>NC_133111.1:25121611-25453111 GCF_022965805.1 Primulina eburnea | reverse complement strand
GGGCCTCACATTACCTTTCTGGATGGATACCCTTTATATGTACATCATTGATTGTGTCCTTATTCTCTATGAAAGCTTTGACTCAGCTGAATCTATATATTATTTACAACTGGACTTATGTTGTAATGTTTTCTTCTAAACATTCATCTGAATATATCTTTCTGTCAACTTGTGCAAGATCGTCCGTCTAGTTGTCTTGATTCTTAGTAATTTGCTTCACAAAGGAACATTTGGTGCTCAGATGGTAGACCTGGGCTTGCCACAGCTTGTTCAGAGTTTGAAATCTCAAGCATGAAGTGATAAGGTGAGGAACTCTTTTGGCCAATCGGGAAATTTTAGATTTGTTCGTCGTTTATTTCTTACTTCAATTTTAAGGAAAGTAAATGTATCGAAAAAATATTCTTCTCATAGTAATCTGCATGAAGGAATGCCATCTCTGTTGTCAAAATTTAGAGCAGACAACATGCCTTCAATTTATCCATGTTATCAATGGCACAAATTCATACATGTAGTGCATCCATTTATGGGTGGTAATATGTCAACTCCCATTATATGCCTTATTTTCAACGAAATTCCGAGTGTTGAGTGACTGCATGATGCTTTTATTTTTCCGTTATTATTTTATTTTCCATTATCTAATTTCTCTTTTCTAGTTTTGATTCTGCATTTCCCATCAGGAGAGTAATTGATCATTTTATGACATGGGAAAAGGCATAAAAGATTACCATTTTATACTTAACTTAAAACTCTTGCTTGTTGTATGCTTGTTCAGTTTATTTCAGTATTTTCTCTATACTGAGGCTGAGTGAAGGATAACCAACATTTCACTGCTAACTCCCTCTGTTTCTCCTCTCCTAGGATTCCTTCAACTCGTTCTATCACCCACAAATCTGAACTTTTTCAGGATCTGCTGGAAGCCTTGAATCAATTGGAGGAAGGACTGAAAGATAACATCAAGAAACTTAGTTCTTTTGATAGGTATAAGCAGGAAGTCCTCCTTGGACACCTTGATTGGTCGCCTATGCATAAAGATCCTATATTCTGGCGGGACAACATTACAAACTTCGAAGAACATGATTTTCAGGTATGTTATTGCAAATTCTTTGAACGGACTTGCTGATTTTTCTGGCCTTAGGAATTGTTCCAAGTCATACTGGCTTCTTTGGTACCGTAGAAGAAATGAGAGTTATTTTTAGATGAGTTTCTAATGCCGTGGAATTTGTGAGTATCTGCTAATATCGTGATTAGCTAAGTTTAGCTAGAGTAGTACACTTTCATGTTTTTGTTGTTGATTTTAGAGTAGATGTCCTGCAAGCCAACGGTTGGTTAGGGAATTTATTAACTCAAGTGAAATAAACAATCTTTATTTTAATATAATTTAACTTTTTATGGTCCTGTTATACTTTATAATAGTATACCCATGTAAACAGCATAGATAAAGTCCTTGATTATTCTTTAATACAAATGAATCGTAATTCGATTTTGAAACTCATTTGTAAACACTGCATATTCTAAATTTGTTCCTAGTCGATTCAGCCGCCTAAAACATGGATAAAGGTCGCTTGAGCTCGAGACTAGCATCTATGATGTTGTGTACTGCATTTTTGGTAAGGGCATGGAGATGTCCAAACATACAGATGGGTAGTCATATGATGATTATACCGAACAACCTTCCCTCGGACTTTCCAAGTGGTTATCATTCATCGAGAGGATAATTACGTGGTTATGATTGTACACCATTAGTCCTTACGACCCGGGACAACACTGAGGCTCTATATGCTAGGGCTATGCTTTGACTCGTTTACCGGCTCCAGGAGAGTCATCAGGTGGCGAGGTTGGGTATAGTTGCGACACATATAGGAGCCAGTGAATTGTAGTCGGAGATTCACCGCTCACCTGTGGGTGTGGGTATCCTATGTGATCTGATGAAATAATAGTGCATGGAATCTCTGGCCAGAGTACGAGATGTACGTTAGAGAAGGATTTCTCGAATAGTACACGCGAAGCCACTATTATAGTTATCACATAGTTATCAAATTAATATGCAACCCTCGATGAACCAGTGGTTGCAGATTCGATCGGGATATATGAGATGAAGGGACCGTATTGTACGTTAATCATAATCGACTGGTTCTTGCAGGCACTATCAGTGATACCTAGGGGATCATGGGGTGATGCTACTAGACGCTCTTACCATGATCCGATGGATGCAATCAGAAATAAGTTCTGACATTCTTGATCTAGGTGCTGATGAAAAGAATGAGGCTAACTAGGGTAAGCCCAAATAAAGGATTAGGTCTTAAATCACAAAGAGTTGTGAACCCACGGCTAGCTGTATCCCTGAACCATTGAGGGTCACACAAGCACTAGTTTACTTGTTCCCGTTGAGATAATAAATTCAATGAGTTGAATTTATAAGAAATAAGTTTGATATGATCAATCGATAAGCTTATAAATAAAGTTAATAAAAGCTTATAGAAATTTTGAGAGCATGATTGCTAAAGACAATCAAAGGAGTGCTCATGCTTATTTAGACATTAGTGATCTCGAAATTAAAGTGTGCATCATAATAACAAATAATTTGAAATTCTCACATCGGTCATATTGGATCGTCGATCGGGATTAAGATGATATTAATATAATGGGAGCATGGATCATGGACTTGTAAGAGTATAAGCTCATTATGCGAATTTATTAAAGTCTAAGTGGGCTTTAATAATTAAATTATATTTTAATTGAGTTAAAATATAGCCCATTAAATTTTTATAAAATATGGTATTGATTTATGGAAATATTCATGATACCATAATTTAAAAACTTGCACACAAAGAAAAATAATATTGCATGATTGGTTATGTAATATTTTCGAGAATCAAATATATGTTGAAATCCATTAACTTAATTAATATGATTAATTAAGGAAATTACAATTAATGAAATATATTATTAATATTTTGGTTAATTGATAAGTGGCATGACCGAAACTTTTGGGAGAAAAATAAAGAATAAAAATAAGATTTTGCTTTCTTAAATTTTTACGGGAATAGTGCATCCTAGAGTTTTAAAAGAAAAAAAAGGGTGATGCTCTCCGGATTTTTTTTAATTCATTCCTTTGGGAAGAACATTTTCGGCTCTTCCCCAAATTCCCAAAAGATGCTCTCGAAATTATTTTCTTATGCAAGAAAAATTCGGCTTGAGTCGATTTCTTCTTCGTGTACCATCTCAACGCAAAATATCTTCTACACTTTCTAGTGCAAGTTAGAAGATGAACAAGTGATCCAGTCGTGAACCGGATTAGGAGATTGAAGAAAAAGACTTGAAGAACGTACGTGTGATTTACAACAAGAGCTATGTTCGCTTATACCGGCGTAGTTGGAGCCATGTGATTTATTCACCAAAGGTATAACGAATCTAACGCCCTATGAATGTTTAAGTTAAAATCATACGAGTACCCAAATATAAACATATTTTGATTGTCAAAATAAAATAAAAAAAATTTAAAACTTCCTCAGCGTTTGGGTGCGTAGAAAACCGAGATCCAACAGTGGTATCATAGCCAGGTTTTTCTAAATCGAATGGTTTTGATATTGAATAATTTATTTCTAACCACAAAGAAAATTTTTCAGAAAATTGTAGCACCATGAAAAATAATATTTTTCCAGAAATTAAATTAAAAAAAGGGTGATGCCCGGAACTTTTCCGGGCAGTGCACTGTGCGCGCCTGCGCGCACACTGCCGCGCGCGCGCACGCTGTGCGGAGCGTCCGCACAGCGAGCGGCGGCGCGCTGCGTGCGATGCGCGCCCTGCGCAAAAGGCCCCTGTTGCTGCCCGAAACGTTCGGGCAGCTGGGCGGGCAGCGCAGGTGGATGCCCGAGATTGTCTCATGAACCGTTCTGGATAATGGGCTTGATTGTTTGGGCCCATGGTGCAGTTTTTTATTTTTCAAATTTTCGGGCAAAATTGATATTTTTGAACATTTGTTCAATTTTTATTTTGGAAAATTAATTTTTGAAAAATTAATAATTTTCTTGTAAAATAAATAATTAGAATTTTATTTTAATTATTTATGGTAAAAATGAGTTTTATAAAAAAATCAATTATTATTGATTTAATTGAAAATTAAATATATGAGTTTATTTAATTTATTAAATCCTTTAATAATTGTTGTGGTTAGTGATAAAATTATTAGATATATGATTTATCAATTAATTAAATTGATGTTAATATATGATATTAAATGCATGAAGGATGATCGAGAGCTATGACCAATATGTTAGGTATATGTTAGGATATTTTACTATTTTTATTCATTTTGTTCATATTTGATATTATTAAAGTGGGCCTGGTTTATGGCCCGTTTCCACCCCCATGGGATGTATCCCTTATGTGCCATGACTATTTAAATGCAATTATTAGAAATAGTGAGAGATCAAGACTGGAAGATGGTGGGCCCGATGAACAAGATGAAGACATGTAAAATATTGGAAGCTCTTGTAATAGTTGCATTTGCATCCCCGCATTTACTTAGGTTTTGAACCTGGATCCGTGTTTGTCTCACATGGATCTAATAGTGTTGGCAATCGATCATCCTTGTTTATTGTTGAATGTCATATTATGATATATGTGATATATATTAGTATGCATGTATGTATATTATTAAATAATATAGTTGCATGAATCCGGCAAACATACAAACTCGTGACACACGATTTAAATTAAAATGATGAGACGATTTTGAAAATTAAAACCCCTTATTTTGGATTCAAAATTTATATCAAACCGAAAAAGTAAAAATTAAAAGAGTTTAATTTTTCCTTGCCTTTCATCAACCGTGGTTGCATGTTGATCGCTACCCGCGAACAGTGTCTGGCTCATATAATTTGGGAGGCCTGTACGCCGGAAAGCTGTGACTTCCATCGGAAATATGATGTGAATTGAGTGGAACTTCCATGACTTCGGCTCATATTATTGGGGGAACTCATGGCGAGCGTCTACTACAATTCAATATTGATGGATCGGTTTGACACGTGAAAATAAACAACGTCATATTATTGGGTCCTTATTAAACGTGAGGCAAAACACGCGGAGGTTGCATAGCGATGCAATTAAATTCTACCTTTTAGAAATTATAATTGGCTGATATTATTCGGGATTATAATTGGCTAATTGGACTCTACGTGCCTACTAAGGAAATACGATTTCCTTTTTTCATCAGAGGGTGGTGAAAATGTCAAAATAGTGGGATGGAATTTATAAAATAAAAATCCATATTTATATTTTAAAATTATTTTAAAATAATCAACAACAATTATTCTATTTCTATATCAGTACTTTTCGATTTCGTCACGTAATAAATTTTTATTATTAACAAGCTAATGGAATTTAATTTTCAAGACTGGTTGGGAAAATCGTTCTGAATTCGGAGAAAATGGCATACACACTAACGTAAGTCCTGCTAAACTGAAAAAGCATGTAAGATGGTAGGATCATAGTATACAAGCTAAAGTGTAAAATGCTCGTTTCTTTGTCAAATGAACTGTAGAGACGGTTTGAGGAAGTGTTGAATGCTGCTGACATTCGAATGCACGTGCAAGAGTTGCATGGTGCATGAAACTCCTACAATGATGCACATTACTTTGAAGAAGCTCATGACCACACGTATGCAAGATGGGGCTTTGGCCCATGAGCGTGGTGTACGTATGACTAGGCTTACTAAGAATGTGGTGGGCCTGGAATATGTGATTCCTAACTAGTTACTAGATAACATCAATTTGTTGTCTTTCTGTTCCTTATTTGACGGGGTTATGGTGAAATGAATAAGATAGATGATATCCTTGAAGAGCTATTCAATACGCTTATAACTTATGAGATCACCATAAAACAGGAAATTATTGTTTTTCTTATGGGCCTCTCGTAAGACGAAAAGTGGCCCACAAGGTAAGGGAAAGAAATGCTCTGCCCCTGACAAGAAAAACAAACTCAATAAGAGGCAAACTCTGAAGGACACTTAAAAGGCCTACAAAGCCCGATAAGTCAGAACATATTTATTTCACTGCAAGAAGTCCGGACATAAGAAATTATATACGCCAGAAATGTTCTGAATATGATAAGTGAATGTCCAAGTAAACATGATTTCAACAACAAACAAAATAAAGTTAGATGATCCAAATCCCACACAAATATGGCACACTAGACTAGGTCATATTTCCCAAAGAAGGATGCACAAAACTAGTGGGAGAAGGCATGTTTGATTCGTCGGACATAATTTCTCTACCTGCTTGTAAATCCTGTCTAAAAGGAAAAATGGCCAAGATTGCATTCGATGGAAACGTGGAACGTGCACATGGTATACTGGATTTGATCCAAACAGACGTTTGTGGCCAGCTAAGTGTTAGCACAAAATATGGGCAATTCTACTTCATTACCTTTACAGATGACCTTTCGAGGTATGGGTATTTGTTGCGTGTTTTCTTGAATGCTCGTAAGCGCACGATGTCAAGTTTTAGTACTGATTAGAGTAGAGATATCGATCTCATGAAGAGTGTGTATGAAAAGGTATATCAGTTCTTGTAATGAAAATAGTCTCAACTTTATCTAGAAAATTCAGAAAGAATGTTTGGTTTTTGTAAATGACTTGATTGCAAGAAAGTAATTAAACTAATCACCGAATGGAGAAATATCAATGTGAGAAATTATCTAGAGGAATGATTTCACTAAGTTTCTACAATAATTCTTCCTGGTTGTATTTAAATTCCTGAATTCCTATTATTTAATGGCCAAGAACGCTTACGTATTTTATTCCCCCTTTCCCAAGTGACGAATAAATTGTACCAATCAAACTTCGATTCAATTATTCCTAAATAAATTCACGTTTAATTGGTAAAGGCAAAAAATGTTCTTACCTAAGCCTCGCTAAAGTTATACGCCTTCCGAACGATATAAACATTCAACGATGCGTCTCTAATGATCTATAATCCTAGTCCCTCTCCTGAGTTGTAGAATTAATCAGACTACAAACAATTTATGGCCAGTAAATTGCAGTGAAATAATATATAGAGAACACAATTAAACAAAGCGGGATTCATTCATAAAAATATCCACGTCAAATCATCGTATAGACAAAGTTACGTCAACCTCTAGAATGTAAATTTAGTTCATCACGAAATCCAAGAGAACACAAGACATATTCATAGTTCTAGACATTGCTACACTATAAAATAAAGAAGCGAAGGAAAAGATAACAAATCCGAAGTTTTGTCTCCGTCCCCAGATCCGTCGCTCTTCGTATTTGTGATTGTTCCTCGCACTCTGAATCTTCGTCTCGTGTATGCGCTACGTTTCTCGCGTCTTTTCCTTCCCAAGATGGTATTTTTTCGTGTGTTTTCACTCCACGGCGGTTAGCTACGTTTCTGACCTAGGATGCGGCTTTATATAGCTTTCTGGAATGCCGTGCGCGCGGTGGCGCGAGAAGTGGCGCTGCCGCGCGCACCATTCTGCCGCTGGTTCTTTTCTGCGCGCACGCGGATGCACGTGATGTGGCGTGGCCGCGCGCGTGACTCTGGTCAGTGGGCTGCATGTGTGCGCACGGTCACGCGATAAGTAGCGCTGCCGCGTGCGCCTCTCGTGACTTCATGTTCTGCTGTGCGCGCGTGGTCGCGCAAGAAGTGGCGCTCTGGCGCGCGCTTCTCGGGTTGAAGACTTACGTGTATGTGCGCGCAGCTGCACGTGAAGTGGTGCGGCCGCGCGTGCACCTCTGTCCATGGGTGTGCTCTCGGCTGCGCACTACTCTGTTTTCCTAGTCCACTTGGTTTCGTGTCTACTATTTTCTCGATTCCTAAAATGACAACAGAAACAAAGCAAAAACGCATAATTCCGTTCGAAACAAGCATAATTCAGAATGGATTCTAATGTAAATTAATTGCAAATCTTGCACTTATCAAACCCCCCAAACTTGAACTTTTGCTAATCCCAAGCAAAATAAAATAAAAGCTAATAAATAAGGAAAAATTACACAAACTACTATAGTCATGGATATGCGAATAGTGATATTGACCTCCGACTTATTTAGTTTCATGCAATTAACTATTTTTCAAGAGTCACATGTGTGTGTGAGATGTCAATGTTCGTTTACCCAATTGAACGCTCAAATAGAGTTGTAATACCCAATCGCCTTACAGAATCAAGAAATCCTCAGTTCAGTTCAACTATCACTTCATCAACATATAAATTTGCATTCACAGATCACATAGGACTTTATCGGTGATTATTTGGCTCAATAAATATTCAGCAACATACACCAAAGATGAAATCACACCATGAGATTATTACATGCAAATGATTAAAGTCTATACGTGTAGACGATGTTTTTCAGGTATCCATAGTCTTGACTTGAACAACTTTTCTCCACTAGTATATTGGATAAATGTGACAAGGTTAATAGGTCCTGTAGGCTTGTAACATTAGGCCACGGCTCACGGCTACAATAAAAGGTATGGAAATCAAAATTTGAGAGAAATAATCAAATCTTCATCATTTTCACTCTCATTTCATTCACCATTGCTTTATTGTTTTCTTCCCAATCATACCCTTCATCTCTAATATTTTCCTTTCTTCTTCACCACTTTTGATTCATTTTTTTTTTTGAATCTTTTCAACTCCTTTTAGCATATTTAACTTTTTCTTTTCTTGTCAAGGAGTATTTGAATCATTACAACACTCATGAATTTATTTCTCTCAAAATTAGGTAGGACAATAAGTGTATAAGCTTCATTATGTAGTTGTTGTGGGATGTAGAATAGATACAAGTAGGGTTAATTGTATGTCATTGACATACACCACTTGATTTTTAGTAGGCTAAAAATGGGACACTAGGGATATTTTGTGTGCATTTGGTAGGCTCGAAGGCTCAACACGGCTCTAAAGATCGCCTAAATCATTCCTATGTCACATATTATCCGTATTTCGCCTCGAAAAATGTTCAAGCAAGTTCTAGATTTCCGTCAATCCATTAGTCAACTCATACAAACTAATCACATGCATTTGTTCAACCAAAAAAATACAAAAAAAATTTTAAGCATCTCAATTAATTCTAAGATCAAAGGGCTACAATTGATAGTAAGCAAAGAACAAAGGCCCAAAGATATTATAAAAAAAAATTTCCTAGATCATTTCTATGTTTGCAAAAGTGTCAATCAATGTCATGCAAGAATTACCAAAAATCAGATCTCCCTCATCTATTTAGCATCACAAGCATGCAACTTGTCTTTAAGCAACGATAATATCAACGAACACGACAGTGAAAAATAATTGTGACTTTTAAGTTATCATGAACACGTATATACTCCAGGATCGCAATTCAATTTTCATCATCGGTCACACATTTTACTTATCCATGACTCTGCATAACAAATCTAGCATGCAAAAACAAATAAAAGAACTAAGGGAAAAAAAATCTCAATTTAACTACAGAACAATAATAAAAACAAGCAATTTCACCCCCCCAAACTTAAAGTATGCATTGTCCTCAATGTATAGAAATAAAGAACACGACAACACATACCTCGCGCACGAGTGTCAGCACTCGGGGCTCGATTCATTGTTCGCAGCATCTTCAACATCATCGTCCATGGGCTGCAGCGGTGATAGATCTGGTGGTGGGTAAAATTAACAACTAAGGGAGTAAAATAAAATAAAATAATAAAACAAAATGAATGCTAAAAAATAAAAATTGTGGGTTGCATCCCACGCAGCGCTTGGTTTAACGTCATCAGTCCGACTATACCAATCATGTTCATGGTGGATCGTATGATATCTTGGAGGCCTTGAGTTCTACGTTTTGACCATCAACCTCCATGGTAAGTTTTCCTTGTCTCAAATCAATGACGGCTCCAGCAGTAGCCAAAAATGGTCGTACTAAAATAGCACCAACATTCTGACTGTTCCCCATGTCAAGTACCACAAAATCTGCTAGATGCCTTATTTTATCAATCTTAAGTTCAAAATCTTCCACAATACCCAGCGGTGTCCTGACCGATTTATCTGCCATCTGCAAGCTTAGTCCTGTGGGCCTTATCCAACTCAATCCAAGTGGCATTATATTCACACTTTCTCCTGAATCACAGATAGCTGTTTTCCCTGATTGACCCTCTATTTCACACGGTACAACAAATTCCCCGGGGTCTTGCAGCTTCTGAGGAAGACTTCCTTGCATCCTCTTATGATCTCCTCCAGTAAATGCCACCTCTTCCTGCTCTGCAGACTGAATGTTAGAGTGTAGGTTCTTGAGATCTTCAAGACTTTTTTTCTTACGAAACTCAGCCTTCAATTGTAAAAATATTTGGGGTTAGGGAAGTAAAGAAATATCAATGCACTGATCAAAATCATACCTCTCAGATTTCTTACCTCGGGTTCTTTTGGTTGGAGTTGGCTTTTCATCCTGAACATGTGTGAGTTCAACCTCCTTCTCTTCTCTGCTTACTACACCAATCTCTTCATGCTGTATAAAAATGGCATTCACTTCTCTTAGATTTGGGTCTGCAATCTTTTGAACTGCACCTGATTATTGAGACGTGAGTTGCTTCGTTATTTTCCCAACTTGCGACTCCAGGATTTTCAAATTAGCACCAATACTTGCCATGTGGGTTTCTAGGTTGTCAAGCCTAGACTCAGTCCTAGATATCCTC
This sequence comes from Primulina eburnea, assembly GCF_022965805.1. Lineage (NCBI taxonomy): Eukaryota > Viridiplantae > Streptophyta > Magnoliopsida > Lamiales > Gesneriaceae > Primulina > Primulina eburnea. The sequence goes on along the minus strand of NC_133111.1, from coordinate 25,442,429 downwards.
TTGCCAGATTCAGAGACGAATGTCCCAACTAAATCCTCAAATGACGGCTTCCCTTCCCCATTTGATGTATTGAACCCCGGTGGAGGATTCAATACATTCTTATTGTTTGCATAAGAAAAATTTTCATTGTTTCTCTACCCAGGGTGATAAGTATTAGGGGAAGGGTTACCTCGATATCCTCCGTAGTCTCCAAAATTTTTGTTGTTGATGTATTGAACTTCTTCAGGAGGTAGTGATTCTTCAACAACAAACGATGGTCCCTCAATGTTTGATGTACTCACTTTATTCATGGTTGCTATTTGTGTAGTCAACGCTGAGACTTGCGCTGTGAGTGATGTGATAGGATCCACGGCATAAACTCCAGCTCTCCTCTTTACTCCTGACCTTTCAGACGGCCATTGGTAGCTATTAATAGTCATCTGCTCAAGCATATCATAGGCTTGAGCAGGAGACTTGGGAAAGATTGTGCCACCTGCCGCTGCATCCATTGTTGTCCGTGTCTAACCATTCAACCCATTATAGAATAGCTCAATCTGTACCCAGTCTTCGAAACCATGATTCGGGCACCTACGCAACAACTCCTTATACCTTTCTCATGCCTCGTAGAGCTGCCCAAAGTGAGTTTGCCTGAAGGTACTGATCTCAATCTTCAACTGTGCAAACTTTGTAGGGGGAAAATATTTAGACAGAAATTTCGTTGCCAAGTCTTGCCACGTTGTGATGCTCCCTAGTGGCAATGATTGGAGCCATCATCTAGCTTGGTCCCTAAGAGAAAAATAAAACAAGCACATTCGAATAATATCATCAGAAACACCATTTATTTTTACCGTGTCCGTGATCTCCAAGAATGTTCTGAGATGTAGATGAGGATATGCAGTAGTGGCTCCCCCAAACTGGTTCTTTTGAACCATGTTTATCAATGCGGGCTTAAGCTCGAAATTGTTGGCGTTGACGGTTCCTCGAGCAACGCCAGAATAATGCGCGTTGATCACTGGTCGGAAGTGATCTCTGATTGGTATAGCCTCAGGCGGCATCTGTCGGTCATTCTCTCTGTTATCAGCCATCGCTTTGATTTCTTCCCATCTCTCTTTTCTTAATCTTCTCGCAGTTCGTTCGATCTTTGGATCAAAAATAAGCGAGTATGGGTTTTGCGATCTTAGCATGCACTGTCAAACAAAAAATAATGAACAACCCACTAAATAAATAAAAAATAAAAATAAAATAAATCCCTAAATTAAAATCTAGACTAATTGGTAACAATACTGATATAAATTTAAATTTTGACACTCCCCGGCAACGACGCCAAAAACTTGTTGCGTGTTTTCTTGAATGCTCGCAAGCGTACGATGTCAAGTTTTAGTACTGATTAGAGTAGAGATATCGATCCCATAAGGAGTGTGTATAAAAATGTATATCAGTTCTTGTAATGAAAATAGTCTCAACTTTATCTAGAAAATTAAGAAAGAATGTTTGGTTTATGTAAATGACTTGATTGCAAGAAAGTAATTAAACTAATCACCGAATGGAGAAATATCAATGTGAGAAATTATCTAGAGGAATGATTTCACTAAGTTTCTACAATAATTCTTCCTGGTTGTATTTAAATTCCTGAATTCCTATTATTTAATGGCCAAGAACGCTTAAGTATTTTATTCCCCCTTTCCCAAGTGACGAATAAATTGTACCAATCAAACTTCGATTCAATTATTCCTAAATAAATCCACGTTTAATTGGTAAAGGAAAAAAATGTTCTTACCTAAGCCTCGCTAAAGTTATACGCCTTCCGAACGATATAAACATTCAACGATGCGTCTCTAATGATCTATAATCCTAGTCCCTCTCCTGAGTTGTAGAATTAATCAGACTACAAACAATTTATGGCCAGTAAATTGCAGTGAAATAATATATAGAGAACACAATTAAACAAAGCGGGATTCAGTCATAAAAATATCCACGTCAAATCATCGTATAGACAAAGTTACGTCAACCTCTAGAATGTAAATTTAGTTCATCACGAAATCCAAGAGAACACAAGACATATTCATAGTTCTAGACATCGCTACACTATAAAATAAAGAAGCGAAGGAAAAGATAACAAATCCGAAGTTTCGTCTCCGTCCCCAGATCCGTCGCTCTTCGTATTTGTGAATGTTCCTCGCACTCTGAATCTTCGTCTCGTGTATGCGCTACGTTTCTCGCGTCTTTTCCTTCCCAAGATGGTATTTTTTCGTGTGTTTTCACTCCACGGCGGTTAGCTACGTTTCTGACCTAGGATGCGGCTTTATATAGCTTTCTGGAATTCCGTGCGCGCGGTGGCGCGAGAAGTGGCGCTGTCGCGCGCACCATTCTGCTGCTGGTTCTTTTCTGCGCGCGCGCGGATGCACGTGATGTGGCGTGGCCGCGTGCGTGACTCTGGTCAGTGGGCTGCATGTGTGCGCACGGTCCCACGATAAGTAGCGCTGCCGCGTGCGCCTCTCGTGACTTTATGTTCTGCTGTGCGCGCGTGGTCGCGCAAGAAGTGGCGCTGTGGCGTGCACTTCTCGGGTTGAAGACTTGCTTGTATGTGCGCGCAGCTGCACGTGAAGTGGTGCGGCCGCGCGTGCACCTCTGTCCGTGGGTGTGCTCTCGGCTGCGCACTACTCTGTTTTCCTAGTCCACTTGGTTTCGTGTCTAATATTTTCTCGATTCCTAAAATGACAACAGAAACAAAGCAAAACGCATAATTCCGTTCGAAACAAGCATAATTCAGAATGGATTCTAATGTAAATTAAGTGCAAATCTTGCATTTATCAGTATTCTTATATGATGAAACACAAATCTGAAGTATTTGAAAGGTTCAAAGAATTCAGATCTAAAGTAGAAAAACAGCTAGAAAGAAGTATTTAGGCACTTCGATCTGATCGAGATGGTAAATACTTAAGTTCTGAATTTTTGGGTTATCTAAAAGAGAATGAGATTCTATACAGTGGACTCCACCCGCAACACCACAATTGAATGGTGTTTCTGAACGTCGTAATCAAACCTTGTTGGACATGGTTCGATTTATGATGGGATTTACTGAATTGCCTACATCGTTTTGGGGCTTTGCGCTTGAAACCGTGGCACTGTTGTTGAATAATATCCATACTAAAGCAGTGGATAAAACACCATATGAGATATGGATGGGAAAAACTCCCAAATATTCTTACGAGAGAATATGGGAATGTCATGCTTACGTGAAGCAGACAATGTGAGACAAATTTGATAGTAGATCCACTTTGTGCTACTTTTAGGATATCCAAATAATTTTGTTGGGTATTATTTCTATCGTCCCAATGAAGCAAAAGTGTTTGTTTCAAGAAATGCCACCTTTTTGGAAAAGGAATTTCTATTAGATAGAAAAGGCAAGATGATAGAACTTGAAGAAATTCAAGATACTCCCTCAATGTAGAAGTTTAACCCATTTCCCAAGAACCAGTAGTTGAAGTACAAGCTCCTAGGAGGTCTGATAGGGTTATTAGACCACCTGCAAGACATACGCTTCTTCATGAACAAAGCCACGATGAGCATTGTGTTGGATGTGATGCAATAAATTTCAAAGAAGCAATATCTGATACTGATTCAACCAAATGAATTGAAGCCTTGCAGTCAGAAATGGACTCTATGTATTCAAACCAAGTCTGGAAATTGGTGGATCAACCTGAGGGAATCGTTCCTATAGGGTGCAAATGGATCTACAAAAGAAAGCTTGGGGCGAATGTGAAGGTAGTGACCTTCAAAGCAAGGTTGGCTGCAAAAGATTATACTTGAAGGCAAGGAGTTGACTATGAGGAAACTTTTTCACCAGTTGCTATGTTTAAGTCCATTAGAATACTACTAGCCATAGCATCATGGTATGAATATGAGATATGGCAAATGGATGTAAAGACTGCATTTCTCAATGGAGACATCAAAAACGAAATTTATATGTCTCAACCTGAGGGATACAAATCAGTAGGAAGTGAGCATAAATATGCAAACTTCAAAGATCAATATATGGTCTCAAGCACGCGTCAAGGAGTTGGAACCTCGGATTGGATAGCACTATCAAAGAGTTTGGTTTTGCTAAGAATTTTGAGGAACCATGCGTGTACAAGAAAGTTAGTGGGAGTGCAGTGACATTCCTAGTACTTTATGTTGATGATATCCTGCTCATTGGGAATGATGTAGGATTACTGCAATCAACTAAAATATGGTTAGCCAGTAGATTCTCCATGAAGGATATGGGTTAAGCATCCTATGTATTAGAAATACAAATCTATAGAGATAGATCAAAAGGATGTTGGGGCTCACCCAAGCCACATATATCGATACCATTATAAAACGATTCTCTATGGAAGAGTCTAAGAGAAGATACTTAACAATGTGTCTGGTATTACTCTATCTAAGGCTATGTGTCCCAAAACTGATGAAGAGATAGAGATGATGACACGTATTCCATATGCGTCAGCTATTGGTAGTATCATGTATGGTATGATATCGACACGTTCTGATGTTGCTTACTAGTGTGCTGTCGTTGAACACCAAATTAATTCCTACTCTTTTAAATAAAAACGAGTGTAATGGTGAGTAGGGTCGAATCCACAGGGAACGGTAGATTTATTTTTTGATACTAAAAATAAAAAGGGGGGATTTGTTTTGATAATTACTAAATAAAATAATCTAAACTAAAATTACCAAGCAAGAAAGAATATTGAATCTAGAATTGAAAATTAATCGACGAGAATAAATTGAAGAATTTAATACGAGAAAATACTGATTCAAGGGGATTCCACTATTTAATTATCTCACTGTTCATCGGTTAACCAATCATTTATTCATGTTATTCCAAGCAATTAACCTTAGAATAATAGGGATAGCCGCTAAAATTCTTGTGTTTTCCTGAATTAATTGACCAAACCCAGCATCCAGTCAAAACTTACCAATAATCAACTGGGCACGATAGCGTTCCATATTGATTAAAGATAGCATTTTAGTTTTGTGAAAACAGTTAATGCTAAAATCTAACAACCGAGATAGCTGTAATTAAAAGATCTAGTTCCGTTGATTTATTTAGATTACACATGTTATGATAGGATCGGTTATTGACTAAGGAGTGTTTAGAAGGGGGGGTTGAATAAACACTTCTACGAATATAAAAGTTCTTTTAAAAAGATAGTTCAGTTTTATTACAAACTGAACAAAATATCCCGTCGGTCAATAACAATCAGTTAAACTGAATAAGCAGTTGCGGAAAATAAACTGATTGAAAGATAGAATATCTAACTGAAAATGAAAGGCTGCAGTAAAGACAACACAATATGTTTCTGGATGTTCGGAGATTTGAATAACTCCTACGTCACCCCTTCTATCTCAAGGATAGGATATTCACTAAAAGACTTTGATCGAGTACAACACTTGTACAGACCCACTTCAGTTAGGACTTATCTATTGCCTAAACTGAAACTCTTAGTATAATACAATGCTCTCTATAAGTAACTGAACTTTAGCACTTGTTGAATTATCAATATTACAGAGTGCTAGTTTGCTCAACTTGTAGCCTTGATTGCTACGAATAAGTCTAATAAGAGTGAGCTGAGATTTTGACAGAGTAATAGCAAGTTTGAAATTGATAGATCGTTCTTGTTCTTCAACTGCTCTTTTGTCATATTTATAGACTTGTCTTTCAACGGTAACTTTGAATTTATGTATCCGTTGATTGCTTCTTCAATATTCCTTTGGGCAATGTTCTCTTCATTGATTGTGATACGGCGTCTTAAACGCAATAGCCGAAACACATTGTTCTATGTTGTAGTGATCGAGGTGCGACTTTCCATTTTCAGTTGCTGATATGATCTTTCCCGAGGTATCTTCAGTTGAGAGATTTTAATATTTTCGGCTGACTTTTTAAGTGATTAGTCAGTTTGTGTTAACTGATTTCAGTTGATAAGTCCAGCTGCCGAATCAGCTGCCGAATTTGCTTTCGCGTATTAGACGATTTAATCAATTGATTTATGTTTTTGTCAAACTCCAGAATTTAGTTTCCAACAATTTCCCCCTTTATGGTGTTTGACAAAACCAAGTGATTTAACTCAGCTCTTTGTTGATAATAGATTACGCAACTGAATCATAGAATAGCTGGGTTCCTTGTAGATAATATAAAGTCTTAGAAAATGATATCAGTTGATAATAATAATCTGATTAATTCTTCAGCACAACTGAAACATAAAATAACTGGACAAATGATATCAGTTGCTTCAGCTGCTTTCCCCCTTTTTGTCAAATACCTCCATTCTGTCTGAGAGCTTTCTAACATCGATGGATAGAAGTTTTACATCTGAGGAGATACTTGTGGCCACAGTGGTGAAAGAAGTCTGCAGTAATTCTATCTTCTTTGAAACAGAGGTTTCCAGTCGCCCAATTCTTTGACTGTTTACATCCTGATTTGTAGAGAAAGAGTTGATGAGTCCCTTCTTCATATCTATTACAGTTTGGATAAGAGAGTCCATATTGGCTTGAAGTTTATTCATTTTCTCTAAGTTGGATGTATGTTAATGGTCCAGCTTTAGAGTGTGAGATAGTTGTGTGTTCTGAATTTTGGAGATGGTAGAGATCATTTGCTCCATATTATTCTGTAGGTGCTGAACTTCTTCCAAGATAAGTGCAATATCCGAAGAAGATGAAGGAGGAGACTGATAAGATGTTCCTGGTTCTTTAGAGATGTACTCAAAAATGACCAAAGTTTGATCAGTTGAGACTGATTCAATAACATTTTGAACTGAAATATCAGTTTCAGTTATTTCTCCTTGAACTGGAATATCATCAGCAGTGATTTTATCTAAATCCTGATGTGATGAAGAAGGGTTCTGTTCGGCAGATGATAAAAGCACTGAAGTTGGTGCCTCTTCAGGATGATTGATTAAAGTGTCTGGCTCATTAGTGGGGTGAACCGGATCAGTAGATAGATCAGGTTGTACAGATTCAATAGTGACCTCCGGATTGATTTGATCAGCAGAGTGATCAACTGTGGAAAATTCCTGAACAACTGACTGAATAACTTCATCAATGTTTCCCAATTTCAGCTCAGCCTCAGAATACATCTTAGGAATATTAGTTGTAGGTGCTGTGTTGGATGAAGGTGGAGCAATTGATGAAATACCTTTTGGTTGAGATGAAGAATCAGCAAGATCCGTGACTGGGTTTCCAACTGAATGATCAGCTGGAGCTTCTTCAGCAAATTTTTGAGATATCTCTGGGATGATCAGCTCTTGACCCATTTCCCAGTCTTTAATTTCTGCTTGTAGTGTTATCAGATCTGTTTCCAATTGAGCATAGACTGCTTTGTCGTTGAATGCAGTTGGACTAAGGGGATTAAAGTTTTGCCTGAGTTCAGCAACTATTTGCTGCAACTTTTGTTCCCGATGTAAGTTAAAGAAATATTTCTTCCTTTGCAAAGCTTGCTGGATAGAGGAGGCCTTAACTGTTTTGAGCACTAATCGTTCTAGATCAATAAATCTTTTCAACTTTGATTTATTGCGCAGTTCCTTAGCAAAAACATTAACTCTGAAATTGACCCATTCTTCAAAAACTTGGTGCTTCTCTTCTGCAAATGTATTGACTTCTTGCCAGATAAGGTCAATATGAGTCTGAATTGCATTTGAGGGCCTGGGTTTTTCTTGAAGTTTACTCTTGCCCTTAGAGTCACTTAAAATGTGTGGAATAGTTAATCCTGATGTAGTTGCGTCAATATTTTCTCTGAGTATTATTCCGGTGGGTCTGGCAAATGGTAAAGAAGAGTAAGGTGAGATACTAATCAGTGGTGCTTTGACCCCTGGAAGTTTTGATGATTTGCTGGATGCAGTGATGTTTGGCAGTAATGAGGATAACGGTAACTGATCATCAGTTAAGGATGCAACTGAAACTTCCTTTGAGAAAACATCCTGGATTGGCTGTTGAGTTCCTGTATCCATTACCTGATCAGTGGATGTGGGTTTAACATGACCAATTGATTTGGTCTTCAGTGTCCTTGGTTTCTTGACAATTTGAAGAGGTAGAGTCTTCTGACTATCAGAATCACTGAGAGTCAGTTTGCGTTTTGACTCTTTCTTCTTTGTCAAGTTCTTGGCAACTTTGACTGATTTGGGAGCAGCCTGCTCCATCCCAATTTCCTTTTTGATCTTGATGAATTTCTCAGGGGAGAGATCTAATTTGGTTTTGGATGGTAAAATGTTTTTAGCATTGAATACCTTGAATCTTGTTAATCTGTCAGAATCATCAGCAATTAACCCTTGGTTTTTCAGCAGATAACTGAGCTGGACAGCAAAACCTTTGGATTGCTTAGCAGAAGAGAACATGTTCTTCAAACTAGTGAATAGAATATGCTTCCAGTTGATTCGTCGTCCAGTCATGATTACGGTGATGAGTTGAAACTTTTCCAGAGTCAGAGCAGCAAACGATCCAGCCTTCGCCAAAAGCCCTTTGGCTACAATGTCTGCCAGCAGTTGCACTTCGTGCTTTAACTCCTTCTTTGGATCGGAAACTTTGATTTTCTTTCCATCTGCAGAGAGTAAAGTTTGCATCTCTTCGATTTCCGATGCCTGGATCTCAGAAATTTGTGCGAGCCCATCAGAAGGCAGTGAAAACAAATTTCCAAAATAATCTTCAGAGATGATCATTAGTTTGTTATTGATGGTAGCAGCAATATTTTCATCAGAATTGATTAATCCTGTTGAATAGAAGTCGTGAAGCTCTTTGGGATAAATTTCCTGAGCGTAGAGACCCAGAAAGGGTTTTAAGCCTGCTGATTCCAGTTGCTGAAATACTTTCTTTACATCAGCGTCTGTAATGGTCATAATTGAGTTGAATTTGATAGCCATGGCGTTCAAAAGATGTGCTGGAATCTGGTTTGCCATTTGAAAGTGATAGAAATTCTGATATTTCTCAAGATAAAAATTAGTAGAAGTGAGAGTTCTTTAGAAAGATAAAATTCTCGTAATAGGAAAACTGAGATGAAGCGGGAAATAGTACTAATGTTTATGACTGTTTCAATTTTCGGACACGTGTTAGTCCAGTAAAATGTTGAGTAAAAATATGTGTACGTGTACTGTAATTTTGTGTGTAAAATAATGAGTGGTTAAAAATGTGTACACGTTATAAATTGAAATTCATCATGAATTAGCAGACAGTCATGTCATTTGATGTGGAATATAATAGGTTTAATTTTTTTTAACTTTGATGAGAAGATTAGTTGAATAATCAACTGAACGACCAGTTAGCGAAAACTGATTCCTTTCAGTTGAGAATTCATCTAACAACTGTCTTCTCAGTTAACTTCTTAAACCTTCATTCCCCCTAAATAGATGCATTAAATAAAATAATCTTGATTAAGGAAATCCCAAGGCTTTTAATCGTCTTTTAAAGGAGTGTCCTTTCATCTTCTTTGACCTGGCCTATAAATAAGAGTAGAGAAGTTAGTCACAAGCATCAGCAGAAAATACTTAAAGATGGCAGGAGCAAGTAGTTCAAGCGTTGATCCTTTTTCGCTGGAAGCACAGAAAGCTGCTATGGACGACAAAGTCTTCTATGCTAATCTTCCTACTGGGAAGAATTACTGGAGCTCGAGCTCTTGTATAACTCAGGAAGGGTTACTTCGTTCAGGCGGATGGCCCAACTGAGAGAAGTGCAAGAGCACTTAAAGATTTCTGCAGAGGTGGATGCCTTCAAGGAAGGCCATCTCTATGAGCTGATGCTGCGCAAGGAGTTGGAGACTCTTAACAGCATTGCTTCTTCACATAGTTTCTGCAAAACTTCGTCCTCAGCACTAGCTGTTTGGATGAATATGTGGATAGCTAATGTGAAGGAAACTTATGATAATGTAATCCTTTCAAATATTTATGGATGAATAAAATATTTATTGCATCGTTTTGTTTTATTTCTTCACACAATTATTTGTTATATGATCTAATGAAATGCTAACAGTCATCAGTTTTGATAAGTAAACAAATGAACTGGAAAAAAAAAAAAAACTTATTTTCATAAGTTGATAATGAAACAACTAATAAAATTCAAACTGTTATCAGTTGACAATGATCAACTGATATATTAAATGTCCTCGGTAAATGTGAGAGACGCTTTAATTGACTTGTAATTCTTCAACTTCTTCAACACCTTTTTCTTATAAATGAGATGATAGTGATAAAAATGTGATTCCTCATCAGTTCAAAAGTATTTCAACATGTCTGATTCTGATGCATACAGTGGCACTCACGTTCATGTGACTGATCAGTCAGCCCTTCGCTTAACTGAGATCAAAAGAAAAATTGAAAGATATGTTTTTCAAAAGGTATTGACAACCTGGGAAAAGATTTATGAACTGAAGATGGTGAGTGATAGTGGTGTCATTCCTACTCGTGCTCAGGAGGCAAGAGCACTGAAATACCTTGCTCGTTTTGAGGTTAGGCATGTTAATGATTTGGTTGAAGACAAATGTCTTTTAGAAGCAATGCTATGGAAGGAGTGGCATGTTGTTGATAAGATCTCAAAGTCAAGGGCATTTGCTGGAGTTCGAATTTATGAGTTAAATGATTTGGTTAGGACATGGCTAGATACAGTTGGGTCTATGATTTCTTCTGTACATTGGGAACGTTGGTATTCTTAGTGAAATATTATTTTCAATTTGTTGTGTTCTTATTTTGTACTTAATTTTGTTAGTGAAATTATATTACTAATAATATTTTAAGATAGATCAATTAAACCAAGAATATTTCGGAAATAAGAAAACTTAGCCTCTGGTAATGGTTTTGTGAAGATGTCTGCTGCTTGTTGTTCCGTTGAGACGTATTCTAATCTGATGTTCTTCTTTAGTGCATGATCTCTGATGAAGTGATGTCTGACATCTATATGCTTAATCCTGGAGTGAAGAACTGGATTGTATGTAATAGCAATTGTACTCGTGTTGTCACAGAATATTGGTGATTCCTTTGCATCAACACCATAATCTTTCAATTGTTGCTGAATCCAAAGTAATTGGGCACAGCAGCTTCCAGCAGCAAGATATTCTGCTTCAGTTGTGGAAGTTGCTATGGATGTTTGCTTTTTACTAAACCAAGATATCAGTCTGTCTCCAAGAAACTGACATGATCCACTTGTACTTTTCCGATCAAGCTTGCATCCTGCATAATCTGCATCTGAATAGCCAACTAAATTGAAAGATGAGTCTTTAGAGTACCATAATCCAACATTTTCTGTGCCTTTAAGATATTTCAAGATACGTTTGGCAGCAGAAAAGTGTGATTGCTTAGAATTAACTTGAAATCGTGCACATATGCATACAGCAAACATAATATCAGGGCGACTAGCGGTTAGTTATAATAATGAACCTATTAAACCTCTGTATAGTGTCGTCTCAACTGATATTCCCCCTTGATCAGTGTCTAATTTAACTGATGAGCTCATTGGAGTGCTTGCTGCTGAACAAGATTCCATGCCAAATTTCTTCAGCAATTCCTTGGTATATTTGGTTTGACTGATAAATGTTCCTGAATCCAGTTGCTTCACTTGTAAACCAAGAAAGAATGTCAGCTCACCCATCATGCTCATCTCGAATTTATCCTGCATCAACTTGGAAAATTTCTTGCACAATTTGGGGTTATTTGACCCAAAAATAATGTCATCAACGTAAATTTGAACAAGTAAGATATGATCATTTTTCGAAAATTTAAACAAAGTCTTATCAACTGATCCAACAGAAAAATCATGATCAATTAGGAATTTTGAAAGGGTTTCATACCAAGCTCTTGGAGCTTGTTTGAGACCATATAACGCTTTGTTCAAATAATAGACATGATCAGGATAGTTATGATCGACAAAACCTGGAGGTTGTTCAACGTAGACTTCTTCCTGCAATTGACCATTTAGGAATGCACTTTTCACATCCATTTGATAGACTTTAAAGTTCTTGAAGGATGCATAGGCAAGAAATATTCTGATTGCCTCCAGTCTTGCAACTGGTGCATATGTTTCATCATAATCAATTCCTTCTTCTTGTCTATATCCTTGTGCCACTAGCCTTGCTTTGTTGCGCACAACTGAACCATCTTCACTCAGTTTGTTTCTGTACACCCATTTTGTTCCTATAACAGTTTTAAAAGCTGGTCTTGGAACTAAGTTCCAGACATTGTTATGAACGAACTGATTTAGCTCTTCTTGCATTGCATTAATCCAATTTGGATCAGCAAGAGCTTCGTCAGTTTTTGTTGGTTCTAATTGAGATACAAAAGCTGAATGAGTAAATAGATTGAGCATCTGATTTCTTGTTCTTACTGGATCAGATGGGTTACCTATTACCAGTTCTGGAGGGTGTGATTTCTTCCATCTAAGTTCAGCATTTGTTGCTACACTGTCAGCAAATTCTTCGTTAGGTAACTGAATGTTCTCAGTTTCAGTTGGAGCTAATTCAGTTGTTAACTGATTCACATTAGTTTGCTCCACTAAATGATTGTCAAGATTTGCTTCTAATTCAGCTGGTTGATCCAATATCTCAGGTTCAGATGTATGAAGGATATTTTGATTATTACGACTTTCGTCTGAGTCATCATCTTCCAGACTGATATCTGTAAATTGATCAGCTAGCTCAACTTGATCAGTTGGCTTATCAATTAGTGCCGTTTCATCAAAATCAACATGTGCAGATTCTTCAACATTTAAGGTTTTCTTATTAAATACTCTGTAAGCTATGCTAACTGATGAATATCCAAGGAAAATTCCTTCTGCAGATCTTGCATCAAAAGCCTTTAAATAATTTTTACCATTATCATGAATGAAGCATTTACAGCCAAATATTTTGAAGTAAGTGATTATGCTTTTTCTTCCATGCCAGATCTCATATGGTGTTTTCATGTGGTTCTTATTATTCATCGATCTGTTCTGAGTATAGCATGCAGTGTTTACTGCTCTTCCCAAAATCTTTGAGAAATACCAGAATCAGCAAGCATTGTTCTAGCAGCTTCTTTAAGAGTCCGATTTCTTCTCTCAGCTACACCGTTTTGCTAAGGTGTTCTTGCTGCTGAGAGCTCATGCTTGATTCCAGTATTTTCTAAAAAGCTTGAAAGTGTTTGATTGATAAATTCAGTTCCTCGATCAGATCTGATTCGATCAATTCCAACTGATTTTTCATTTAAAAGTCTTTTGAAGAGTTTAATCAGTTGTGCAGGTCGTATGGTCTTTGGATTTGAGAAATATAACCCAAGTAAATCTTGAAAAGTCATCTACGACCACCAAGGTGTATTTCATTCCCCCTAAGCTCATGACTGGTATTGGACCAAAGAGATCCATGTGCAATAATTCTAAGCATCGGGATGAAGATTTACAGCCTTTGTTTTTGAAAGAGGATCGTACTTGTTTTCCATACTGACATGCTGAGCAAAGTTTTTCTTTTGAAAAATTTATTTTAGGCAAACCGGTTACAAGTTCATGCTTACTCAGATAGGCAAGGGATTTAAAATTTAAATGATTTAACCTTTTATGCCACAACCAGTTTTGAGATGATTTAGATGCAATAAAGCATACTGGTGTATAAGGTTGATCATTCCACCTGACTTTGTAAGTGTTTCCACACCTTTTGCCAGTTAGAATGATCTCTTCAGTTGAGTTTTTGACTGAACATGAGTGTTTGTCAAACTGAACTGAGAATCCATTATCGCATAACTGACTAATACTTATCAGATTATACTTGAGATTCTCGACTAATAAAACATCATTAATGGTGAAGTTACCATGGATAAGCTTGCCCTTACCCACAGTTTTACCTTTGGAGTTATCCCCAAAACTGATGTTTGGACCAGTGTATTTGACCAGTTGAGATAATAGATTTGAATCTCCTGTCATATGTCGTGAACATCCACTGTCCAAATACCATATTGATCCAATGCTTGTACCTATTTTCTGCAATTAAACACAAAATAAGATTTTGGTACCCTTTTTTTTATTTGGGTCCAAAGTTGATTAGTCCTTTAGGAATCCAGACTTGAATCAGTCTAACTGACCGTCCTGTTGCTGTATTCCATATGATCCTTCCTTGTTTGTTTGTGCTTGGTGTATGGTGTGTGGATGATACAACATGTATTTTGCCCTTTTTGTTCAACCTATATCTTTTCTGAACCGGCTTACTATTGTAGTAGTTTGAGTAGCCATTTGAATATTTTCTGCTAAGAGTTTTTAGTTGCTGACTCCATGAGTCAGTCTTACTTTTTGGATTATACCCAATCCCACATCTCTTTCCTTTATTCATATTCTGAGATGGCTGTTCAATCAGTTTACTCGACTCTGCTTGTTCTTGTACCATAACTGATTTTACAAAGTGAATATATTTCCCTTTGTTCATATTCAGTTTTGGTTGAGTATCTTGGGAAGACGAATCATCTTTACTACAGAATCCTAAACCAGTTTTATCTTCAACTGATTTTTGAGAATTCTGTATATTAGTTAAAGCTTTAGATGGTTTGTTCCAAGCCTGAATAAGCTCATTGTGCTTTGAATTTTCAAGCAACAATTTTTGAATCATTAATTGATCCCTGCTTCTTTCATTTCTTAGTTCAGCAATCTCCCTTTTCAGACTCAACATATCAACTGATTCATCAGTTTTTGTCTTATTGTCTTTGGGATCATCTTGCTTTGCTCTGATTTTTTCAAATGATAAGGCAAGCTTTTGATACTCACTGACCATGTCATGAAGAGTTGATATGAGTTCTTCTCTTGTAAAATCAGTTGAACTAAAATCAAATACCTGCTGATAGTTTGATTGATCTTCTATGTTATCAGCCATCAGACATTTTACTTCTTCTTCATCCTCACTAGAACTGTAAGAACTTTCTGGTTCTGACTCTTCGCTGTCAGTTTCTGCCCATTTGGCTTTGCTATCTTCAGCTAGGAGTACTTCATGTTTCTTTCTGTAAGGCTTGTTGTCGTCCTTAGATCTCTTCTTATGCTCATACACTTTCTTCTTTCTTTCAGTTGAGACTTGATTGTCCTTTTTCGGCTTGAGACAGTTAGCAATAAAGTGACCAGATTTGCCACAATTGTAACATACATTAGACTCTTCTCTAGAGTTGTTTGTTTGATAATTCTTCTGAAAATTTCCTTGATTTTTCCTCATGAATCTTCCAAATTTCTTAATGAATAGTGACATAGCATCATTGCTCAGTTGATCAGCATCTTTCTCAACTGAACCAGTTGGTTCACTTCTAACAGCAGTCAAGGCAGTAGTTGCTGCTGGGGTAGAAGGTTCCCCTTCTCGAGTTTGAAGTTCAAACTCATATGCTTTCAGGTCAGCAAATAAATCATGAAATTCAACTTTGTTCAGATCTTTTGATTCCCTCATTGCCATAGTTTTGACATCCCATTCTTTGGGAAGTCCTCTGATTACTTTCAGCGCTACTTCTTTATTTGTATACACTTTTCCAAGTGCATTCAGTTCGTTGATGATACAGCTGGTTCTTTCATCATATTCGTGCATTGTTTCTCCAATCTTCATTCTGATGTTGTCGAACTTCTGCACAGCAACTGAAAGTTTGTTTTCCTTGGTTTGTTCATTGCCTTCGCAAAGTTGAATTAACTTCTCCCAAATTTCTTTAGCGGTTTTGCACATTTTGATTTTACTGAACGTTACTTTGTCCAGTGTCTTATACAATATGTCTTTTGCAACATTGTCTAGATTTGCCTTTCTCTTGTCCTCAGTAGTCCACTCATCTCTGGGTTTTTCAATTCGGTGAGGTGCCCCTTCAGTAATAGCAACAGCTGTGTTTGCTTTCAAAATCTTCATGGGTCCGTCGGTTATAACGTACCACATGTCATCGTCTTGTGCAGCTAGATGAGCCTGCATTCTTATTTTCCAATCATCGAAATCTTCTCTGGAGAACATAGGAATCTTATTGAATGAGGACATAGTGATCAGATTGAGTATAGATAGTCTTTGATAGGATATGCCTTACTCTGATACCACTTGATAGGATCGGTTATTGACTAAGGAGTGTTTAGAAGGGGGGGTTGAATAAACACTTATATGAATATAAAAGTTCTTTTAAAAAGATAGTTCGGTTTTATTACAAACTGAACAAAATATCCCGTCGGTCAATAACAATCAGTTAAACTGAATAAGTAGTTGCGGAAAATAAACTGATTGAAAGATAGAATATCTAACTGAAAATGAAAGGCTGCAGTAAAGACAACACAATATGTTTCTGGATGTTCGGAGATTTGAATAACTCCTACGTCACCCCTTCTATCTCAAGGATAGGATATTCACTAAAAGACTTTGATCGAGTACAACACTTGTACAGACCCACTTCAGTTAGGACTTATCTATTGCCTAAACTGAAACTCTTAGTATAATACAATGATCTCTGTAAGTAACTGAACTTTAGCACTTGTTGAATTATCAATATTACAGAGTGCTAGTTTGCTCAACTTGTAGCCTTGATTGCTACGAATAAGTCTAATAAGAGTGAGATGAGATTTTGACAGAGTAATAGCAAGTTTGAAATTGATAGATCGTTCTTGTTCTTCAACTGCTCTTTTGTCATATTTATAGACTTGTCTTTCAACGGTAACTTTGAATTTATGTATCCGTTGATTGCTTCTTCAATATTCCTTTGGGCAATGTTCTCTTCATTGATTGTGATACGGCGTCTTAAACGCAATAGCCGAAACACATTGTTCTATGTTGTAGTGATCGAGGTGCGACTTTCCATTTTCAGTTGCTGATATGATCTTTCCCGAGGTATCTTCAGTTGAGAGATTTTAATATTTTCGGCTGACTTTTTAACTGATCAGTTCTCAACTGATCAGTTTGTGTTAACTGATTTCAGTTGATAAGTCCAGCTGCCGAATCAGCTGCCGAATTTGCTTTCGCGTATTAGACGATTTAATCAATTGATTTATGTTTTTGTCAAACTACAGAATTTAGTTTCCAACATGTTATGATAGTACAACAAACCTAATCTATTGCTACTCACGTACCAATCGTTCATGACAATTACGGATCACTGAATTCATGGTTAGCATTAGAAAATCATACATCAAATTAAATTCTCAGATTAATTGACGTATAACATTCATATAATTAAATCATAAATCAACGAATACTTGGGCAAACAAGATTAATAAATTAATGTGTACAAACCTCACAGTGATAAAATTAAAATAGTAGACTATCCCTTGAATCAGACTAGAAAATTAGCCAAACGTAGTTTGATCTACAATATCCATAAAAAGTAAAGAAGAAAACATAAAGAAAATGCAAACTATTTTGTTTGGGAGAATTCTGGAGATCTTGCGCTTTTCTACGTAAGTGTGTTGGAATTGGTTGGAGAGAGTTCTACCAAATTGATTGGTGAAATCTCCTATGCGGCGGCTGTCTTCTCTTTGAGTAGTAGATTTGTTTGAGTCTAAATTTTTGCTAAAAGCCCACTAACTCTAATTAACCTAATTCTTAAAATATAATATAATAGATAATATTTTATCTATATTTTCTCCCTTTGTAATTTTTGGCAGCTGAAATATCATCACAACGCGTGGCCACGCCTTATTCCCGGACCTCTTCTGGTTTGGCCATTTTCTTTCAAACTCTAACTTGGAAACTTCAAATGTGATGGTCATCACCATTTTCACTCAAATTTGCTCTAAGACCGAGAAAGTTCCTCCTACAATAAAATTACACAAAAAATGTGTCAATTAAACATATCGGAGGTTAAAATCATGGGAAATATGAAAATAAAATATTAATTATTACGAGCCTATCAAAATCTCCCACACCTAAACGATGCTTGTCCTCAAGCATAAAATAGATCAACTGATTATCTCAATTTTTCGTCCTCCTTCCGCTTCCTCTACTTATCCAAAACATTTTTCATGCAACAAGACATTTTAATTTCAGAGCATCTCACAAAATAACATCATGAACAATCACTACAATCAGAATGTGTAGAAATTAAAATGCATGAGATTTAACAACTCCTCACAAGATTCGCTCATTATTGTCTAGGGTATATATATCAACAAACTCTCATATCAAATGCACTGAAAACTTTTTATCATAGGCTTACAAATATATCACATCCTTCCACTAAATGAATGAATAAAAATACACAAACAAGAAGGGCTATAAATGGGTTGTAACGTGGCTAGGGGTAAGGTAGGATAAAAGGAAACAATGAACTATGGAATTGGAGAAACCAATGCAACTTTTCTCACAAAAAAAAATGTATCCAAAAACTCTTATATCTCATTATAACAATCAAGAGCATTTTTTTGTTTTTTTTTTCGGCTCTTTTTTTTTCCTTCCTCACTTCGTCTACTCCTCTTCTTTCTCTTTCTTTTTTTTTTTTTTTGATTTTTTTGTTTTGTTTTGTTTTTTTGTAGACGGTGACTTTAAGGATTCGAGATTGACTAAATCTCAACAATTCACACTATTTTGGATTGAGTGATGCTATTTGTGAAAAGTTTATATGATTCTCCAATTCAAGGTTCAAAACGGGGGATAACCAACAAAAAGGATTTATCACGGCTTGTAATGTGGTTATTTTTATTCAAAGAAAACGGTTGAGGCTCAAACTTTGTTCACTAGGGGTCTATGAATCAGGGTAGGCTCAAAGAACGGCTCAGATGATGTGAAAGACAATGGTTTAAACCTAATGCCCTTATCATTTTGTCTATACACCTAATTCACCACAAAGTGTCGACAAAGACATGCATAATAATGCAAATTCTAGAAAAATTAACAATGCAATGACAACACACATCAAAGAAAATGGAGCATGATATCATGATTGCTCATAGGATCAAAGCTCACCAAAGAAAAAAATATAGCACTTGTGTTAAATCTCACACACTTGTTCTCTCTAACTATCATCAAGTGCAACTTATTCATAATGCAAACGTGAGAATGCAAAATCATTTGCACACAAAGAAAACATCATCATTTTTTTATTTTTCTTTTTGCATCGGAGGCAATCAGGATTCAGAAGAAAGAGATAACAAATGAACTAGGTGCTTGGAATTAACAACGCCACTATAATTTTTAAATTTTTTTTTAAAACCCAAAATACAGAAAAATTAAATCAAAATACTAAAGATCAAATAAAATAAAAAAATCAAAAATCTCAGAGTCAAGTCAAACTTCTCACAATCAAATCAAAACTCCCACACCTAAACTTGACATTGTCCTCAATGACAAAAAATAGATGCTCAACTAAAACGATAAAATAGTAGGAAAAGTTAGAGAACTCCCCTGAGAAATGTTGAGCATTGTAAAGAAACCTCATCTACTGCTGCGGTGGGGGAAACAGCGGTTCAATGATAGAAGCTGCTGAAAGAAGATGAAAAAAATGTAGGTTAATTTTTTTTAATTAAAAAATGCGAAAAAAAAATATGTTCCCAGCAGTAGAGGTATTTGAACAAGGCGTGGTCACGCCTTGTACGAAAACCTCTACTAGAACGAAAATTTTTAATTTGAAATTATTTTTTTTTTTAATCAGTAGAGGTGTTTAAACAAAACACGCCTTGTGCGAAGACCTCTGCTGTAAAATTTTTATTTTTTTAAAAAAAAATAACAGTAGATGTTTTTCAACAAGGCGTGCCCACGCCTTGTGCCAAGACCTCTACTAGAACAAAAGAAAAAAATAACAAGAACTAAAATTTGGGTTGCCTCCCAAAAGCGTAATTTTTTTAAGTCTTTATGCTCGACATTTATTCTTTCTTGTTGCTCATGGTGGTTCATAAATGGTCACTTTGTCCACTTTATTCTGCTTGAATATTTTCATAGCACATTTCAGCAAATGCTTGTCTTCTTTGAATTTCTTGAAAATCTCTATCCCTTGGATATTTCCTCCTTTTTTATGAGTACATGCTTGGGTCGATTTGGAGGAAGTTTTTGCGCAATTTTAGATATATGCGAATTAGAGAGAGAAAATATAGTATTAGAATTTTCAACATGTCTTTCAATAATCTCCTCTAAATCATTCTTATTTACAAATTTTGAATTTTCTTGTGACAAGTGTTAGCGATATATAGAGTATTAATAGTGCTTTCACGAAGAGGATATTTCATGGTATCATAAATATTAAACTTTTCAATCTCACCATCAAATTCCATAGTAATGGTACCACTATTAACATTTATGATAGATTTTGAAGTTTTCAAAAATAGTCTTCCTAGCAAAATTTGACTGTTTAAATCATCATTTTCCATGTCAAGCACATAAAAGTGAGCAGGAAAAACCAAATTTGCAACTTTCACAAGAACAACTTCAATTACACCTCTAGGATAAACAGTGGACCTATCAGCCAATTGAATCACAATGCCGGTTTCAGTCAGAGGTCCAAGTTCCAAATAATTATAAACAGAATCAGGCATGACATTGATAGAAGCACCTAAATCCAACATAGCCTTTTCATGTCTAATATCGCCAATAGTACAAGGGATAGAAAACATACCTGGATCACTGCATTTGATAGGAATAGTTTTTTGAATAACAGCAGAAACATGTTCTCCTATCTTTTCCCTTTTACACCCCTTCAACTTATGTCTCTTTTTTGTAGTACACAACTCTTTTAAAATTTTAGCATAACGAGGTACTGGCTTAATAGCGTCTAATGAAGGAATATTTACCTCACCTCTACAAAGAGTGTCATTCAACTCCTTAATACTTTCACATTTCCTGTTCAATGCAAGAGGGAATGGGGGAATAGGTTTATACTCAAATAGAGGAGAAAACTTATCTTTCGGAGCATCATCTTGACTGATTATTTTATCCTCAACCTTTATCTCATTCTCTTCCTTTTGCTTGATTGATGCTTGTACCCCAATTTCTTGAACATCCAATTCTTTACAATTTCTCAAAGTAATTGCACTCACATTCTCTCTTGGATTCACCACTGTCTGAGAAGGCATATTACCTAAATTTTTTGCTTCCAACTTGTGAATTGAGGTCGCCAACTGTCCCACTTGAGTGCTAAAATTCTGAATGCTAGCCCTCGTTTCCTGTTGAAATTTTTGAGTGTTCTCAGCTAAGGCCTTCACAATTTCATCTAGGGACATAACTGAGTTAGAGGCTTGCGCAGGTGATGGATATTTGTGAAAATTTTGTTGTGGATATCCTTGTTGACCTCCTTGATTCCTGTAGCTGAAATTTGGGTGATCTTTCCATCCTGGATTGTAGCTATTAGAATACGGATCATACCGGTGTTGAGGCTGTCCAGGAAATCCACCGATTGCATTAACCTGCTGCATTGGATCTTCCTGTAATGTAGGGTACGTGTCCGTCGAATGTCCAACCATCGCACATGTGTCACAAGCTTTGGCCTGTTGTACCTGCCCTACAACCAACTTTTCCAAAAGAGATGTCAAAGAATCTAACTTTTGATCGATAGGAGTAACACTTACCTCATTGACTTGTCGTGGAGGGATATCTTGTCTAGTTCCAAACTGTTGTGCATTGGCGGCCATGTTGGAGATTAGAGCTCGTGCCTCTTGAGGTGTTTTGTTTACCAATGCACCTCCACTTGCAGCATCAATCATGTTTCCTATCAAAAAGTGAGAGACCCTCGTAGAAATATTGGACTAGGAGCTGTTCCGGAATCTGATGTTGAGGGCAACTGGCACATAACTGCTTAAATCTCTCCCAATATTCATATAATGTCTCTCCTTGTAACAGTCTAATCCCACAAATGTCCTTCCTGATGTTGGCTGCTCGCGAAGCTGGGAAGAACTTCTCCAAAAATTGTTGTTTCATATTATCCCAAGTCGTTATCGTCCTAGAGGGCAAGTAATAAAGCCAATCTTTAGCCTTGTCAGCTAAAGAGAATGGAAAAACTCGCAGTGAAATTTGTTCCTCTGTGATCCCTTGCGGTTTCATGGCTGTGCAAACAATATGAAACTCTTTCAGATGTTTATGGGGATCTTCACCTGCAAGACCATGAAAAGTAGGCAATAAATGAATCAATATAGATTTTAATTCAAAAGTAGCATCAGGAGTTCCCTGGTTTTCTTCCCTGAGTAGTACCTTACGCTGGGGGGCCGATGAGGAACTCCGAGCCCTGGGTAATATTCCTTCCTCTTTTCCGCTTTTGATACCCGGGCCTTCCGACAGTGCCGACAACCCTCCTCCCGAGTACACTACTTTCTTCCGGGATCAGGTTAGAAATGGCCTCCGCTTTCCTGTCCACCCGTTCTATATTGCGGTTGCCAAGTTTTTCCGCGTACCAATTAACCAACTTCACCACAACTCCTTTAGAATTATGGCCTCGGCATATGTCCTTTTCATAATGAACAATCTTCTCATCACACCCCTTATCCTTCATTATTACTTCTCTTGCCGGCTTGGGGATAATGCCTTTTCCCTAACCGCCCGGCTTAATGCTCGATTCCTTGATGATAGTCCTTCCTCTCAGAAGGGGTGGAAAGGAAGATTTTTCTATATTCGACTCCCGGGTCCTCTACCTTGTCTAACTGGCTTCCTTCCTTCCCTTCCTCAACAACCTTCCTTGCCACAATCTTACAAATCTGAGGAGCCTTTCCTCTTGAGACAAACCTTGGTGGAGGGGCGGAAATACTCTTCTTCTGTTCTCATCACTGATGAGAACCTCATTACCTATGGGTTGAGTGCCCCTGCTGAGGACCCCATGGATAGGGTGATTGATGAAGTTGCTGTCTCGGGCGCTCAACCCGGTAATGCTTGACATCCTTAGTCTCCATTTTTTTTTGTGCTTAACCCTCTTCTTATTTATGTACAGATAACTCAAAAATGCAAGAGGCCTTTGCGAAGAAATGGGCGGCTAAAAAGGCAGCCAAAGAGAAGAAGATCGCAGCCCGGAAAGCTGCTCTAGAGGAGAAATTAGCTGCGGAGGCGGCAGCTCGGCGGAATGAGACGGGTCAGGTTGAAACTCGGCAAGAAGAGGTGACCAAAGGTGATTCCCAAGAAGATCCCGAGGACCATGTCCCCCTCATTATTAGAAGCGAAAGGCTGTCACAAGCCCAGAGCTGATTTTACTTGATGATAACCTAGAGAGAGGGCAGGGTTCTTATCAAGTTACCCAATCAGCCACCCCTCCCAGGCAATCATCCCCAGAGGAGTCTCCCCAAGAGCCCCTCCTAATTGATCAACCCACCTGGCCCATCATCTTCTTGGAGGGGGCCACCTCAACTAGTGCCCGTCGTTTTAAACACATGCTCACTCAGCCTGAAGAGGCCTTCCTGAAGGACCGCGTGCCGGGTGTCCGGTTTCTCGAAGGATCCAACCGCCTTCTATCTGTAAGTTCCTCATTATCTTTTTCCTTCCTTACCTTTGTCTTTCCATTATTCTAACTTGATTTGTACAGGTTGCCCAAATGATAATTTCTACTTTTGAGGAAGTAGCGGGGGTGGCCTCTCGGAAAAGTCAACAAGCTCGGGTTGTTCAGGAAACCCATGCTCAACTGCACGAGGAGCTTGCCCGGGCTAAGGGCCTTCATGAAGAGGAAATCTCCGTCCTCACTGCTTCCTTGGAATCAGCTCAAATGGCCCTGGAGAAGTCTCGGGAAGATCTTAACGAGGCCGCTATCCGAGAGGAGCGTCTTCAAGGTTTTCTAGCTGCTGCGGAGGCGAGAAACCATGCTTTCTCCGAGCAGTTAGATGAGCAGCAACTTCGGGCAGAGAAAGCTGAGAATGCTCTGGCCCTGGCTGAGTACAAAAAAAATCAATGGCAGACCTCCTTTCTTCAATCGCCCGAATTTAAAAAGGCCGTGGAAGACAAGGCTTATCCTCTCTTTCAGACTGGCTTTGAGAAATTTAGGGAACAATTTGAGGAAACCGGACTCTTGCGACAAGATAAGGAGAATTTTCCCGATTTTGGACTGGCCATTGCATCCCTTCCCAAGGAGGGCGAGGAGGAGAAGGAGGCGGACCTCGAGGAGCAACCCGGGCCTAAATCTGTAAATATAGACTAGGGTTGTATTTTTTTTTTATTTCCCTTTCTGTAATCCATGCCTTCGGGCTTTTTTAGAAAAAAAGACTTTTCCTTTAGCAATATCTTGATTATTTTCCAAAAGACCGAGTAATACACTTGCCTTTAAATAATCAAATAATATTCGAAGTGTTGGAATTTTCTCAGGAATATTGAATGCTTACCCGGAACCTTGCTCCCTACGATGAATAAAATGCTTAATAATCGATAAGTAACTAAGAGGTATGCCCACTCACACCAGGATACCAAGCACTGGTACATATCCTGAGATCGGAAATCTCGGTCCAGGTGTGGCTCCTCAAGTCAGGGTGTAGTGCCCTGGGCTTTTTAAGAACCAAGGTGCAGAGCCTTGGGCCGGGGAGCATGTCCCGGGACTTGTGAATGGTCGAGGTACGGATTCCCGAGCCAGGGTGTAGTGCCCTGTGCTTTTTAAGAACCAAGGTGCGGAGCCTTGGGCCGGGGAGCATGTCCCGGGACTTGTGAATGTTCGAGGTACGGAGCCCCGAGCCAGGGTGTAGTGCCCTGGGTTTTTTAAGAACCAAGGTGCGGAGCCTTGGGCTGGGGATCATGTCCCGGGACTTGTGAATGGTCGAGGTACGGAGCCCCGAGCCAGGGTGTAGTGCCGTGGGCTTTTTGAGAACCAAGGTGCGGAGCCTTGGGCCGGGGAGCATGTCCCGGGACTTTTGAATGGTCGAGGTACGGAGCCCCGAGCCAGGGCGTAGTGCCCTAGGCTTTTTGAGAACTAAGGTGCGGAGCCTTGGGTCGAGGAGCATGTCCCGGGACTTGTGAATGGTCGAGGTACGGAGCCCCGAGCCAGGGTGTAGTGCCCTGGGCTTTTAAGAACCAAGGTGCGGAGCCTTGGGCCGGGGAGCATGTCTCGGGACTTGTGAATGGTCGAGGTACGGAGCCCCGAGATAGGGTGTAGTGCCCTGGGCTTTTAAGAACCAAGGTGCGGAGCCTTGGGCCGGGGAGCATGTCCCGGGACTTGTGAATGGTCGAGGTACGGAGCCCCGAGCTAGGGTGTAGTGCCCTGAGCTTTTTAAGAACCAAGGTGCGGAGCCTTGGGCCGGGGAGCATGTCCCGGAACTTGGGAATGGTCGAGGTACGGAGCCCCGAGCCAGGGTGTAGTGCCCTGGGCTTTTTAAGAACCGGTTTTTCCCATCTTTAAGATACGAGAGATAATATAATACTTCTTCTTCGAGAAAAAATAGACCTTTTATTATATCTTCACCAAATGATTACATCTGTCATGAATAATACTGCTTTAAATTAAATACATTCCAAGGCCTTTTGAGATAACGTCCTTGGACATCTTCTAAGTAAAAGGATCCCGAACTAACTCTCCGGGTAATTTTATAGGGTCCTTCCCACCGAGCCTCTAATTTTCCTACATCCCCTGCAGAGTTAACTTTCTTCATAACCAGATATCCTACTTGGATGTCTCGGACCCGGACCCTCCGGTTATAAGATTTCATAACCCTGTTCCTGTATGTTTCCATCCGAATGGTTGCTTGGTCTCTCTTTTCTTCTACCAGATCCAATTCCATGGCCCGGCTTTGATCGTTCTGACTTGGGTAACATTCTACCCGGGAGGAAACTTT
Organism: Primulina eburnea; assembly: GCF_022965805.1. Lineage (NCBI taxonomy): Eukaryota > Viridiplantae > Streptophyta > Magnoliopsida > Lamiales > Gesneriaceae > Primulina > Primulina eburnea. The sequence continues at coordinate 25,416,839 of NC_133111.1, read as the reverse complement.
CCCGATTTCGACTAGGAGGACCGCTTCAGAACCATATACTAAGCTGAAGGGAGTTTCTTGAGTAGGTGCCCGGGGAGTAGTTCTGTAAGCCCATAGAACACTAGGTAACTCCTCCACCCAATCTTTTCCTTTACCTTGAAGTCTTGTTTTTAATGCTTGCACAATGATTATGTTGACAACTTCTGTTTGACCATTGGCTTGAGGATATGCGACAGAGGTAAAAGATTGACTGATTTTCATCTCCTGGCACCATGATGTAATTCTTTTGCCCTGGAACTGTCTTCCATTATCCGAGATTAATCTCCTGAGCACACCGAACCGGCACACAATGCTTTTCCACAAGAATTTCAATACTTCCTGCTCGGTGATTTTTGCTAAAGGCTCAGATTCAACCCATTTTAGAAAAGTAGTCAACAGCTACTAGTAAGAATTTTCTCTGAGTCCGGGCAACTGGAAAAGGACCCACAATATCCATGCCCCATTGATCAAAAGGGCAGGAAGCCCAGATAGGCTTCATGAGAGTGGCCGGGCTGTGGCTGAAATTCGAATGATGCTGACAGCCTTCACAAGTCTGGACCAACCGAGCAGAATCTCGTTTTAAGGTTGGCCACCAAAATCCAGCAAGCATTGCTTTTCGAGCTAAAGACATTCCTCCGAGGTGTTTGGCACAAAACCCCTCATGAATCTCTCGGAGAACATAATCCACCTCTTTTTCAGTTAAACACTTCAGAAGCGGTCCTTGGAATGATCTCCTGTACAAAATTTTATTTAAGAGAACAAACTTGGGAGCTTGTCTCTTGATCTTCTGAGCTCGGGCTTTATCCTCGGGGAGCTCGTGGTTTGTAATGTACGCGATCAGTGGTGTCATCCACGAGTCTTCAGGCATGGGTGATGCTTCTTCCTCCGTAGAGAGGACCACCGAGTAATATGCAGCACTTCCTGGGTATTAACTTCTGATAAAGAGGCAGCCATTTTAGCCAAAGCGTCTGCCTCACTGTTCTCCTCTCGGGGTATTTGTTCAATACCCCAATCCATGAAGCTTTCTACTTGGGCTCGAATGAGCTGTAAATATTTAAGCATTCTGTCATCCTTAGCCTCATAAATGCCTTTTATTTGTTGAGTGATGAGCTGTGAATCAGAATATATAATAATTCGGGAAGCTCCAACTTCCCGGGCAGCTCGAATACCTGCAAGGACAGCTTCATACTCAGCTTCATTGTTGGTTATCCGGGAATAAATTCTTAATGCTAATTTGATCTTTTCTCCCAGGGGAGATACCAACACCACCCCTACTCCACACCCCACCAGGCTAGATGCCCCATCAACCAACACTCTCCATACCTCCTCCTCGCTGGGCTGGATCATTTCTGATAAGAAATCTGACAAAGCCTGCGCTTTAATGGCCACTCGGGGTTTATACTCGATGTCATATTCTCCCAACTCTACTGTCCATTTTATCATTTGCCCGGATATTTCAGAGTTATTCATGATCCTACCCAGAGGACTATTGGTAAGAACAATAACCTGATGTGACAGAAAGTAAGGTCTTAGTTTCCGGGCGATTATGACCAGGGCCAAAGCAATTTTCTCCAATTCGCTATACCGGAGCTCGGGCCCCCTCAGAGCGTGACTGACATAAGAGACAGGTTTTTGGTCGGTTCCTTCCTCTCTTATTAGAACCGAGCTGACAGCATGCTATGTAGTAGACAGGTAGACATATGATTTTTCTCCGGGTTCTGGTTTCACCAACATAGGGAGCCCTGCAAGATGAATTTTCAAGTCCTGGAAAGCCTGTTCACATTTCTCATCCCATCCGAATTGCTGGGCCTTCCTTAAGACTTGAAAGAAAGGATAGCTCCGGTGTGCTGATCGGGAAATAAATCTGGAAGAGAAGCAATCCTCCCGGTTAGCTTTTGTACCTCTTTGACAGATCGGGGAGATGGCATGCTCAGCACAGATTGGACTTTCTCTTGATTCACCTCGATCCCCCGGTCTGTCACGATGAATCCCAAGAACTTGCCACTCTTCACGCCAAAAATACATTTGGCCGGATTAAGCTTGATTCCATGATGCATGAGAGTGGCAAAAGTTTCTTCTAGATCATTAATAAAGCTGGCACCCTCCCGGGATTTAGACAGAATATCATCCACATAGACTTCCACGTTCTGCCCCAATTGTTTCTCCAAGACTTTGTTCATTAGACGCTGGTAAGTTACCCCTGCATTCTTCAACCCGAAAGGCATTACAATATAACAAAATATACCTCCCGAGATGATGAAGCTGGCTTTATCTTGATCAGACTTGGCCAAGGGGATTTGATGATACCCATGGTACGCGTCCATGAAGCTTAACAACTCGAAACCTGATGTGGAATCCACCAATTGATCAATGCGGGGCAGGGGATAATGGTCCTTGGGACAGGCCTTGTTGAGATCTCGGAAGTCTACACACGTGCGCCACTTTCCGGTGGATTTGGGCACCAAGACCACATTCGAAAGCCATGTAGGGAATTGAATTTCCCGAATGTGGCCAGCTTTCAGAAGCTTCTTTATTTGCACATCAATCACTTTGTGCTTTTCAGGGCCAAAGTGCCTCTTTTTTTGTTTTACCGGGCGAGATCCCAGGAGGAAGTTCAATTGGTGTTCCGCTATCAAGGGAGAAATCCCTGCAACTCCTGTTGAGACCAGGCAAACACACGAATATTAGTTTTGAAACAGTTAATCAGACTAACCCGGGTGGTTATATCGAGATCTCGGGCCACCCGGATTTGCTGGCCTGGTCCAACTTCTATTGCTTCTTGCTCTTATTCTGCCACGAAATGCACTTCTCCTCTTCCGATCGTTCTTTCTCCTTCCCCGTCCACCTTCGCCTTCTTCTCCTCCCTCCTGGTTTTGCTCTGATCTGCCCTGACCGCCTCCACATAGCACTTCCGAGAAGATGGCTGATCTCCCCGGACTTCTCCTACCCAGGCTCCCACGGGAAACTTTATTTTCTGGTGGTAGGTAGACGCCACGGTTCTAAGTTCATTCATAGCCGGCCTTCCTAGAATGATATTGTACGATGATGGGGAGTCCACCACAGTGAACTAAGTCATCACCGTCTTTTTAATATCCTGGGAGCCCAGAGTTAATGGCAAAACAATCTCCCCTTCTGGGTATACCATATGACCAGCAAAACCAAAGAGGGCCGTCTCCACAGCCTTCAAATGATAGCCCTGCAAATCCATCTGCAAAAAGGCATCCTTAAAAATTACATTTACAGAGCTGCCCGAGTCCAAGAAGACTCGGAGAATATCATAATTTGCCACTCGGGCTTGGATCACCAGGGCATCGTTGTGGGGCAGATTCACCCCTCTCAAATCTTCGGGGCCAAAACTGATGACCGCCTCATTCCTTCTTGCTCCCTCCACCTCCAAACACTCCCTCCCACTTCTCGACTTCCTCGCCCGGTTGGAGTCTCCATTAGTGGAGACTCCGGATATCATTTTGATCAACCCCGTAGCAGGGGGCGAGTTCTTCTTTCTCTCGGGCTCAGGTTCCCTCCTTCTAGCGGGCTCAATCCTTGGGAAATTCCTCACACTTCCTCCCCGGGCTCCGGATCCTGGTGGCCGAGATGTCCAAGGTGGCATTCTCGGCCTCTGCTATTTTTACTGGGTCCCGAGATGGAAGGTGAGACATAATTCCCCTTCAGTGCCTTGCAATTTTCAGTATTATGGTGGCACACTTTGTGAAAAGAGAAAAATCCGCTCTTTTCTGGCCGGGATAACTGATGATCCGGGGCCAAATCTCTGCTGCACTCCTGTACTTCCCTCTCCCGAGCAATTTTCAGAGGCACGTGGTGAGAATAGTGCCATGTATTGCCTCTCTTCTATCTCTCTCCTCGGGTTTAGACACCCGGTCTCCTTTTTACTTTCTCACAGCCTCCCTCTTCTGCTTCTGGGCCTCCTCCATATTGATATATTTTTCTGCTCGTGACAATAGATCCTCGAAATCTCCCGGCACCTTCTTAGTCAGTGATTTGAAGAATTCACCCTCTCTCAAACCCTGGGTGAATGCAGTAGTCTTGGTTTCAGTGGCACAAGTAGGGACGTCTAGGGCCACTCTGTTGAATCTTCTGATATAGGCCCTTAAACTTTCTTCCGGGCTCTGCTTAACTTCAAAAAGGCTAAAAGCAGTCTTTTTGTACTTTTTACTGCTGCTAAAATGGTGTAAAAACACCTTCTGGAAGTCTTCGAAGGAACTGATACTTTGGGAAGTCAAGCCCTCGAACCACCTCTGAGCTTAATCCATCAGTGTTGTTAGGAACACCTTCCACTTGATTCTATCAGTGTAACAGTGCAACATGGCCATATTTTCAAACCTGGTCAGGTGTTCCTCCGGGTCTGCATTGCCATCATAGTCTTTCACTTTCGCAGATTTGAAATTTCCAGGAAGAGGTTCCCGGACAATGATATCAATAAACGGGCATCCTTTTGGGACTGCCCGGGAAACGCTTGGCCTTTCCAACTGTCCTTCCAGGACCTTCATCTTCTGCCTTAATTCCAACAATTCCTCTGCCACGGTAGGAGATTTGGACCCGGCGCTGGATTCCTCATCTTCTCCTGCCATCTCATTCTCCTTCCTCCCCTGCTCCTCCTCCTGCTCAAACCCCTGTTCATGTCCCTGTTTATCACCGGGTGGTGTAACAGGATGGGAGACCTCCTTCCTGGTCATAGCTTTCACGATGGCATCAACCATCATTTTCTTAAACTCTTCAGGGGTCAGGGTAATGAGGTTTGGTCCGGTGTTATTAGCACCAGCTTGTCTTGAAGTCTGTCTACCATCACCCTGGGTGTGCGAATTATCCTGGTTGGTTCTTCTCGTACGAGCCATATCAACGTCTCGAACTCAGTATTTCCCACAGACGGCGCCAATGATGTAATCTCGTTGAAATGAGTGAACCGGGTACGGGGCTCCAACGGACTAAATCAATAATTTATAGTGTTTGGGAATTTGAGTGAAGATAATGGCTTAGATCAACACCTGCAAACAAGAGAGTAACTCGTGAAAGAGAGCCGGAGGGATGTCCGGTGTGGCCACTCCGATGCTTAAGTCAGCAGGCTTTTTTAGATGAACACAAGCAATATTTGAGGGAAAATATGTAAAATGCTTTTAGTTCAAAGATTTCAGGGTCATTAAATGAGGCTCATACCTGCTATTTATAGTGGAAGAACGGGTATTACCTCGGCTTTCGTTCCCTCTACTAAGTCGGTTTACAATACTAGCTTCTGATGACTTCTCGGACACTCCAAACCCAAGTTGTTCTGACAGATTGGACTACCTGTATCCACTACACTCGAGTGGGGTTCGTTTCTCGAGGTGGTGCAATTCTCGAGGTTGCCCAAGTGGTAATTGGTTACCAGGAGGAAGAGTGCCCGGGCAGTTGGCTTCAATAACCCGGGTCACCCCCGACCTGGACCTTTACAGGGGTATCACTAGCTGTTGCTTGTTATGACCTCTCTCAGTTCATTCAGTACCACCACGCTGGCCGGATCATTGTGACCGACCTCAAAGCAAAGGACCAGGTAATGAAATTAATGGACCATGAGAATGTAGAGGTTACAAAAAATGCCCTTCTTTGCATCCAAATGCTTTTCCTAGGAGCCAAATATGCCAGCTTTTTGCAGGCTTGAGTATTGTCTATACAAGTAATTTATATTCCGTGATTAAATGAGAATTTATTGTACTCTTTGTGGCGCCTTTTTTATAGAACGTTCAAACTGTCATTGCGCTATCCAGGCACACGAGGCCATACAATAAGATGAAAACGTGTTGGTATTATTTTTTTCGATTCTAATTTGTATCTTTACTGTAGTTGATCAATAAGTATCATGTTGATATTTTGGTGCATTATTGTTGGTTTCTTGTGCGTTATCTGCTATGTTGTGTTAGATGTTTCCTTTTCATTGCTCATAGCTCTTTATCTGATTGTTGAGTGCAAAATATAAATTTTATTTCGCCCCTAAAAAAAAACCTTGATGAAAATGTTATTCGAATAGTTATTGGATTTATATTTATATCGATGCCTTAACGAACCAATACCCAAAGACGAGATCCTTCAAACCGCCCAAAGACGAGTGAAAAAATCTTATAAGCTAACTCTAATTGTAGACTTGGGTCGCTTGCTAAATATCATAATAGATTAAAAAAAATTTCTGTAAACATAATTTTGACTTTGGTCAAAACGAGGTAGTGAGAGTAGAAATGAGCAAAAGACAAACTTAAACACGATAAGATAAATGTCAAAATAATAGAAACGTTAGTTTTGAATAAAGAACAAAAGTATATGCAAATGAAATTAAGTGATTTTAAATTATGACAATACTGATGATGAATAGGTCGGTCACCGTTCCGGGGCTAAAATAAGACTGCAGAAGTCTTTGAACGTCGGTCCATCTTCTCAATTTCCATCAAGTCTTGTTCACATAATCATTAGAAAAATCACGCGTTTTATATAAATGGGCTTAATGCATTCTCCGTACTGGACATAGGGAGGGTAGGTATTTATGTTGGTGTATCGTTTTCCCACATCTAAGTCGCAATGGAAGTTAAAAAATTTTAGTTTTGACATTGAAAACATTCCTTGGGTGTCGTATGATTTAAACATTCATAGGGTGTTTAGAATTGTTTTTAACTCTGAATATCAAATAAGTCTGAGATTAGTGGAGTTGGTCTTTCTTGTGAATCTCTACGAACGGTTCTCTCTTTTGATCGTCTAATCAAATCCACGATCGAGATTGGATTTTTTGCTTAATTTTACAAATCTAAAAGAACTTTGTTTCGAGACCAGAGATCAAATATCAAAATTTTCACTGATCCATTTTTGACACCTGTCAGTTTTTGTGAACTACTTCATTAAAACAAGATGTTCAACTCTTCAAACTTAATTAGCAAGTAAGTTAACTTCAAAAAATTTCAATACAAGGAATCCACTTATAAAATCTTTTATAAGCAATCTCTTTGATCTATATCAAACTACTGTGACCAAATTTAACTTCTTGAACTTGACTATCTCAAAAGGAGCACATAATTCAATACTTGTGTAACCTTCAATGGTTCAGGGATACAACTAACTATGTGTTCACAACTTCATGTGCTTCAGAATAACCTTTATTCTTATTCGGGCTTACCCTAATTTAGTGTCATTCTTTTATGTAAGAACTCAAGTCTGATTGCACCCATCGGATATTGTTAAGAGCGCTAGTAGCATCGCCCTATGATCCCCAAGGTATCACTGGTAGTGCTTGCAAGAATCTTAAGTTATGGTTAGCTAGCGTATACTACTCTTCAACTCATATATCTTGATCAAATCTCCAACTTTTGATATATCGAGAGTTGAAAATGAATTTGTTAATTATATAATATTTTCTGACTAATAATAGTAACATTGTATGTGAAACTAGGAAAATACTTTTCCCCCTAGAGAACATGTCTTGCTTTGGCCAGAGAATCTTTGTACTATTAATTCATTAAATCACATATGATATCTTCACTCGTAGGCGAGCGGTGAATCCCTTACTACAACACATTTGCTCATGGGGGCTACGATAAACTAATGATAATTATGATGCATTAGGTAGGCTCAAAAAGTTCAAACGATCCAATCATCGCCTAAAATAAACCTAAGTCACTATCTCGTATTTTTCCTTGAAAAATAATCAGATAAGTTGTAGATTGTTTCAAAGTTTTATTTAATTATTACGAGCTCATATTTCACAATTCACGGTCAGTACATATAAGTATAACTTTAAATGCATGGATGGTGTCTTAAAAAATTTGATACAAAATTGTTCATGTCTAAATCCTTAGGCTACAACTACAACGTCTACAACTCGTCTCATTCCATTCCAAGTGTGATGCAATCTTTTGAGTGATAAAAAATCCAGGAATTTAATTAGTGTATCGTATATCATTAGTGCAACTTAAAAAGAAACGAAATTAAGAATTTATGTTAGAGGATTTAACTATATAGTATGCTATGTGTTGTGACAAGAAACAAAACTGTTGGAATTTTGATGCTTAATAAATGAAAATTAAGCAAATAAATCAATGTGTTTGATAGGAAAATTCGAAACGAAGAACGAAGCTTAATGGACGAATATTAAGTTCGGTGGTTCTGAATTAAACTCGAAACAAGTTCATCGAATGTTGAACGAACTTAAAACGAGTATTCCGAATATGTAAGGGATGAAAATAGAAGGAAAAAAAATAATAATTTTGCGCATGAACAGTAGCCAAAGCGCACACGCGCGCGCTTGCCGAGAGCACCTGCGCGCGGGCCGGCGTGCGGGTGAGCGCGCCTGCCGAGAGCCCTCGGCAAATGCTGCCGAGAGCTCTTGGCAGGAGCTGCCGAGCGCTCGGCAGCGTGCGAGCAGGTGCGCCCAGCTTCGTGTCCCTTTGAATTTTCTGAGTTTTTTTATTTCCTTGGCATTGTTTGATGATTGTGGTCAGTTACAATGGCAAAGGGATATCTTAATGAATGAAAGATCATGTCTTTTCACATGAAAAACATTAAATGCTTAATATTTTGAAAATCAAACATACATTACACGTAACATATCATAATGATAAGTGCATTTTGTGCACTTAAATTATCCTTACAATTCATATAGATTGTTAGTTTTCTTGGGCAGAATTATGCGTTTTTGTTATTTCTGGTGTGATTGCAGGAATTTAGATATGACTACGACATGGGCGTGAAAATGAACTAAAATGGCGCTTAGGAAAAGAAATATGAGCCAAGAAAGCGACTATGCCAGTAAGACCCACGCATATGCACCACTCAAGGCGCGCACATGCGCGACACAGGCAGAAATCTCGGCGCATATGCGCGGAGCAATGGCGCGCATTTGCGCGCAAGAAGACTCTCAAGACAAAAATGGGCGCGCATATGCGCGCGGCACGAGAAGAAGGCCAACGCACAGAAGGACCCGCGCATATGAGCGAGTCTTTGTCACGCATATGCGCGCGGCGCGACAGTCAGACTTAAATAGGTTTCTCGTGGATTTTAAAAAAGGGTTCCAAAAATTCTTGACACAGCCGGCATATCACTCGAGAAAAGGAGAAAAAGTGAGAGCGCACGGAGCACGAGATGCGAAGAATAGAGATAGAAGACGCTGGATCCGGACACGGAGACGCACTTTCATGTCTAGCCAACATGTTCTTAATTCGGTTCCTTACTTTTAAATTTTTAGTGAATAAAAACATTTTTTGTATTAATTTAGATTCGAGTATGAACTAATTCCATTGTCTAGAGATTGACGTAGTCGATGTTGAACCTATGTTATTGACATTCGAATTTTCATTGAATTAATTCGTTGTGTTTATTTGTGATTTCTTGTCTTTAATACTTTTGGATTTATGGCTATAATTCGATTGATCTAATAATTGAGATCTAACACTCGAGAGAGGTGATCGAAATTAGGACAGGGGTAATCGCATCATCAGATGTTTATAGCGTGCAAAAGACATATAACTTTGACGAATCTATAAGAGAACTTTTGTTGCATTTATTACGTGTTACATGATTTTGAATAGACATATTAAAATCAGTAATAGGTTATACAGTTCTATTTATCACTTGAATAAGGAAATAGAAAATATTGTGAGTTCTTGGTTAATTAATAAGGTGCGAATTAACAATATGTTAAACGAATTAAATTTAGCATAGGGGAGACTCTACGAAATCATATCTCTAGATTGCTTTACTCATTGAATTCTACTGTGTGCTAGAATTACAGGAATTGTTATTTTCTTTGAATTGATTATAAACCAACCATTTGATTTTTCTAAATAAAGTCGAGCTATGTCAATTATGGTACTTAATATTCAATTTTAAATAATTACTCTTCGTGTGATCGATATCTGTACTCAAACCAGTACTAAAACTTGACATCGTATACTTGCGGTAGTAAAAATACGCAACAAGTTTTTGACGCTGTTGCTGGGGAGTAAACTGTATAATTGCATATTAATATCGTTACTAAGTAGTCTTGACTTTAATTTAGATTTTATTTTATTTATTTATTTTATTACGTTATAATCTTTTCTGTTTTGCAGTGCATGCTAAGATCGCACAGCCATGATGTGCTTATCTTTGATCCTGAGATCGAAAAAACTACGAGAAGACTAAGAAAATCGAGGAGGGAAGAAATCCAAATAATGGCTGAAAACAGAGAGGACACGAGATATAACATGCCAGACGCCATACATATCAGAGACCACTTCAGACCAGTGATACACACACATTATTCTGGCATTGCTCGAGAAACCATAAACGCCAACAATTTCGAGTTGAAGCCTGCATTGATAAATATGGTTCAACAGAATCAATTTGCAGGAACTGCCACTGCTGATCCTCATGTTAATTTAAGAGCATTCCTGGAGATCACGGATACAGTAAAAATAAATAATGTTTCTGATGATATTATTAGATTGTGCTTGTTTCCATTTTCTCTCAGGGACCAGGCGATAGGATGGCTCCAATCGCTTCCATTGGGAAGTATCACTACATGGCATGAGCTAGCGACGAAATTTCTTTCTAAATATTTTCGCCCAGCGAAGTCTGCGAAATTGAAGATTGAGTTCAGTACTTTCAGACAAACTCACTTTGAGCAGCTTTATGAGGCATGAGGAGGTACAAGGAGTTTTTGCGGAGGTTCCCTAATCATGGTTTTGAAGACTGGGTGCAGATTGAGCTTTTCTATAATGGGTTGAATGGTTAGACACAGACAACAGTGGATGCAGCGGCAGGTGGCACGATCTTTGCCAAATCTCCTGCTCAAGCATACGACTTGCTTGAGCAGATGACTATTAATAGCTGGCCGTCTGAGAGGTCAGGAGTACAGAGGACTGTTGAAGTTTATGCGGTGGATCCTATCACATCACTCACTGTGCAAGTATAAGCATTGACTACACAGATATTGACTATCAATAAAGTGGGTGCATCAAACACTGAGGGACCACCGGTTGTTGTTGAAGAATTACATTTTCCTAAAGAAGTCCAATACATCAACAACAAGAACTTTGGAGGCTATGGAGGATATTGAGGTAACCCTCCCCCTAATACTTATCACCCTAGATTGAGAAATCATGAGAATTTTTCATATGCAAATAATAAGAATGTATTGAATCCTCCACCGGGGTTCAATACATCAAATGTGGAAGGGAAGCCATCATTTGAGGATTTGGTTGGGACTTTTGTTGCCGAATCTGGCAAGAGAATGGCTAGGACTGAGTCTAGGCTTGACAACCTAGAAACCCACATGGCAAGTATTGGTGCTACCTTGAAAATCCTTGAATCGCAAGTGGGGCAGATAACGAAGATGTCTCAACCGTCAAGCGCAGTTCAAAATACTGCAGACCCAAATCTAAGAGAAGTGAATGCCATTTTTATACATCATGAAGAGATTGGTGTGGTAGGCAGAGAAGAGAAGGAGGTTGAACCCACACCTGTTCGGGATGAAAAGCCCACTTCAACCAAGAGAGACCGAGGTAAGAAATCTAAGAGGTATGATTTAAATCAATGCATTGATATCTTTACTTCCCTACCCCCCGAGATTTTTACAATTACAAGCTGAATTTCAAAAGGAAAAAGGTCTTGAAGATCTCAAAAACCTACACACTATTAATGATTTCGCAGATCAGGTGGAGCGTGAATTTACCGAAGGAACACCAAGGAATCTTCTTCAGAAGTTGCTAGATCCCGTTGAATTTATTATACTATGTGAAATAGGGGGTCATTTAATGGAGAAAGCTATCTGTGACTCAGGAGCGAGCATAAATATAATGCCAAGTTCTCTCTACGAGAAACTTGGATTGAACAGGATGAGGTCCACAGGACTAAGCTTAAAAATGACAGATAAATCGATCAGGACACCGTTGGGTATTGTGGAAGATGTTGAACTTCGGATCGACAAATTGAAGGTTCTGGCAGAGTTCGTGGTACTTGACATGGAGAATAGTCAGAACGTTCACGTCATTCTAGGACGACCATTATTGGTTGCTGTGGAGCTATCATTGACGTGAAACGAGGAAAGATGACCATGGAAGTTGAAAGTCAGCTGGTGGAAATAAGGACATACAAGAAATCATACAACCCACCGTGATCAGAATTTGTGACAGTCGGGCTGATGACAATAAACCAAGCGCTGTGTGGGAGGCAACCCACATTTATTTATTTTTGCATTCGTTTTGTTTTTATTATTTTATTTCAATTTCTTAGTTATTACTTTTAATTTTCTCTATTCGAGTATTAATTTGAAGCATTTTATTTTCGCAGGTAATTTAAAATAAAAAAAATTAATAAAAATATTTCGAAAAGCTTATGGACAGAGAGCTCCGCGCACATGCGCGACTTATTTTCGCGCATATGCGTGCTATAGGTAGTGGACTCGGCACACATGCGCCACTCAGGGCACGCACATGCGCGATAGAGGCAGTGGACTCGGGGCACATGTGCCACTCAAGGCGCGCACATGCGCGATATACAGATTCGAAAAAACTGATACAGTGAGTTGCACGCATATGAGGCGCTCCAAGACGCGCATATGCGCGTGACCTAATTTAAGAAAAAAAAGAGGGCATCGTACTCATTTTCACACAACACAACACAGCCTCACCTGCTTCCACAAATTCACAGCGCCGCCTTGTTCAGAAAATCGATCACCGCCGCCGCCTCCAATCAATGACGCCGACCAAAGTTCCGACCACAATCCAATTTCTGCCCACACTCCTATCTCCCGTCGTTTTTCTTGTTCAAGTAAGACTTTTGTAGTGCCCAAATTCAGTACACGTATAACTCGTGCATTCCTTTGATTATTAAATCATTTAATTAATTTTAAATGAGTTTTACCCATGCATAATTTATGAAAATGCATTATTTTAAATTAATTACGTTTATGTGATGCACGTTATAATGTTTTTCGAGTTCGTGTTTTAGGCGATCATTCGAAGCGGGATCGGGGAAAAGACCGGTGACGATGTTGGCAATTTTAATGTGGTATTTTATTTTAAGTTAAGGTGGGCATTTTAAATAATTTATTTAGTTTAGCCTTTTTAAAAGCCTAATTTATGTATGTAGTGGGTTAAGAGTTTAAAACTTTTTAAATTTTAGCCTTTCGGTGTGTGTTATTTTAAATTGGGAGTTTGTTTAGAATTTAGTGTGTTTGTATTCTAATTAGGGGATTATATTTAAAAAGGGTGTAGAGGTAGTATTCTAATTAATTTTTTAATTGAGTAACATTTTAATTAGCATTTTATTAGTATGTTAAGTATTTAATTAAGCCAAATTTTAATCCCCTAATCTAGCCAAACACACACACTACACGATTTGCACACACTTTTACACTCACTCCTCACGTAAAACACACAACACACACACTTTTATTTTTCAGATTTTTAAAAAGGAAGAAAACTAGGGTTCTTAGCCTAGAAGCAGCCGCCCCCTTCCCCTTTAATTTCCAGCAAGTTTCGGTGGATTTTATTGCCAGAAAACGGTGCCACGTTCGTCCCGGATCAAGACTCGCTCCATCTCCGCTTCGGTGTTGTCGTTACGGTATCTTTAAATATCAAAAGGCACGTATATTCTGTTCTTGATGCATCGATCATGTCATATTATGTGTGCGTTGTTATTTATGCGTAAAACCATGTTTATGTTGTGTAGAAGTTTGAGCAATCATGTTTAAATCGCTTTTCAAACCCTCTTTAGATCTGAAATTTACATTTTTACTGTTCTGGTTGAAACTGCGTTTTTTCAGTCGAGATTTTTAGAAAACTTTTAACTACAAAATTGTAGAACTTTTTGATGCCTTCGATTTGATATAAAATTCGAGATTTTTGGATGAAAATTGAGTGAGTTATAGTGTTTTTCGTGGGACTGCTCAAACTGCGACTTTTACGAAAATTGTGTTCTTGAAGTTATTTGTTGCAGGCTTCGTATGAAATCGACGGGTGATTGTTGCTTCGTCTAGGTATGATTGGTATGATTTTGGGTCGTTATTTATCATGTCGTTCGGTGTTGATAGGCACTAGAATGCACAAGAAGTCGTAGGAACCAATTGGTGTCAAGTGCCGCGTTTTCCTCAAATTGTATGTATCGTAGGGGAACGTCGTTGTTTGGGTGTTCGTACGAGTTTAGATCGATGTTATGGTGTCTTAGGATGGTCTGAAGGTGTTTAATTCCGTTCCGTTAGTCGTTCGATTGGGAGAATATATATTCTGTAAGTTTTTCCTCGCAGGTTCAGAAAATCGAGGCCACACGGACCCCAACACAGACCGTGCCCCTGTTTCCCTCGAAGTTTCTTTTTCCAGAGACTAGACGGACCCCTACACGGACCCTTACACGGGGTCCGTGCCTTTGTTTCTTTCGCGGTGCCGAATTCCCGAGGCTACACGGACCCCCACACGGACCTAGGCACGGGGTCCGTGCCCCTCCTCCTTTTCGATGTCTTTTTACAGAGTCTAGACAGACCAATGCACGGACCCAGGCACGGGGTCCGTGTCCTTCATTTTTGGGAAAAATAATTTAGCATGCTTTGAGGTTTGATGTCATGGTTTAGTGCAAGGATTGTCAAGGTCGTGTCATGGGAAATTTTAGAATGTCTTAAGAATTTATTGAACTCGAGAGTAAGTATGATCCTACGTTAAGTTATGCAAGTTAAATATGCAAATTCATGTTAGTATGTGCAGCAACGGCCCCGATCGAAGTCCAACGAATCCTTCAACGCCAAGTAAGTATGTATGACGTGCAAGAAATATTTTATGTTTTTGGGGTATGATAAATGTCTCGTGACCAAATTATTAATGAGTTTGGAAGTCGGTGAACGTGGCCAAGGACCTCTCCACCCCGTTAAATTATGAACGGGTTAGATCAAGGTTGGAAATCGTTAAATTATGAATGGGGACCAACCAGCCCGTTAAATTATGAACGGGGATCTCATGTATGTGGCAGTGGATACGTCCCTGTTAGCCCAGTACTGTGGTTTGTCTGATCAGGCGTTTATTATGTATGGGTCACTTGCTTTGAAACATCCCCTACGAAAATGATGAAGTTACGTATGTGCAAGTATGAAGTATGTTTATGAAAGTTTACGTTGATGGCACGTCTAGTTATGTACGTACGCATGTTCAAGTTTATTATGCAAGCTCAAGTTTCAAATTATGTACGTTCTATTTTTAAGATGCATACGATTTTATTATGTAGTACTCGTTATCCCAGTTTATACGTGTTGAGTCTTTAGACTCACTAGACTTGATCGATGCAGGTGACTATGTTGTTGAGGAGACAGGAGGTGGCGACCAAGGGGCAGGCTTGGACTGAGCGGGAGGCTAGACCCGAGGACCGCCCACGTTACTTTAAGATTTTAAACATGAAAACATTTATACTCTGATTTTATGATTTGGATGTGAGACATTTTGAGACAGCTTTGCTTTTAGCAATTTTTATTTGTGATGGTTGATTTCAAAGATATTTTATTAATGTTGAGTGACGACCTTATGGATGTTTACATTTAAGAAAATTTTTAATTTTTTCGCAAATTTTTAAGTATGAAAATACGGTTCGTTACAGTTGGTATCAGAGCGGTGTTCTTGTAAAGGGTTATGCCTACTGCCAGTCGCAAGAAGCTCGCGAAGTCACACCTCAAGTCTGTAAGTTTAAAAGTTTCAAAATTATGTTATGTAGTAAGCATTAAGTTCTGATTTCAGCATGTGCACATTTTAAAGTTGTAGTACGTGCATCCCATGTCATTGATATTATCTTCATGCATATTGGGTTTACGTGTTGGATAATTTATTGGAACAGTATGCCTCCTAGAAGTGTGATCGACCGTGAAACAAGGGAGGAGGACAGAGAGCCTCGAGTTGAGGAGAGGGCCAATCCTCCACCACCACCACTTCCAGATATGCAGGCGCAGATGCTTGCGGGTATGACGCAGTTCTTCGCACAGTTTTCGGGGAACCAGGCTGCAGCGGTAGTTGCAGGGGCGAGGTCCCAACCAGAGGCAGTATATGAAAGGTTTAGGAGGATGAGTCCTAAGGAGTTTTCGGGTACCACTGACCCGATGGTAGCAGAGGGATGCATTAAGTCCATAGAGGTAATCTTTGACTTTATGGAGCTGATAGATGCTGACAGAGTCCGTTGTGCCACTTTCTTATTGACTGGAGACGCTAGACTGTGGTGGGAGAGCGCATCAGTGGCAGTCAACTTGCAGGTGCTGCCTTGGAATGGTTTCAAGGAGGTCTTTTACTACAAGTACTTCACTGAGGAGGTACGATCCAGACTCACCAACGTGTTTATGACGCTGCGGCAGGGAGACAGTAGCGTGGCATAATTCGTGACGAAGTTTGAGAGAGGGTGTCACTTTGTGCCCCTCATTGCGAATGATACGCAGGCAAAGTTGAGGCATTTTCTGAATGTTCTGCGGCCGATCCTGCGCCGCGATGTGAGAGTAGCTGTCCCTACTAGCTATGCGGTCGCCGTATCTAGAGCATTGGCGGTAGAACAGGATCTGAGGGATATAGAGGCGGACAGGCAGGGCAAGAGGCCCTATCAGGCTCCACCACAGCAGCAACACCATCAACAGCATCAGAGGCCCCAGTTTAAGAAGCCGTTCCTGGGGCCGCCAGGGAAGAAGCCGTATCATGGACCACCAAAGGGCAAGGGTCCAATCCAGCAGCAAGGGGCGCCTCAAAAGCCCGGTAACTTCCCAGTGTGCCAGAAGTGCAATCGCCAGCACCCCGGACAGTGCCTATGGGGATCCGGGAAATGTTTTAAATGTAGAGCTACGGACCACATGTTGAAAGAGTGCCCACAATGAAAGCAGCCAACCCAGGGCAGGGTATTCGCCATGCATGCACAGGAGGCGGACCCAGACACCACCTTACTGACTGGTAAACTTTTCTACCTAAGCTCAGTATTATTTTGCCTTGCATGTGGAATTTTTACTTGGGATTAATAGGGTGCTAGTAATGTTATGTGTGCCTAGGGATATTGAGTTCTATTACGCTTAAGGTATGTTAATAATTTCGAGGGTATAAGTTTGTGTTGTGCTAACGCATCTCTCAGGAAACATTTTTATTAAGAGATTATCCACAACTGCACTGATAGACTCAGGAGCCACTCACTCCTTCATATCAGAAACGTTTGCTAATCATTTGGACCTCAAGTCCATTGGCCTAGACGTGAACTTTTCAGTGACAGTCCCATCAGGGGAAGAGCTGTTAGCTACCAGCGTGGTCAGAGATATCGATCTAGAATTGCACGGCCACCTAGTGTATGCCGACTTGATCGTCTTCCCGATGCCAGAGTTCGATATTATATTGGGAATGGACTGGCTGACTTAGAACAGAGTTCTTATCGACTTTCAATAGAGATCGGTGGTATTCAGACCATTGGGCATGGAGCAGTTTCTTTTTGAGCCAGCCAGATGGAGGAGTTTCCCGCGCATGATCTCTTGCATGCAAGCGAGGAGACTAATTTCTAAGGGGTGTCAGGATTTCTTGGCTAGTATCATCTCGGCACCGGACGTGCCCACTCCTTCTATATCAGGGGTGCCGATAGTCAGAGATTTCCCAGACGTCTTTCCAGACGACGTCGCAGTCCTTCCACCAGATAGAGAGGTGGAGTTTACAATCGATCTCATGCCAGGTACAGTGCCAATCTCTAAGGCACCGTACAGATTAGCTCCAGCAGAGATGTTAGAACTTAAGCAGCAGATTCAAGAGCACTTAGACAAGGAGTTTATCCGCCCGAGTTGCTCACCGTGGGGCGCACCTGTGCTCTTTGTGAAAAAGAAAGACGGAAGCATGAGACTGTGCATCGATTACCGTGAGCTGAACAAGGTAACGATCAAGAATAAGTACCCGTTGCCTAGAATCGAAGACTTGTTTGATCAATTGCAGGGGGCTACCATGTTCTCTAAGATAGATCTTCGATCAGGGTACCATCAGCTAAAAGTGAAGGATGCAGATGTCCACAAAACAGCTTTCAGGACCCGGTATGGGCATTTCGAGTTCTTGGTGATGCCATTTGGGTTGACTAATGCTCCAGCAATTTTCATGGACCTCATGAACCGAGTATTACAGCCGTTCCTCGACCAGTTCGTCATAGTATTCATTGACGATATTCTTATATACTAGAAGAGCCATGAGGAGCACAGCCAGCACTTGAGGACACTTTTACAGACCTTGCAGAGCCGCAAGTTGTTCGCGAAGTTTAGTAAGTGTGAATTTTGGTTGGAGAAGGTAGCATTTTTGGGTCATATAATTTCTAGTAGCGGCATTGAGGTGGATCCATCCAAGGTAGCAGCAGTTAAAGATTGGGTTGAGCCAAAGAATGCATTAGAAATCCGCAGCTTTTTGTGTTTAGCTGGTTACTACCGTAAGTTTATTAAGGGATTTTCATCCATAGCAGTGACACTCACTTCCCTGACAAAGAAAAAAGCCAAATTTGTGTGGAGTGCGGAATGTCAGAAGAGCTTCGATACGTTGAAGCAAGCCCTCATATCGGCGCCAGTGCTAGCCATGCCGACGGGACAAGGTGATTTCGTGCTATACACCGATGCATCTAAGCTCGGGTTAGGCGCAGTATTGATGCAGAAGGGTCGAGTCATAGCATATGCTTCCAGGAAATTGAAAGTGCACGAGAAGAACTATCCGACTCATGATCTTGAGTTAGCCGCCGTTGTCTTCGCACTGAAAATTTGGAGACACTATCTCTACGGCGAGAAATGTCAGATTTTCACCAACCACAAGAGTCTCAAATATTTCTTCACGCAGAAAGAGCTGAATATGAGACAGAGACGGTGGTTAGAACTTGTGAAAGACTACGACTGCGAAATTAGCTATCATCCAGGAAAGGCTAATGTTGTCGCAGATGCATTGAGCAGGAAAGTGGCCGTTATAGCTCAGTTGTCAGTGCAGAGACCTCTTCAATCCGAGATTCAGAAGTTTGGTCTAGAGATTTATCGTAAGGGCAGAGCCCCTAGACTGTCTAATCTGATAATCAAATCTGGTTTGCTAGATCATATCCGAGCAGGTCAATATTCAGATGAGTAGTTACAGAAATGGAGACTGAAAGATGAAGCCAAGGGCAGTGTGTTGTACACAGTTTCAAACGGCATTGTGAGATACAGAGGCAGAATGTGGGTGCCTAGTGTTGGTTCCATCAGATAGGATATTTTGACAGAGGCACATGCATCTCCGTATTCCATTCAACCAGGAGGCACCAAGATGTACAAAGATCTACAGTTATATTATTGGTGGCCAGGGATGAAGCGAGACATCCGTATATTCGTATCAGAATGTCTCACTTGTCAGCAAGTAAAAGCTGAACATCAGATACCAGCAGGATTGGTTAAGCCACTCCCCATTCCCGAGTGGAAGTGGGAGAACATTACTATGGATTTTGTGGTTGGGTTGCCGAGATCAGTCAGAGGATCGAATTCTATTTGGGTTATAGTGGACCGACTCACTAAATCAGCTCATTTTCTACCATTGAAGACGAGTTTCTCCATGACGCAGTATGCGGAGCTTTATCTCAGGGAGATAGTTCGTTTACATGGATTCCCAGTTTCAATTGTGTCCGACAGAGACCCAATGTTTACGTCGTCCTTCTGGAAGAGCTTACATGCGGCCATGGGGACGAAGTTGCTTTTCAGTACAGCTTTTCACCCGCAGACAGATGGACAGTCTGAGCGAGTGATTCAGATTTTATAGGATTTGCTGAGAGCGTGCATGATTGATTTTCAAGGAACTTGGGAGTCTAGACTACCTCTAGTGGAGTTCACATACAACAACAGCTTCCAAGCATCTATTGGTATGGCTCCCTATGAGACGTTGTACGGGAGGAAGTGCAGATCACCAGTTCATTGGGATGAAGTCGGTGAGAGAGCAGAACTTGGTCCAGAGATAGTTCAGAAGACTGCAGACGTGGTGGTCAAGATTCGTGACATAATGAAGACTGCCCAAAGCCGTCAGAAGAGCTATGCTGATAAGAGGAGGAGAGATCTCGAGTTTGCCATTGGTGATCACGTTTTCATTAAGATAGCACCTATGAAGGGTGTTATGAGATTCGAAAAAAGAGGCAAACTGAGTCTGAGGTTTATTGGACCATTCGAGATTTTGGAAAGAGTTGGAGCATTAGCTTATCGTGTTTCCCTTCCGTCGAATCTGGCCTGGGTACACAATGTGTTCCATGTCTCGATGCTGAGGAAATATCTGGCTAATCCTTCGCACATTCTGAGTTATGAGCTGTTACAAGCTGACTCCAGACTTGTCTTACGAGGAAAAACCAGTCCAAATCCTGGACAGGCAAGAGCGTAGGCTCCGGAACAAAGTGACTAAGCTAGTCAAAGTCCGGTGGCTAAATCAATCAGTGGAGGAAGCCACTTGGGAAGCCGAAGCAGATATGAGACTTCGCTACCCGGAGTTTTTCGGTAAGATCTAATTTCGAGGACGAAATTTTTATAAGTGGGGGAGGAACTATAGTGCCCAAATTCAGTACACGTATAACCCGTGCATTCATTTGATTATTAAATCATTTAATTAATTTTAAATGAGTTTTAGCCATGCATAATTTATGAAAATGCATTATTTTAAATTTTACGTTTATATGATGCACGTTATAATGTTTTACGAGTTCGTGTTTTAGGCGATCATTCGAAGCGGGATCGAGGAAAAGACCGGTGACGATGTTGGCAATTTTAATGTGGTATTTTATTTTAAGTTAAGGTGGGCATTTTAAATAATTTATTTAGTTTAGCCTTTTTAAAAGCCTAATTTATGTATGTAGTGGGTTAAGAGTTTAAAACTTTTTAAAATTTAGCCTTTTGGTGTGTGTTATTTTAAATTGGGAGTTTGTTTAGAATTTAGTGTGTTTGTATTCTAATTAGGGGATTATATTTAAAAAGGGTGTAGAGGTAGTATTCTAATTAATTTTTTAATTGAGTAACATTTTAATTAGCATTTTATTAGTATGTTAAGTATTTAATTAAGCCAAATTTTAATCCCCTAATCTAGCCAAACACACACACTACACGATTTGCACACACTTTTACACACACTCCTCACGTAAAACACACAACACACACACTTTTATTTTTCAGATTTTTAAAAAGGAAGAAAACTAGTGTTCTTAGCCTAGAAGCAGCCGCCCCCTTCCCCTTTAATTTCCGGCAAGTTTCGGTGGATTTTATTGCCAGAAAACGGTGCCACGTTCGTCCCGGATCAAGCCTCGCTCCATCTCCGCTTCGGTGTCGTCGTTACGGTATCTTTAAATATCAAAAGGCACGTATATTCTGTTCTTGATGCATCGATCATGTCATATTATGCGTGCGTTGTTATTTATGCGTAAAACCATGTGTATGTTGTGTAGAAGTTTGAGCAATCATGTTTAAATTGCTTTTCAAACCCTCTTTAGATATGAAATTTACGTTTTCACAGTTCTGGTTGAAACTGTGATTTTTCAGTCGAGATTTTTAGAAAGCTTTTAACTAAAAAATTGTAGAACTTTTCGATTCCTTCGATTTGATATAAAATTCGAGATTTTTGGATGAAAATTGAGTGAGTTATATCGTTTTTCGTGGGACTGCTCAAACTGCGAATTTTACGAAAATTGTGTTCTTGAAGTTATTTGTTGTAGGCTTTGTTGGAAATCGACGGGTGATTGTTGCTGCGTCTAGGTATGATCGGTATGATGTTGGGTCATTATTTATCATGTCGTTCGGTGTTGATAGGCAATAGAATGCACAAGAAGTCGTAGGAACCAATTGGTGTCAAGTGCCGTGTTTTCCTCAAATTGTATGTATCGTAGGGGAACGTCGTTGTTTGGGTGTTCGTACGAGTTTAGATCGATGTTATGGTCTCTTAGGATGGTCTCAATGTGTTTAATTCCGTTCCGTTAGTCGTTCGATTGGGAGAATAGATATTGTGTAAGTTTTTCCTCGCAGGTTCAGAAAATCGAGGCCACACGGACCCCAACACAGACCGTGCCCCTGTTTCCCTCGAAGTTTCTTTTTTCCAGAGACTAGACGGACCCTTACACGGGGTCCGTGCTTTTGTTTCTTTCGCGGTGCCGAATTCCCGAGGCTACACGGACCCCCACACGGACCTAGGCACGGGGTCCGTGCCCCTCCTCCTTTTCGATGTCTTTTTACAGAGTCTAGACGGACCAATGCACGGACCCAGGCACGGGGTCCGTGTCCTTAATTTTGGGAAAAATAATTTAGCATGCTTCGAGGTTTGATGTCATGGTTTAGTGCAAGGATTGTCAAGGTCGTGTCATGGGAAATTTTAGAATGTCTTAAGAATTTATTGAACTCGAGAGTAAGTATGATCCTACGTTAAGTTATGCAAGTTAAGTATGCAAATTCATGTTAGTATGTGCAGCAACGGCCCCGATCGAAGTCCAACGAATCCTTCAACGCCAAGTAAGTATGTATGACGTGCAAGAAATATTTTAAGTTTTTGGGGTATGCTAAATGTCTCGTGACCAAATTATGAATGAGTTTGGAAGTCGGTGAACGTGGCCGAGGACCTCTCCACCCCGTTAAATTATGAACGGGTTAGATCATGGTTGGAAAGCGTTAAATTATGAACGGGGACCAACCAGCCCGTTAAATTATGAACGGGGATCTCATGTATGTGGCAGTGGATACGTCCCTGTCAGCCCAGTACTGTGGTTTGTCTGATCAGGCGTTTATTATGTATGGGTCACTTGCTTTGAAACATCCCCTACGAAAATGATGAAGTTACGTATGTGCAAGTATGCAGTATGTTTATGAAAGTTTACGTTGATGGCACGTCTAGTTATGTACGTACGCATGTTCAAGTTTATTATGCAAGCTCAAGTTTCAAGTTATGTACGTTCTATTTTTAAGATGCATGCGATTTTATTATGTAGTACTCGTTATCCCAGTTTATACGTCTTGAGTCTTTAGACTCACTAGACTTGATCGATGCAGGTGACTATGTTGTTGAGGAGTGTGGGGACCCGGACGCTAATCATCTTCTTAATCGTCTTTGGGATTTAATTATCTATTCTGATAAACAGGGTCTAAAAAATTTTCGTTTTAAGATACAACTGCGGAAGGTAATGGCATCTAATAATATACATATCCGTATAAAATACATTTCATTATTAAAATACAATAATCTAGTCTAAGGTTCAACTACTAAATTCAAGTAATACAACCGAGTCTACTGTAAGTCCGGAATCACCACGCTAACTCATCTTCTCTCATCGTCATCTTGACCCTGATCCAGCCCCACCTGTTGTCATGCACACATACAAAACAAGACAACAGCCGGATAACTCCGGTGAGAATAAATCCCAGTATAAAACATGGTAAGCATGTATCTACATAAAATAATTCATGAAACATGCTGTCACGAATAAAATCAAAACATTAGATTTCATAAGCTATGAAATCTAATCACAACAAGCATGCACTTCAAATCAGCTAAACATGCATATAACCAAAATAAATCATAAAAACATGCTAGCACCACTGGAAGCAATAACGATGGGTCCCATGATCTAGGAGCCACATCTATATAAGCAGGCAGTCCTAATCAAACCATGTCTAGACTCGACTCGATCTGTAACTCTAGGGATCCCGGGGTGAATAAGACGTCACTGGCTGTCACCTACCCTACCAATCGAGGTGCTGTACGTCTTATTCCTTGACTTCGGCCTGATCTGTATCCGCATCTACAAAGGGGCGATGATCTTCCCCAGAGCTGAGATATCGCCGAACGTCTAGAGTCTGCCTGATCTCCAGACTGTCCTATCTTAATGCATGAATAACAATTTATAATTATAGCGTAATCATATAAAAACATAACAAGAGTATAGTATGTGATTTAGTGGCCAACTCAACGCGATCTCAATGGAGTTGTTCTTCCCGAATATCACATGAATTATACCTTTATCTTCCCCGTCTGAGGAAGACGAAGTCTCGAAGTCAAATCTGTCCATCCCTGATCTGAAACGACAAGAACAAATACACTGTATCAATGTGTAACCCGATTCACAATCTGTTCTGATCAATATCTGAATAAACGATAATCTGATTCATATCAACAATATCACAAGATAACAGAAACCAATACTGAATCTGATCAATCTGTACCAACTGACGTTTAGACGGCATAACACTACAGTCTTGTAATCCCGTCAGTCTTAACATCACAATTACACTACCAGAATTCCTAATAAATCTCAGTACAATCTATAACTTCAATATCTGTACACTTTAAAATGAATAACAGCATAATTCTGATAGTAATCTCAATCAAATCAACTCTAAAATTCATAACAATGCCATAACCAGTCTATTTCTAAATCTGACTTCGATTCTACAATATCTACGGTAGTAGAAACACCATATCTGAATCTTATTCAGTTCTAACAACATCATAAATTCAAATCTTGTCTAAACGTAATAAAACTTACGTTCTTGTGTAGCCTGCGTTGATACAAACACAGTACCGAAGTCGGATTTCAATTCTGATAAACGATTTGCTCGAAAATCAATTTCTAAAATCGAGAACAAAGCCTTTCTCCCATTTCTCGATTTTTCCTCTGAAATCTGAAGGAAAACGAGCTCTATATATATATATATATATATATATATATATATATATATATATATATATATACTTACACTCACATGCAGCAAAGCACATGGCTCGTCCTTCGCGCAACACGTCTCGCGCATATGCGCGGCCACTACTCGCGCATATGCGCGAGACCTACTGTCTCGGCGAAAATGCTACTCGCGCATATGCGCCATTAATTCCGCGCATATGCGCCACCCCTTCTGGCCCTCCCGCGCATATGCGCCACTCTACTCGCGCATATGCGCCAAGGCTTCGGGAGGTGTCGCGCATATGCGCGCCTGTCTTCGCGCATGTGCGCCAACTCTACTGTGATTCTCGCGCATGTACGCCAATCTTGATCGCGCATGTGCGCCAACACATTAATTTACACACACAATTTACCAACCTTACAACATAAATTGCTGTCCCAACTGATCTCATCTGTCTATACCAACACTATCTGTTCGAATATCATACATTCTGAATCCCCTACGGTGTATTTCTGATACTACTTGAGATTTCAGATTCGAACTATGCTGTACAAAATCCGTTAATAACATAAAATAAATAAGAAATACCTACCTGGTATTCGGCTCTGGCTATCCATATTAAAAGCTGGAAACAATTCTGAAACATTCTGATATCACATAACAACCAAACCCATAGAAAACGCAAAATCATACAGATGTTATATTGATCTGATCAACAAAATACAGGTCTGAAAATTCTGATCACCGTTCGAGACTACTGTATTTTCCACAAACAACTCTAATACAATTGGAACTGCATAGTATCACACACTGAATAATAATTACAATAACATCAAATCAAACTCAGAATAGAAATGTCCTATGCTGATCTAGTGAGTTTAAGAAAACTCATAACATACTAGATTCTGACTGGCTGACCAATCTTCATACTGTCCAGATCAACTGCTATATTTCATCTGCAAATAGAATATACTCCCAAACAATATAAGATGTCTCAAATACTGATTTAAAATCATAACAATACTCAGCAGATGTAAAGCAATGCAAGAAAAAGATAATCAGAATAAGATAATATGTCCAAATCAGATAAGAAAGTTCTGACATTTCTGACATTCTGCTAATTCTGACATTCCTGATACCGCATAATCTGCATATAAACCTGTATCAATAACTGCATTCGGATCCATACCTGACCCATTGCTGTATACAATAATCACAGTTCTCGGAATATTTAACCCAGTCTTCAAATATTCAATATAAACAATCAGATGCTGTGGATATATCCCGACATCATAGATATAACAAGCATAATTCTTCAAAATACCCCTGAACAGATAATCTGTCAATCTAGAAACAGAACTAAAATGTCTTCAAGAGAAATACACAATCAACTGGATTCCTTCGCCCATACTTTAATCTGTCAATTCTTTCAATTCTTTCTGATAGAGAACCCATCTGACATCTTACCTAAGCAAACACCAGTTAACTATTATCTTACTATCAAATTTTAGGCTCGATTTCAGTGGATCTACTGGATACATAAGGATGCCATCTGTTTCTTTCTGTAATAATCGAGTCCTAAACCCTAAAATTTTCTAAGGACTTCTGGATCGAAAATCCTCATTTATCACCTAGATCTGCTCTTAATCTTGCTATTTCTGGAACACATGCTACAATATTTCGGTACTTGTTCAGCATATTCATGTCAATAATGCAATCCAAATCAGATAGTTACAAGTACATCATAATCTAATCCAGTCTCATCCTCATCTAACTGTAGTATATAATATGTCACAGAAATTTCTAATATCAACATATTCCTTAACAGCCAAGGAATCAATACTACAGTAAACACAGACCCAACAGATACAGCATATCTCCATACTACTCATTCACAGATACTCATAACGAATGCATTAGTATATATCAATACGTATGCAATATAATCATAAAGAATGGTACCTGTTGTAACTACTGGGTCTGTTTTTTCACGCATTGCCACCCGATGGTCCTGCTCCCTGGAATCTTTGGGAACCCTTCTGAGGACACACTCTAGCAAAATGCCCATGCTGTCCGCAGATATTGCATCTACCAGTCACTCCCTGGCATTGTTCGGTGGGATGTCTCCCTCCACACCTAGCGCAATAAACTCCAGTATAACTCGGACTGGAGCCACTGGAACTGGAGGAACCACTGCCTAACTTCTTGAACTGTTTCTTCCGAGCTTTCAGCAAATCTTGCTTTCCACTCGTGCTGCCACGTTCAAATCTCGAAGGGGATTGTGGTGTCTGGGGTTGCTTCACACACAACCTCGTTAATTGTCGAATCAGACTCTCTTCTGCTCTCTTTGCTTTACTCAAGACATCAGCAAAGTGATAGGGTCGCTGTAGATTCATGAATGCAACTATCTCCGAATTCAATCCTCTAATGAATTGATTCACTACAGCTTCATCATCCCTAGCCATATGAGGAGCAAAACGCAACAGAGTATAAAATTTAGCAGCATAATCATCAATATTCAATTGACCTTGACTTAAATTTTCAAATTCTGCTTTCTTGTCTTCTCGGTATGAGGCGGAGAAAAATCTTTGATAGAATTCAGTCTTGAAGACTTCCCATGTGATCACAGTACCATGTAGTGCTAATACTCTTTGGATTGTAATCCACCAACTTCTGGCAGCCTCTTGTAATTGGTGAAATACCAATTTAACTCTTTGGTCATCTGTACAATCCAGTAGATCAAACAATATCTCTATGTCCTCAACCCAGTGCTGACATGTTTCAGGCGTCTCTGTACCACTCAGAATCGGCGGCTGAAATAACTGAAATTCTGCCAACTTGGTTTCCATCGGAGTCGCTGACACATCTATCTGCGGTTCTGGTATATATGGCTGCTCATACGATGTACTGCCTGTTTCCAAAATCCTTCGGGGAGGTATATCTGATTACCACAAACATTAGTAACCCAATACTGTAAATCTGTGCCAATCTTTTTCTGATCATGATCATCTTACTGCTGATCATGAATCCGATCTGATTCATACTCAAGAATACATAATACCAATTTAAATCAAATAGTCAGGTAGCCATGTATCTTAAAGCAGTAACACATAGTCTCATGCTAGCACACAATGTCAATCAACATGAAAATTACTCTCATGCTAGCACAGACATGCAAGGAAAGAAAATTCCTCTACCCCGCTCATTCTCTTCTATCTTAATCTAAATCAGTCTAAAAGATCTATCAGTTCTTACTATCTCAATCTAAAGGATCTATCTCTAAAGGATCTTAGCTCTGATACCACCTGTTGTGGGGACCCGGACGCTAATCATCTTCTTAATCGTCTTTGGGATTTAATTATCTATTCTGATAAACAGGGTCTAAAAAATTTTCGTTTTAAGATACAACTGCGGAAGGTAATGGCATCTAATAATATACATATCCGTATAAAATACATTTCATTATTAAAATACAATAATCTAGTCTAAGGTTCAACTACTAAATTCAAGTAATACAACCGAGTCTACTGTAAGTCCGGAATCACCACGCTAACTCATCTTCTCTCATCGTCATCTTGACCCTGATCCAGCCCCACCTGTTGTCATGCACACATACAAAACAAGACAACAGCCGGATAACTCCGGTGAGAATAAATCCCAGTATAAAACATGGTAAGCATGTATCTACATAAAATAATTCATGAAACATGCTGTCACGAATAAAATCAAAACATTAGATTTCATAAGCTATGAAATCTAATCACAACAAGCATGCACTTCAAATCAGCTAAACATGCATATAACCAAAATAAATCATAAAAACATGCTAGCACCACTGGAAGCAATAACGATGGGTCCCATGATCTAGGAGCCACATCTATATAAGCAGGCAGTCCTAATCAAACCATGTCTAGACTCGACTCGATCTGTAACTCTAGGGATCCCGGGGTGAATAAGACGTCACTGTCTGTCACCTACCCTACCAATCGAGGTGCTGTACGTCTTATTCCTAGACTTCGGCCTGATCTGTATCCGCATCTACAAAGGGGCGGTGATCTTCCCCAGAGCTGAGATACCGCCGAACGTCTAGAGTCTGCCTGATCTCCAGACTGTCCTATCTTAATGCATGAATAACATTTTATAATTATAGCGTAATCATATAAAAACATAACAAGAGTATAGTATGTGATTTAGTGGCCAACTCAACGCGATCTCAATTGAGTTGTTCTTCCCGAATATCACATGAATTATACCTTTATCTTCCCCGTCTGAGGAAGACGAAGTCTCGAAGTCAAATCTGTCCATCCCTGATCTGAAACGACAAGAACAAATACACTGTATCAATGTGTAACCCGATTCACAATCTGTTCTGATCAATATCTGAATAAACGATAATCTGATTCATATCAACAATATCACAAGATAACAGAAACCAATACTGAATCTGATCAATCTGTACCAACTGACGTTTAGACGGCATAACACTACAGTCTTGTAATCCCGTCAGTCTTAACATCACAATTACACTACCAGAATTCCTAATAAATCTCAGTACAATCTATAACTTCAATATCTGTACACTTTAAAATGAATAACAACATAATTCTGATAGTAATCTCAATCAAATCAACTCTAAAATTCATAACAATGCCATAACCAGTCTATTTCTAAATCTGACTTCGATTCTACAATATCTACGGTAGTAGAAACACCATATCTGAATCTTATTCAGTTCTAACAACATCATAAATTCAAATCTTGTCTAAACGTAATAAAACTTACGTTTTTGTGTAGCCTGCGTTGATACAAACACAGTACCGAAGTCGGATTTCAATTCTGATAAACGATTTGCTCGAAAATCAATTTCTAAAATCGAGAACAAAGCATTTCTCCCATTTCTCGATTTTTCCTCTGAAATCTGAAGGAAAACGAGCTCTATATATATATATATATACTTACACTCACATGCAGCAAAGCACATGGCTCGTCCTTCGCGCAACACGTCTCGCGCATATGCGCGGCCACTACTCGCGCATATGCGCGAGACCTACTGTCTCGGCGAAAATGCTACTCGCGCATATGCGCCATTAATTCCACGCATATGCGCCACCCCTTCTGGCCCTCCCGCGCATATGCGCCACTCTACTCGCATGCGCCACTCTACTCGCGCATATGCGCCAAGGCTTCGGGAGGTGTCGCGCATATGCGCGCCTGTCTTCGCGCATGTGCGCCAACCCTACTGTGATTCTCGCGCATGTGCGCCAATCTTGATCGCGCATGTGCGCCAACACAATAATTTACACACACAATTTACACCTTTCACATGTGTTCTAATCCGATCCGTTCCGTCTATAATTATCTCAATTAATTCGATAAATCATTTCAGATTAATCTCCGATTACAGTAATCATATCCAAATCATTTCAGATTACGGTAATTAAATGCTCGGGCATTACAAGGAGACAGGAGGTGGCAACCAAGGGGCAGGCTTGGACTGAGCGGGAGGCTAGACCTGAGGACCGCCCACGTTACTTTAAGATTTTAAACATGAAAACAAATATACTCTGATTTTATGATTTGGATGTGAGACATTTTGAGACAGCTTTGCTTTTAGCAAATTTTATTTGTGATGGTTGATTTCAAAGATATTTTATGAATGTTGAGTGACGACCGTATAGATGTTTACATTGAAGAAAATTTTTAATTTTTCCGCAAATTTTTAAGTATGAAAATACGGTTCGTTACAAATTTATTCAGATTATTGTTCACATCTTGAGCATAGTTGGAATTTATGTCGATCTAGTTGAGGAACTTGTGATCTTGTGAAGTGGGTAATTCGATTTATGCTAAATCATTTCGTGATTGGATTTGCACGGTATATTGCTAACCGGACGCACGTTGGTGTGATTATCAGTGATTAGTGATTCTCGTTTATTGAATTTAAAGTGTGGTTGTAAGCATTTTTAATTGAGATGGCACCGAAGAAGAAATCAAAAAAGGACGCCTCCTCCTCTTCAAGCTTCGATTCTCACAGATTTTTGAAAGAGGAAGCGCAGCAAATTTATAAGAGCGCGATGACTCGGTCTATCATCCCGGAGAGGGGATTTAATTTATCAATAGCACGTGGTATGATTGTGAATGAACTGGAACACAGACAATGGGTTGAGTTTGCTCACCCTCCTCTAGATGCTGTGATTCCAGTTGTGCGGGAGTTCTATGCTAATCTGCGGATATGGCATGACGAGTCGAAGGTACTAGTGCGAGGTAAATTGGTATAGTTTGACTCTCAAACAATAAACATGATCTATATTATGCCAAGCCTCGAAGAAGACGAGTACAGTGAATTTCTAGAGGATGGGGTTAACTATTCAGAGATCATTTGGACCGTATGTCTGGCAGGCGCTGTATGGAAAATGAGCTCGATTGGTCCAATTTCCCTAAAAAAATCTGATATGGGCCCCAATGCAAGTGCGTGGACATCGTTCATATTGGCCCGGGTTCTCCCATCCTCGCACTAACATGATGCAACAAAAGAAAAAGTTGCACTTGTATTTGCTATTTTGATGGGCAAATCTGTTTACTTGGGGAAAGTAATTTATGGATCGATCATGAGAGCGGCACAGGATTAGCCTCGGTCGCCCTTCAATGCCCTCACATTGTTACCGAGCTATGCAGACAGGCCGGCGTGTCCTGGTCGCCTGATGAGCAAGTGCTTAAGCCGAAGGCTCCCATTGTTGCCTTCTTTGGAGCTGCCTCTTATATTCCCCACGAGTATCCAGATAACGAGGAGCTCCCACAGCCACAGCTCCCACCACCACCACCACCTGCAGCAGCCAGAGAGTGCAGGGGAGACAGATTGCGGCGACTAGAAAATGAGATGCAGGATCAGAGGCAGTTACTCTTCGAGCAGCGCCAGGTGCTAGATTCGCTTCAGTACCGCACCGACCATTTAATGGGATACATGATGGACTTCACCTCCGTGCTTGCTCAGCGGTTCCCACCTGTAGCTCCAATGGATCCGATTTTTCCCCAGCCACCTGCATGGCCTCCACAGTATCCAGGACCTCCTCCACAGGCCCCACCACAGCACATGGATGAAGATGTCGATGATGATGACGGTGAGCAGTGATGCTCTTCTTGGGAGGTATGATTGTCCCGTTCTTTCTTGTTTATACACTGAGGACAATGCATATTTTAAGTTTGTGGGGGGGGGGATG
The DNA here is from genome assembly GCF_022965805.1 of Primulina eburnea. Taxonomy (NCBI): domain Eukaryota; kingdom Viridiplantae; phylum Streptophyta; class Magnoliopsida; order Lamiales; family Gesneriaceae; genus Primulina; species Primulina eburnea. The sequence goes on along the minus strand of NC_133111.1, from coordinate 25,384,994 downwards.
ATTTGATTTGGTTTGATGCTTTAGTGTTTTAATTTAGTCTTTTTGTCCATTTTTAGTCGTTAATTTTTTTTTGTTAGAGTTGTGGAATTAAGGTAATAACCAAACAATGATGAGAATTGTAACGTCTCGAAAATCTGAAGTTCCATGTGAACCACATGCATGCAAGTTATTAAATTTCTTTGGTATTTTATTAAATTGTTTTAAAGCACTAAATGCATATTTATTTCATTAATTTGTGTTTAATTATTTTTATGCATTTCATGCATAATTCATGCATGATAGGATTTAATCCATGAAATTTTAAAAGTTCATGCATTAGGGTTTCTAGATGCATTTCATGCCCGAACGAGGAACGGAGACGGGAGAATTTTCAGGAAAATTATTTTAATACGTAATTAATTTCTATAAATTAATTTATGGTGTTTTAAGTGGATTTTTCAAATAATGGGATTTTACCGGGTATTCTTACATGCGGGAATTTATTTTAAACGGTACGCGAATTTTATCAAATCGGGAGACTTTTTAAGGGTTCGGCTAATATTTTCAAATCCTTCTAACACAAAATATTTTTCGAGAGTGTGTTTGGGTTTAATGGGTCTACTTTTAAGTTTATAGAACTTATATATCTTTTTAATCTTTTAATTACATAATTTAAAGCCCATTAACCATTTGTTTATTATTTAATTACCACCTAAACACCTCTCAACCTAAACCTAAATTGGTCAGCAGCCGACACTTCCTTATTTCAGAATTCCCTCCCTCGTTTTCACCATTTTCCAGCCCCCAGCTGAAGGTTCCATCGGCTAAGCTCATTTCTTGAAGAAAAAAATTGTCTCCGGTGCTCGTTCTTCGATCTCCTCGCATCTACAACACATAAGGCACGCTTTGTACTTGTTCTTTTCTGCATCATACACGTTTATATGCTGCTGTTTTGGTTTCATTTACGAAAATTTTCGATCTAAGCTTTCCATGAAATATTTTCGGTTCCTATTTGTTTTCTTGAATCTTCCAATTGTTGTTCACGTTTTTCTGAAATTTCTGTGCAAAGGGCGATGGGTTGCTGAGGCTAGGAGGATGAATCATGTCATGGTTTAATGAACTTGGTGCTAGAGCCGAGTGTGAGCGCAGGTAGCCATCGGGTTTGGAGTGTTACGTTTCGGCCGTAGCTTGTTGTGGGCAGATCGGTTGTTTGGGAAGTCCGGCTGTGCAAAGGGAGTCCTAAGCTCTGGACCAGGTACTGGGGGGTCCGAACCATGGCCTGGGAGGACCCTAACACCGCTGGTCGGGCCCCTACAGCAGCACGAAGGAGCTGGACGCAAGAGAGTTGCGATTGGGGGGTCTTGGTTCCTAGAGAGTGTGTTCGGTGTGCAGGCTACATGGGGCTGATGTTGTGAGTTATTTGGGTCCAGAGGGGTCTTAAGTGGTCTTAGTGAGGTGGTTTAGTGGCTGGTCTCATCGGTGGCGGGCTAGGACGCGTAGAATGCAAGTAATGTACTAGGATCTTGTATTTAGGAAAGAGCGAATTTCCAGCAGAAGGATGGGCCATTCTTCAAAAGTTTTGGGGTCTGGTTTTAATGGTTTTAGAACCTTTTAAGTGTTTATAAGGTGTGGTAAAAATTTGGGAGAAATTTAGTTAAGTTTCGAGTCGATTTGGGTTAAATCCGGACCTCGGTCCAAGTTTTAAAACAATTCGGTTAAGTAATGAAATGAGCTCGATTTTTCGTCTAGGAATGCTTTTAAAAATGTTTTGGGACATTTTAAGGAGTTTGGTAACATTCGGATCAAAATAATGAGTTTTGGATTTTTCCGGGATTTAGTCGCCGCACGAAATATTAATTAAAGAATTAATTGAAACACTTAGATTTAAGCTTAATAAAATTAAAGAAAGTAATATTTAAGCTCAAATAATTATTAGAAGTCTAAGTTTTTAAATTCGGAATTTTATGCTAAGTTTTGGTTTAATTCGGGATTAAAACGCATTAATAGGTTATATTTAAAGATTAATTTAAAATTCATAGATTTAAACAAAATAAAAAAAATGGGAAAGATCATGTAGGCTTAAATAATTATTTGGGACATGTTAGAGTCAATGAAATTAAGAAAATGTCAAATAAGTGAAATTATACGTCGAGGGACAAAACGATATTCTTGGGATTCCAGGGGCAAAATGGTCATTTTGCACCCGGGGTGAGAATTTGGTCATGGAAGCGCCTTGAGCACAAAATTATGATATTTTTAAATGTTCATGCATCGCGTTTATGATTTTATGAAATTATGATAAATACGGTGCATGCTTGGTTTAAAAGAAAAGTTACGTATATGCATGCTTTTATTAAGTGATGAATATGTTGACACGTTTTGAATGAAGTGATTTAGTTGTGACTAACACGATGACATGATGACATGATGACATGTAAGGCCCGGGCTCAGTGGGCGGGTAATGCCGTCGCTGATGACCCTCGTCGCCGGGTACCGCGGTTACACGTAGATGGATCCATCGACTGACATGATGACACGATGATACGAAAGTCACAGCTAATGAACGGAATTCAAATTAAGATTTTAACACGTATATGCTGATACGATGATACATGCTATTACCATGTTTTGACAGGTCACACTTACGAATACGATATGATAACATGATGAGATATGTTTTGACACGTTACGTTTTTACACGACACGCTTATGTTCATGTTTTTAAGCTCGTGAAATGTATGTTTATTATGCTATTTTTCACTGTTGTGTGCTACGTTTATGTACTCGTTATTACTAGTACAGGTGTGTTGAGTCTTTAGACTCACTAGGCGTGTATGATGCAGGTGAACATTTTGATCAAGGACTGGAGGTGCCCAAGATTGAGTAGGCAGGCGGGATGGGCGGTGATACGACCCGAGGACCATTGTTTTTCCGCATTTTGATTCACGTTTTTTGAGTGGAGTTGCACATTTTTATATGTTGATGATATTACGATTTTTACACGTTTATGTTCACGTTGATTTTGGATGAAGTTAGTTATTTTCAACCGCATTTTGATTCACGTGTTTTGAGTGGAGTTGCACATTTTTATATGTTGATGATATTACGATTTTTACACGTTTATGTTCACGTTGATTTTGGATGAAGTTAGTTATTTTCAAACTGTGTTATTCTTGTTGGCAAATAAATACAATTATTTTAAATGTTATTTTGTAATTACGAGCGAGTAAAAAAAAAATATTTCCGTACTTTTAAAAGAGTAGACGTTTCAGTTGGTATCATAGCCAAGGGTCCTGTATATGGTTGTGCCACCGCCAGCTTCTGCCGCTCAGTCTTCAAGCCTGAAGTCAGTAAGTTTAAAGATTTTAAATGTTTTGAAGGTTTTATGATATCACCTGTATGTTTACATTATATATGCTTTACAGTAAAGGTTTATCTGTCGTTATGTTTGAGATTAGCTGCTTTAAAAAAATTTTATGCGCGTTACGACATGAAATGAGAAATTATATGATTTTCATGCATGCGGGCCTTGTGGTGGAATTAGACATTGTTAAGAATTTGGTTTTTTTTGGGCATTGGGAAAGGTTGGAAATAATTTGACTATATTATTTTTTTGGTTAGCAAATACAGATGTTCTGCTTGTGGGTCATAAGTTAAACTTAACAATTATGAATGCTTTTGGGACTTGAAGATTTTCTAACAAATTACTGACGATTCGTGGTTGCTAGTTGAGTTAGTTTTGAGGACTCGATGTAAGGAATAACGAATCGAATACTAAGACGATTTTTGGAAATATATAGACGTGGAATTTATTTAGGATGCATGCTCTATATAGTGGGATTTAAGGATTGAATGAATTGAGAATTTTAAGGTCCTAATTGTAATAACTAGTAATTTGAGGACCTATGTGCAAAACAAAATTCTAAGGGACTATTTTCGAATTTACCAGATTTTGGGATAAAATTTTGAGCTCGAGAATTTTATGGTTAATGGGGTTTAATCGAAAATTTTATGAGGACAAAAATGCAAATTTCGAAGAGTTGTAGGACCAAAAAAATGTGAACTTTGAGAGCTTTGAGGACCAAATTGCAAAGTCCGAAATTTTTTAGGATTAAAGTCGAACTTTGAGGAACATTTGAGTTACATCAGTAATTTTTCGAGATTATGGGAATTGATTTTGGGTGTAATAAGCTTGAAATTATTGAACTTTATGTTACAAAAAACCTATAAAATAGAATTAGGAACGCCGAGAACTTTTGGGTAATCATGAAATTTTAGGAATTTAGGAAAAAAATTGGATAATTTTTGAGAAATTAAGAATTGATGTTGCAATTTTAAGAAATTTGGGGGACTAGTTAGCAGTAAGTGAAAATTGAATGGTTTAAAAAAAAATAGAAATTTTTGGTGATTTAGGCTGGAGGGATATTTAGAACCTGGAAACAGTTGGGTTATAATGTTGTAAGAAATGATGATCAGGGTCATTGTAGGATAAATCAACATTGGACTTGACAATTTAAGTACTATTGAAAATAATGTTGTGGTAAATTAAGAATTTAAAGTGATGACAATTTAAGGTGAAGTTGATCGGTTAATTAAGTTATAAGAGTAGACATTGAGCTAACAAAATTTTGGGAATTTAAGTTTGATGTATTATAAGTTTTAATCATGATCTTAAGAGTTAAATTTATACTTTTGTTGGAATTTGATTTTTCTAGAAAGTTGGGTGCGATTGATGGTTAGGCTACTCGATAGACACATATAAGAATCGAGGTAGACAACTTGTCTTGAGGAATTTTTGGTAAGTCATTAAGAAATTTGGGAATAAGTGATTATATGTATTGGAATTATGTTATCTAATACTATTTGGGTTGCGTAAGCTTGAATTTTAAGTTTATGAATTAGGTGTTCGTACGGAAAATTTTAGGGAAATAAAAACAAAAGGGAATCAGTTGTGTTCAGCATAGGTTACCAAGGAACGAATGTTAAGATTTTTACCGAGTAAGAAATCTAAAATCGTGATATGGGGATTCTAAAACTCTAGAGGCTATAAGCAAAGTTGATTTATTAGAGTTAGTCTAAGGCTACCATGGAATATCTTATTAAGTTTTATACGCTAGAATTAATTAAGCATTAAGAATGCAATATTCGTTCCACCGAGGAAAGCCCAAGTGTCTTAGGCATCAACTTTTTTGTAATTGGAAAAATAATAGTTTAAGCATATATGTGATACTAGAAGGGTTTTATTATTAAGGTAGAAGATCGATATTGCATATTTTGGGTTTATGAATTATCACTACTCGAAATTTAAGATTTGCGACAATTTAATATTTTGGATGTACTTGTAAATAATTAAGTTTGTAAGTTTGGTGCCGTAAGATAAAGATTCGATTCAAGGATCTTAGACTAATATAATTACGTGGTGGAGGTAAGGTTTAACATTTAAGTGTCTTACCAAGGATAGAAGTCGATCAGTAAATTTTGGTGCTAAGGTTTCTTGAGTTGAAATGCATAAATGCTAATGTAATTGGTTGATGAACATTATGGGCATAGTATGAGAAAAGTAAAGTGCGACAAGTTTGTACACCCATCTCTGGTATGAGGAATTGCGAAATAAGTCAAAATTAGAGACCATAGTAGAATAGAACTAAGTCACCATAAGTTGTTTTAATTCAAGATTCGCAAACGAGGATTTTGGTAGGCAATTTAGTTAGGATTGAGAAGACGTAAGGACAACTCAACATCTATTTTATCAGAATAGCGCGGCGGAAACGTGGACTATTGGGATACTAGAACTAAGTATAAATTTTTTTTATTTATCTAGAATAAGCAAATTTCGGGGACGAAATTCAATTTAAGGGAGGTAGATTGTAACGTCCCGAAAATCTGAAGTTCCATGTGAACCACATGCATGCAAGTTATTAAATTTCTTTGGTATTTTATTAAATTGTTTTAAAGCACTAAATTCATATTTATTTCATTAATTTGTGTTTAATTATTTTTATGCATTTCATGCATAATTCATGCATTATAGGATTTAATCCATGAAATTTTTAAAGTTCATGCATTAGGGTTTCTAGATGCATTTCATGCCCGAACGAGGAACGGAGACCGGAGAATTTTCAGGAAAATTATTTTAATACATGATTAATTGCTATAAATTAATTTATGGTGTTTTAAGTGGATTTTTTAAATAATGGGATTTTACCGGGTATTCTTACATGCGGGAATTTATTTTAAACGGTACGCGAATTTTATCAAATCGGGAGACTTTTTAAGGGTTCGGCTAATATTTTCAAATCCTTTTAACACAATATTTTTTGAGAGTGTGTTTGGGTTTATTGGGTCTACTTTTAAGTTTATAGGACTTATATATCTTTTTAATCTTTTTATTACATAATTTAAGGCCCATTAACCATTTGTTTATTATTTAATTACCACCTAAACACCTCTCAACCTAAACCTAAATTGGTCAGCAGCCGACACTCCCTTATTTCAGAATTCCCTCCCTTGTTTTCACCATTTTCCAGCCCCCAGCGGAAGTTCCATCGGCTAAGCTCATTTCTTGAAAAAAAAATTGTCTCCGGTGCTCGTTCTTCGATCTCCTCGCATCTACAACACCTAAGGCACGCTTTGTACTTGTTCTTTTCTGCATCATACACGTTTATATGCTGCTGTTTTGGTTTCATTTACGAAAATTTTCGATCTAAGCTTTCCATGAAATATTTTCGGTTCCTATGTGTTTTCTTGCATCTTCCAATTGTTGTTCACGTTTTTCTGAAATTTCTGTGCAAAGGGCGATGGGTTGCTGAGGCTAGGAGGTTGAATCATGTCATGGTTTAATGAACTTGGTGCTAGAGCCGAGTGTGAGCGCAGGTAGCCATCGGGTTTGAAGTGTTACGTTTCGGCCGTAGCTTGTTGTGGGCAGATCGGTTGTTTGGGAAGTCCGGCTGTGCAAAGGGCGTCCTAAGCTCTGGACCAGGTCCTGGGGGGTCCGAACCATGGCCTGGGAGGACCCTAACACCGCTGGTCGGGCCCCTACAGCAGCACGAAGGAGCTGGACGCAAGAGAGTTGCGATTGGGGGGTCTTGGTTCCTAGAGAGTGTGTTCGGTGTGCAGGCTACATGGGGCTGATGTTGTGAGTTCTTTGGGTCCAGAGGATCTTAAGTGGTCTTAGTGAGGTGGTTTAGTGGCTGGTCTCATCGGTGGCGGGCTAGGACGCGTAGAATGCTAGTAATGTACTAGGATCTTGTATTTAGGAAAGAGCGAATTTCCAGCAGCAGGATGGGCCATTCTTCAAAAGTTTTGGGGTCTGGTTTTAATGGTTTTAGAACCTTTTAAGTGTTTATAAGGTGTGGTAAAAATTTGGGAGAAATTTAGTTAAGTTTCGAGTCGATTTGGGTTAAATCGGGACCTCGGTCCAAGTTTTAAAACAATTCGGTTAAGTAATGAAATGAGCTCGATTTTTCGTCTAGGAATGCTTTTAAAAATGTTTTGAGACATTTTAAGGAGTTTGGTAAGATTCGGATCAAAATAATGAGTTTTGGATTTATCCGGGATTTAGTCGCCGCACGAAATATTAATTAAAGAATTAATTGAAACGCTTAGATTTAAGCTTAATAAAATTATAGAAAGTAATATTTAAGCTCAAATAATTATTAGAAGTCTAAGTTTTTAAAGTGGGAATTTTATGCTAAGTTTTGGTTTAATTCGGGATTAAAACGCATTAATAGGTTATATTTAAAGATTAATTTAAAAATCATAGATTTAAGCAAAATAAAAAAATGGGAAAGATCATGTAGGCTTAAATAATTATTTGGGACATGTTAGAGTCAATGGAATTAAGAAAATGTCAAAGAAGTGAAATTATACGTCGAGGGACAAAACGATAATTCTTGGGATTCCAGGGGCAAAATGGTCATTTTGCACCCGGGATGAGAATTTGGTCATGGAAGCGCCCTTAGCACAAAATTATGATATTTTTAAATGTTCATGCATTACGTTTATGATTTTATGAAATTATGATAAATACGGTGCATGCTTGGTTTAAAAGAAAAGTTACGTATATGCATGCTTTTATTAAGTGATGAATATGTTGACACGTTTTGAATGAAGTGATTTAGTTGTGACTAACACGATGACACGATGACATGTAAGGCCCGGGCTCAGTGGGCGGGTAATGCCGTCGCTGATGACCCTCGCCGCCGGGTACCGCGGTTACACGTAGATGGATCCATCGACTGACATGATGACACGATGATACGAAAGTCACAGCTAATGAACGGAATTCAAATTAAGATTTTAACACGTATATGCTGATACGATGATACATGCTATTACCATGTTTTGACAGGTCACACTTACGAATACGATATGATAACATGATGAGACATGTTTTGACACGTTACGTTTTTACACGACACGCTTATGTTCATGTTTTCAAGCTCGTGAAATGTATGTTGATTATGCTATTTTTCACTGTTGTGTGCTACTTATATGTACTCGTTATTACTAGTACAGGTGTGTTGAGTCTTTAGACTCACTAGGCGTGTGTGATGCAGGTGAGCATTTTGATCATGGACTGGAGGTGCCGAAGATTGAGTAGGCAGGCGGGATGGACGGTGACACGACCCGAGGACCATGCATGCGGGCCTTTTGGTGGAATTAGACATTGGTAAGAATTTGGTTTTTTTGGGCGTTGGGAAAGGTTGGAAATAATTTGACTATATTATTTTTTTGGTTAGTAAGTACTGATGTTCTGCTTGTGGGTCATAAGTTAAACTTAACAATTATGAATGCTTTTGGGACTTGAAGATTTTCTAACAATTTACTGACGATTCGTGGTTGCTAGTTGAGTTAGTTTTGAGGACTCGATGTAAGGAATAACGAATCGAATACTAAGACGATTTTTGGAAATATATAGACGTGGAATTTATTTAGGATATATGCTCTATATAGTGGGATTTAAGGATTGAATGAATTGAGAATTTTAAGGTCCTAATTGTAATAACTAGTAATTTGAGGACCTATGTGCAAAACAAAATTCTAAGGGACTATTTTCGAATTTACCAGATTTTGGGATAAAATTTTGAGCTCGAGAATTTTATGGTTAATGGGGTTTAATCGAAAATTTTATGAGGACAAAAATGCAAATTTCGAAGAGTTGTAGGACCAAAAAAATGTGAACTTTGAGAGCTTTGAGGACCAAATTGCAAAGTCCGAAATTTTTTAGGATTAAAGTCGAACTTTGAGGAACATTTGAGTTACATCAGTAATTTTTCGAGATTATGGGAATTGATTTTGGGTGTAATAAGCTTGAAATTATTGAACTTTATGTTACAAAAAACCTATAAAATGGAATTAGGAACGCCGAGAACTTTTGGGTAATCATGAAATTTTAGGAATTTAGGAAAAAAATTGGATAATTTTTGAGAAATTAAGAATTGATGTTGCAATTTTAAGAAATTTGGGGGACTAGTTAGCAGTAAGTGAAAATTGAATGGTTTAAAAAAAAAATAGAAATTTTTGGTGATTTAGGCTGGAGGGATATTTAGAACCTGGAAACAGTTGGGTTATAATGTTGTAAGAAATGATGATCAGGGTCATTGTAGGATAAATCAACATTGGACTTGACAATTTAAGTACTATTGAAAATAATGTTGTGGTAAATTAAGAATTTAAAGTGATGACAATTTAAGGTGAAGTTGATCGGTTAATTAAGTTATAAGAGTAGACATTGAGCTAACAAAATTTTGGGAATTTAAGTTTGATGTATTATAAGTTTTAATCATGATCTTAAGAGTTAAATTTATACTTTTGTTGGAATTTGATTTTTCTAGAAAGTTGGGTGCGATTGATGGTTAGGCTACTCGATAGACACATATAAGAATCGAGGTAGACAACTTGTCTTGAGAAATTTTTGGTAAGTCATTAAGAAATTTGGGAATAAGTGATTATATGTGTTGGAATTATGTTATCTAATACTATTTGGGTTGCGTAAGCTTGAATTTTAAGTTTATGAATTAGGTGTTCATACGGAAAATTTTAGGGAAATAAAAACAAAAGGGAATCAGTTGTGTTCAGCATAGGTTACCAAGGAACGAATGTTAAGATTTTTACCGAGTAAGAAATCTAAAATCGTGATATGGGGATTCTAGAACTCTAGAGGCTATAAGCAAAGTTGATTTATTAGAGTTAGTCTAAGGCTACCATGGAATAGCTTATTAAGTTTTATACGCTAGAATTAATTAAGCATTAAGAATGCAATATTCGTTCCAACGAGGAAACCCCAAGTGTCTTAGGCATCCACTTTATTGTAATTGGAAAAATAATAGTTTAAGCATGTATGTGATACTAGAAGGGTTTTATTATTAAGGTAGAAGATCAATATTGCATATTTTGGGTTTTATGAATTATCACTACTCGAAATTTAAGATTTGCGACAATTTAATATTTTGGATGTACTTGTAAATAATTAAGTTTGTAAGTTTGGTGCCGTAAGATAAAGATTCGATTCAAAGATCTTAGACTAATATAATTACGTGGTGGAGGTAAGGTTTAACATTTAAGTGTCTTACCAAGGATAGAAGTCGATCAGTAAATTTTGGTGCTAAAGTTTCTTGAGTTGAAATGCATAAATGCTAATGTAATAGGTTGATGAACATTATGGGCATAGAATGAGAAAAGTAAGGTGCGACAAGTTTGTACACCCATCTCTGGTATGAGGAATTGCGAAATAAATCAAAATTCGAGACCATAGTAGAATAGAACTAAGTCACCATAAGTTGTTTTAATTCAAGATTCGCAAACGAGGATTTTGGTAGGCAATTTAGTTAGGATTCAGAAGACGTAAGGACAACTCAACATCTATTTTATCAGAGTAGCGCGGCGGAAACGTGGACTATTGGGATACTAGAACTAAGTATAAATTTTTTTTATTTATCTAGAATAAGCGCATTTCGGGGACGAAATTCAATTTAAGGGATGAAGATTGTAACGTCCCGAAAATCTGAAGTTCCATGTGAACCACATGCATGCAAGTTATTAAATTTCTTTGGTATTTTATTAAATTGTTTTAAAGCACTAAATGCATATTTATTTCATTAATTTGTGTTTAATTATTTTTATGCATTTCATGCATAATTAATGCATGATAGGATTTAATCCATGAAATTTTAAAAGGTCATGCATTAGAGTTTCTAGATGCATTTCATACCCGAACGAGGAACGGAGACCGAAGAATTTTCAGGAAAATTATTTTAATACATGATTAATTTCTATAAATTAATTTATGGTGTTTTAAGTGGATTTTTCAAATAATGGGATTTTACCGGGTATTCTTACATGCGGGAATTTATTTTAAACGGTACGCGAATTTTATCAAATCGGAAGACTTTTTAAGGGTTCGGCTAATATTTTCAAATCCTTCTAACACAAAATATTTTTCGAGAGTGTGTTTGGGTTTAATGGGTCTAATTTTAAGTTTATAGGACTTATATATCTTTTTAATCTTTTAATTACATAATTTAAGGCCCATTAACCATTTGTTTATTATTTAATTACCACCTAAACACCTCTCAACCTAAACCTAAATTGGTCAGCAGCCGACACTCCCTTATTTCAGAATTCCCTCCCTCGTTTTCACAATTTTCCAGCCCCCAGCTGAAGGTTCCATCGTCTAAGCTCATTTCTTGAAGAAAAAAATTGTCTCCGGCGCTCGTTCTTCGATCTCCTCGCATCTACAACACCTAAGGCACGCTTTGTACTTGTTCTTTTCTTCATCATACACGTTTATATGCTGCTGTTTTGGTTTCATTTACGAAAATTTTCGATCTAAGCTTTCCATGAAATATTTTCGGTTCCTATGTGTTTTCTTGCATCTTCCAATTGTTGTTCACGTTTTTCTGAAATTTCTGTGCAAAGGGCGATGGGTTGCTGAGGCTAGGAGGTTGAATCATGTCATGGTTTAATGAACTTGGTGCTAGAGCCGAGTGTGAGCGCAGGCATCGGGTTTGGAGTGTTACGTTTCGGCGTTAGCTTGTTGTGGGCAGATCGGTTGTTTGGGAAGTCCGGCTGTGCAAATGGAGTCCTAAGCTCTGGACCAGGTCCTGAGGGGTCCGAACCATGGCCTGGGAGGACCCTAACACCGCTGGTCGGGCCCCTACAGCAGCACGAAGGAGCTGGACGCAAGAGAGTTGCGATTGGGGGGGGGGGGGTCTTGATTCCTAGAGAGTGTGTTCGGTGTGCAGGCTACATGGGGCTGATGTTGTGAGTTCTTTGGGTCCAGAGGGGTCTTAAGTGGTCTTAGTGAGGTGGTTTAGTGGCTGGTCTCATCGGTGGCGGGCTAGGACGCGTAGAATGCAAGTAATGTACTAGGATCTTGTATTTAGGAAAGAGCGAATTTCCAGCTGCAGGATGGGCGATTCTTCCAAAGTTTTGGGATCTGGTTTTAATGGTTTTAGAACCTTTTAAGTGTTTATAAGGCGTGGTAAAAATTTGGGAGAAATTTAGTTAAGTTTCGAGTCGATTTGGGTTAAACCGGGACCTCGGTCCAAGTTTTAAAACAATTCGGTTAAGTAATGAAATGAGCTCGATTTTTCGTCTAGGTATGCTTTTAAAAATGTTTTGGGACATTTTAAGGAGTTTGGTAAGATTCGGATCAAAATAATGAGTTTTGGATTTATCCGGGATTTAGTCGACGCACGAAATATTAATTAAAGAATTAATTGAAACGATTAGATTTAAGCATAATAAAATTATAGAAAGTAATATTTAAGCTCAAATAATTATTAGAAGTCTATGTTTTTATATTGTGAATTTTATGCTAAGTTTTGGTTTAATTCGGGATTAAAACGCATTAATAGGTTATATTTAAAGATTAATTTAAAAGTCATAGATTTAGACAAAATAAAAAAATGGGAAAGATCATGTAGGCTTAAATAATTATTTGGGACATGTTAGAGTCAATGGAATTAAGAAAATGTCAAAGAAGTGAAATTATACGTCGAGGGACAAAACGATAATTCTTGGGATTCCAGGGGCAAAATGATCATTTTGCACCCGGGGTGAGAATTTGGTCATGGAAGCGCCTTGAGCACAAAATTATGATATTTTTAAATTTTCATGCATCACGTTTATGATTTTATGAAATTATGATAAATACGGTGCATGCTTGGTTTAAAAGAAAAGTTACGTATATGCATGCTTTTATTAAGTGATGAATATGTTGACACGTTTTGAATGAAGTGATTTAGTTGTGACTAACACGATGACACGATGACATGTAAGGCCTGGGCTCAGTGGGCGGGTAATGCCGTCGCTGATGACCCTCGTCGCCGGGTACCGCGGTTACACGTAGATGGATCCATCGACTGACATGATGACACGATGATACGAAAGTCACAGCTAATGAACGGAATTCAAATTAAGATTTTAACACGTATATGTTGATACCATGATACATGCTATTACCATGTTTTTACAGGTCACACTTACGAATACGATATGATAACATGATGAGACATGTTTTGACACGTTACGTTTTTACACGACACGCTTATGTTCATGTTTTTAAGCTCGTGAAATGTATGTTGATTATGCTATTTTTCACTGTTGTGTGCTACATATATGTACTCGTTATTACTAGTACAGGTGTGTTGAGTCTTTAGACTCACTAGGCGTGTGTGATGCAGGTGAGAATTTTGATCAGGGACTGGAGGTGCCGAAGATTGAGTAGGCAGGCGGGATGGGCGATGACACGACCCGAGGACCATTGTTTTTCCGCATTTTGATTCACGTGTTTTGAGTGGAGTTGCACATTTTTATATGTTGATGATATTACGATTTTTACACGTTTATGTTCACGTTGATTTTGGATGAAGTTAGTTATTTTCAACCGCATTTTGATTCACGTGTTTTGAGTGGAGTTGCACATTTTTATATGTTGATGATATTACGATTTTTACACGTTTAAGTTCACGTTGATTTTGGATGAAGTTAGTTAATTTCAAACTGTGTTATTCTTGTTGGCAAATAAATACAATTATTTTAAATGTTATTTTGTAATTACGAGCGAGTAAAAAAAAAATTTCTGCACTTTTAAAAGAGTAGACGTTTCAAGAATTGACCCGAAACACATGTTGTTCCATGATTACGAACCCGAATGCATACTATCTTTACTTGACCGTTTACACATTAATTCACGATTACTGTGATTGTTGAAACATCCGATGTCAAGAGAGTGTTCATGTGGGTTGTGATTTGAAATGTATGAGATTCCATAACCTGCATGTTGATTACTTGTTGAGTTACATGTTCACTAACACAAAAATGATTCAGGCAGTCTTTGATTTATGTTGGGCCTGTTTTTTGTTGAATAATTTGTCAATTGTTAGCCCTTTGAGCCTAAATGAGAATGAGATGTGTGATTTGTTCTGTTTGAATACCCGAAAACATGATTTATCTGTGTTTGTTGATTGGTAAATTGAAAGTAGTCTAGAACTTGGTTTGGCACTCTTCGAGGCGAGATACGGGTAGTGTGTGACTTAGGATGATTCAGGCGATTTTGGAAAGTTTGAGCCTTTCAAGCCTACTCATAACATCATATTATACCCTAGTGTCTCATGTTTGAGCATAATGAAAATAAAATGGAGTGTGCCAAGGCACACAAAACGCCCCATTCATGTCAATTCTAAATCCCTACGTCAACTACCAACTTTTGAGCATATACACTAGTACCTACCGAAAACTGAGAGAAAACGAACCTGTGTATCACGACAAAAGTTTTTCTCTTGTGTGTGCGTTGAAGAATATCGTTGAAAAAGAGAAAAAAGGTGAAAAGAAAGAAATTAATTTCTATGAAAAAAAAGAGATGTTGAGAAAAGGGAGAAGGAAAAAGTTGAATGAAAAATAAAAGAGTATGACGTATTTATGTGAAAAAGAGGACACAATGACGAATATGTTGTGGCAAAGCAAGTTGATGTGAAACAAGAGGAAGAAAGAGAAGCGTGTTGAAAAATAAATTAGTTTGTTTCTCTCACTTTTGATTCCCTATCTTCATTTGTAGCCATTAGCCATAGCCTAACGTTATAAGCTTAAAAGACCTATTAACCGAGTTACACGTACCCAATATACTAGTGGAGAAGAGTTGCCAAAGTTAAGCCTATGGACACTTGAAAAATGCCGTCGATAGACATAGATTTCGATTTTGTACATGTGCGCATCTCATGATATTGAACTTTGTTTGGTTAATTATTGTCTTCATATTACCACTTTGTTTAGCCAAATGTTACCCTATAAGTCCTGTTGATTTGTGAAGGTAAATGTGTGTCTCAATGATTTTGCTAATTACATGTGTGTCGAGGAGTCCAAAATTTTATGAGATGAAAAGTTATGAATTTATCTTGGCATTTGGAATGGGTAAACGAGAATAGCAGAACACACACGCACGTGAACTGTGAGTAATATGGCATGTGTTTGATTCAATATGATCGGGACTGTAATCTCTGAGGCTAGTGGTTATCCTTTCATTCCACAAATCTTGTTCGTTCAGTTATTTTGTTTAGGATGTGTTGAGTCTAGTTTAGTTAATATTTTATTTTATTTTGCTCGGGTGTAGCAAAACTTTAAGTTTGGGGGCGTTTGATAAATGCATGTTGTGCACTTAAATTATCCTTACAATTCATATAGATTGTTAGTTTTCTTGGGCAGAATTATGCGTTTTTGTCATTTTTGGTGTGATTGCAGGAATTTAGGTACAACTACGACATGGGCGTGAAAATGAACTAAAATTGCACTTAGGAGAAGAAATGTGAGCCAAGCAAGCAACTATGGCAGTAAAACCCGCGCATATGCGCCACTCAAGGCGCGCACATGCGCGGCATAGGCAGAAGGCTCCGCGCCGCGCATATGCGCGGAGCAATGGCGTGCATGTGCTCACAAGAAGACTCCCAAGACAGAAATGGGCGCGCATATGCGCCGTCTTAGTGAGCACATATGCGCGCGGCACGAGAAGAAGGCCAACACATAGAAGGACCCACGCATATGCGCGAGTCTTTGTCGCACATATGCGCGCGGTGCGACAGTCAGACTTAAATAGGTTTCTCGTGGATTTTAAAAAGGGTTCCGAAAATTCTTGAAACAGCAGACATATCACTCGAGAAAAGGAGAAAAAGTGAGAGCGCACGGAGCATAGGACGTGAAGAACAGAGATAGAAGACGCTGGATCCGGACACGGAGACGCACTTTCATCTCTCGCCAACACGTTCTTAATTCGGTTCCTTACTTTTACATTTTTAATGAATACAAACAGATTTTTTATTAATTTATATTCGTGTAGTATCCCGATGCCTAATTTGAGTTAATTGTTGGATTAATTGTATTTCGGTGGGATCGGAAGGACAGAACCGGGTTCGGATCGTCCGAAGTTGGTTCGGATCGTCCGAAGTGGGTTCGGATCGTCCGTTCTGTTCGGAGTCAGACGAGTCATGTCATGTCAGAGTTCGGATCGTCCGATCAGGGTTCGGATCGTCCGAAGACAGGTGGCTGGACACGTGGAAGACATGCAATGTTCGGATCGTCCGAAGTGGATCGGATCGTCCGAAGTGTACCGGATCGGAGCGTCCGAAGTGGATCGGATCGTCCGATCGTTGTCTATAAATAGAAGCGCGAGGCTTCACTTTTCACTCGCCAATTCCGAGAGTTCCAGAGCGTTTTAGTCGTTTCTGATGGGTTTCTAGTCTTTTCCCGAGGTTCGGGCACTAGCGGGGAGCTACTGGTTTTGTAGCGGAGCTGTGCTCTAGTTGGGGGCTAGCGGCATCAGTAGGCTGACTACGGACGCAGGTATAGTTCTGGGTTCCCTTTGAGATTTGGGAGTATCTATTAGTCTAGTTAAGGCTTTTAGATGTGGTTTAGTGATATGGTATCACTTGGATTGTAGGCTTGATTCTAGGGCTGATTGCTAGGATCTACTGGTTTGAGGTACGAAAGTACTATCCGAGATAGCAGGATTGAGTATGCTTTACTATGTGTTGCATGTTTATATGTTGCATTATTATCTGTCATATGATGCATGGTTTATTATGCGGCATTTGCATAATCATGTTGAGCCTGATTATCTTTGAGATAGCCTGTTGAGAGGGTGCTCAGCCCTCGTTTGTTGTGGATGGTTGGACCCCGTTGGCCGACGGTGGTCAGGTCACCGGTATATCCACAGGTTTATTTTGGTATGGGAGCCACCTCCTGGTGCGACGGCGCAGAGTGCTACATACCTTGACGTCATTTGTCTGAGCAGTATTTCGATATACCCAGATCCTGGTATCCAGTACATTTTGCATACATGCATGTCATAGTCTTGTATACTCATGCTTTCGGTACTGAGCGTTTTATGCTCACGTCCTCGGTTTATCTCTGTTTTGGACACCCTATTCGATGGGGCAGGTCTCAGGTTAGACGGTCCAGGAGGGAGTGGACAGGGAGCTGGCAGAGGTTGACCTGTAGTTGTTGGTATTTGTTCTTGGTATTTAGTTCGATCTGGTTGTTTAAGTATTTTGTACTTACAGATTCGATTGGGTTGTATTACTGTTTTTCCGCTGTTTACCTGATTCAGTTTTAAATGTTAATTTTGCATGCTTAAGTTCTGATTAGTAGGTGATTCTGGAACGGGTCACTACATTTATGGTATCAGAGCATGCATTAAGATTTTGGGATTTAGAACTGTTCTTTTGGGTTTAATCTCTGGTAACTTTTGTAGCTAAGAGATGTCTAGTTTTGACGACGATGCTAGTAGTCATGGAAGCGTTGGACGCTGGGGAGACCGCGACGATCGGGAACGTCGTCGAGAGCATCGAGAACGTCGTCAACACCGTCGTGATGAGCCTCGGAGTTTTAGTATGCATCGGTTCTTGCAGATGGGGCCGAAACCTCTTTCGGGCGGTGAGACTCCGGATGTTGCGGAGAACTGGCTTGAGAGGATGGAGAGCTGCTTCAAGACTTTTCAGTGCTCGGCGGAGCAGCAGATTGATACCCTTGATTTCTTGCTGGAGGGTGGTGCGCGCAAGTGGTGGAGGTCTACCTCTGCACCGATAGTTCAGCGACAGGGTCGAGTTCTTTGGGCCGATTTCCGAGCCGCTTTCATGTTGCTTTACTTTCCGCCAGCTCTTCTGCAGACCAAGGCGATTGAGTTGATCAATCTGAAGCAGGGAAGTTTGTCTGTTGATGAGTATCAGCAGAAGTTCTTTGAGTTGCTTCCATATGTTCCGCATGTCAGTGACAATGCTAGTGCCAAGTATAACCATTTTCTTCAGGGCCTCAATCAGGAGATTTATGATCGGGTTGTTGTCTGCGATGATCCGACATCGTATGAGGGCCTTGTAAATCGTTGTCGCCAGGCTGAGGGCAGTTTGTTGAGAGGTCGAGCCATGCAGTCTGCTCGTCCTACTAGTTCTTTGGGTCCCCGCGCCCAAGCATTTAAGAAGGCTGGATCTACTTCTTCTTCCTCTGGATCTGGAGGAGTTCACCATTTTGGGAAGAAGAGGGGCCCGTGTCAGCACTGCGGGAAGGATCACCCGACGGAGCGTTGTCGCAGGGTTGCGGGTGCTTGTTACAAGTGCGGTCAGATGGGCCACATGAAGAGAGATTGTCCACAGACGGGCGGAGGATCAGGATCTGGTTCTCAGGCTTCAGTTCATCAGAGGCCACAGCAGGGACAGTCTACTCAGGGTTCTAACCTCCGACCGCGTACTCAAGGGCAGGTCTTTGCTCTTAACCAGGATCAGGCGGCTGAGGAGAACGAGAGAGTTATCGCAGGTGTGTTTTTATTATGTGGATTACCTGCTTACGTTCTCATTGACACTGGTGCATCGCATTCATTCATATCTGCGAGGTTTGCTAAGCGTCATGCATTACCCTTCACTTCTTTGGACGTTGTGGTATCTGTTTCCACACCGATGGGTCATTCGGTGTTAGCTAAACGTCTAGTTTTCTCTAGAGTTTGAGGGTAATATTTTAACTGCTAATTTGATGATTCTTGCGATGGAGGATTTTGATTGCATTCTGGGAATAGATGTGCTGACTGTGTTTAGAGCTACTGTGGACTGTTATCAGAAGTTTGTGCAGTTTCGTCCAGTTGAGGGCGACAGTTGGTTTTTCTATGGAGAGGGAGCGCGACCCCCGATGCCTGTGGTTTCTGCTCTGAAAGCCTGTCGTGCTTTAGAGTCGGGCGGGGAAGGCTACCTTATCTATGCTATTGATTCGTCCGCAGTTAGTGTCGGTATCAGTGACATTCCAGTGGTTTGCGATTTTCCGGATGTTTTTCCCGAGGAGATTCCTGGTTTTCCTCCCGTTCGGGAAGTGGATTTCGGCATTGATTTAGTGTCAGGCACGGCACCAATCTCTAGGGCTCCTTATCGTTTAGCTCCATCGGAGATGCAAGAATTGAAACAGCAGTTGCAGGATCTTCTTGACAAGGGGTACATTCGACCCAGTGTGTCCCCGTGGGGAGCACCAGTTCTTTTTGTCAAAAAGAAGGATGGTTCTATGCGGCTCTGCATAGATTATCGGCAGTTGAATCGTGCGACGATAAAGAATAAGTATCCGTTGCCACGGATTGATGATTTATTTGATCAACTGCAAGGTACCTCTGTGTATTCCAAGATTGATTTAAGGTCTGGTTATCATCAGCTTCGAGTTCATCAGGGAGATATATCGAAGACTGCATTCAGGACCCGGTATGGGCATTATGAGTTTCTGGTTATGCCTTTTGGGGTGACGAATACACCAGCAGTTTTTATGGATCTGATGAATCGGGTTTTTTGGGAATTCTTGGATAAGTTTGTTGTGGTGTTTATAGATGATATCTTAATCTATTCGCATGATCAGCAAGAACACGCACAACACTTAAGGATTATTTTACAGACACTTCGCGAGAATCAGCTTTATGCGAAGTTGAGTAAATGTGAGTTTTGGATTGACAGGGTTGTATTCCTTGGTCATGTCATTTCTAGCGAGGGAGTTTCAGTTGACCCGAGCAAGGTGGAAGCGGTATTGAACTGGTCGCGTCCGACGACAGTAGCCGAGATCCGCAGTTTTCTGGGATTGGCTGGGTATTATCGCCGTTTCATTGCCAACTTCTCTCAGATTGCTAAGCCACTCACTCAGCTCACTCGGAAAGATGTTTCATTTGAGTGGACATCAGAGTGCGAAGAGAGTTTCTGGGAACTTCGCAGACGTTTGACATCTGCGCCTGTTTTGGCTTTACCGTCTGGATCTGGTGGTTTCAGTGTTTACACCGATGCCTCTTTGCAGGGACTAGGGTGTGTTCTGATGCAGAATGAGCATGTGATTGCTTATGCGTCGAGACAGTTAAAGCCTCATGAGGAAAACTATCCTGTTCATGATCTGGAATTAGCAGCGATCGTTTTTGCTTTGAAAATCTGGCGCCATTATCTGTATGGTGAGCGATTTGAGATCTTCACTGATCATAAGAGTTTGAAGTATCTGTTCACTCAGGCTGAGTTGAACATGCGTCAGCGTCGTTGGATGGATCTACTCAAAGATTACGATTGTGAGATCAAGTATCATCCAGGATCTGCGAATCTCACGGCCGATGCTCTTAGCCGCAAGGTGAGGTTATCTGCTCTTCAGACTTGTGCTGTATCTGGGATTATTCAGGATTTCTGTTCGATGGGATTCAATTGTAAGCATCGGAAGGGAACAGAGAGTATCCGTATAGCTACTATTTTGTCCGAGCCAGTTTTGTATTCTCGGATTAGAGATGCTCAGATGTCTGATTCTAAGGTTCAGAAATTAGCTCGGTTGGCTGATGGAGATAATACTTCTGGATTCCACTATCAGTCCGAGGGTCTTTTGTGCTTATCTGGTCGTGTTGTTGTACCGGAAGATGACACTTTGAGGGAGGAGATTTTGTCCCAGGCTCATCGTAGCAAGTTGAGTGTTCATCCAGGGAGCAACAAGATGTATAAGGATTTGAGGACTCGATTGTGGTGGAAAGGTATGAAACGTAATGTTTATCAGTATGTCTCCAAGTGCCTAGTCTGTCAGCAGGTGAAGGCTGAGTATCGACGACCTGGAGGTTTGTTGCAGAATCTTCCTATTCCAGAGTGGAAGTGGGAGCATATCACGATGGACTTCGTGACTCACTTGCCTATGTCTGTGGGGAATAGAGATGCTATCTGGGTGGTAGTGGATCGACTTACTAAGTCTGCCCATTTTCTTCCGTATAACAGAGATTTCACTTTCGATCGGATGGCACGGTTGTACATTCAGGAGATTGTACGGTTTCATGGTGTGCCCGTGAGTATCGTTAGTGACAGAGATCCTCGATTTACGTCTAGATTTTGGGGCAGCTTTCAGCAAGCTTTGGGCACTACCTTGAGTTTGAGTACTGCATATCACCCAGAGACTGACGGTCAGTCAGAGAGGACTATTCGTACTCTTGAGGATATGTTGAGATCTTGTGTGATGGATTTCGGGCCAGCTTGGCAGGATCATCTGCCACTGATAGAGTTTGCATACAACAACAGTTTTCATAGGAGTATTGGTATGTCTCCGTTTGAAGCATTGTATGGTCGACGTTGTCGTACTCCCCTGTTCTGGGAAGAAGTCGGAGAACGACAGGTCGAGGGTCCAGAATTGATTCAGCAGGCCATGGACAAAGTTCTTGTGATCAAACAGCGGATTAAGACTGCTCAGGATCGACAAGCAAGTTATGCGAACACCAAGCGCAGACCTCTTCATTTTGATGCAGGCGAGAAAGTGTTTCTCAAGGTATCACCTTTTCGGAGGATTCTGAGATTTGGACTCAAGGGTAAGCTATCTCCGAGATTCATTGGTCCTTTTGAGATCTTAGAATGTGTGGGAGATTTGGCCTACAGATTAGCTTTGCCACCGTATCTGTCTAGTGTTCACAATGTGTTTCATGTGTCCTTGCTGAGACGATACGTAGCGGATGAGTCTCATGTTTTGCATCCAACAGAAGTTCAGCTGAATCCGGATTTGTCTTTTGTGTAAAGACCGGTTTCGATCTTAGACCGGAAGGATAAGGTACTGCGGAATAAGACTATTCCTCTTGTCTTAGTGCAGTGGCAGCGCCGAGGTACTGAAGAAGCTACTTGGGAACTAGAGAGTCGCATGCGGTCAGAGCATCCAGAATTGTTCTAGTTGTAGTATTTTCAGTTATGATTGTAATTTCAGTTGTGCTTTCAGTTGTAATTCATTCTTAAGTTGAATGTATTGTTGTTCAGAATTGTCATTCTTCAGACTCGATTTCGCGGACGAAATCCTTTTTAGAGGGGGAGAATGTAGTATCCCGATGCCTAATTTGAGTTAATTGTTGGATTAATTGTATTTCGGTGGGATCGGAAGGACAGAACCGGGTTCGGATCGTCCGAAGTTGGTTCGGATCGTCCGAAGTGGGTTCGGATCGTCCGTTCTGTTCGGAGTCAGACGAGTCATGTCATGTCAGAGTTCGGATCGTCCGATCAGGGTTTGGATCGTCCGAAGACAGGTGGCTGGACACGTGGAAGACATGCAATGTTCGGATCGTCCGAAGTGGATCGGATCGTCCGAAGTGTACCGGATCGGAGCGTCCGAAGTGGATCGGATCGTCCGATCGTTGTCTATAAATAGAAGCGCGAGGCTTCACTTTTCACTCGCCAATTCCGAGAGTTCCAGAGCGTTTTAGTCGTTTCTGATGGGTTTCTAGTCTTTTCCCGAGGTTCGGGCACTAGCGGGGAGCTACTGGTTTTGTAGCGGAGCTGTGCTCTAGTTGGGGGCTAGCGGCATCAGTAGGCTGACTACGGACGCAGGTATAGTTCTGGGTTCCCTTTGAGATTTGGGAGTATCTATTAGTCTAGTTAAGGCTTTTAGATGTGGTTTAGTGATATGGTATCACTTGGATTGTAGGCTTGATTCTAGGGCTGATTGCTAGGATCTACTGGTTTGAGGTACGAAAGTACTATCCGAGATAGCAGGATTGAGTATGCTTTACTATGTGTTGCATGTTTATATGTTGCATTATTATCTGTCATATGATGCATGGTTTATTATGCGGCATTTGCATAATCATGTTGAGCCTGATTATCTTTGAGATAGCCTGTTGAGAGGGTGCTCAGCCCTCGTTTGTTGTGGATGGTTGGACCCCGTTGGCCGACGGTGGTCAGGTCACCGGTATATCCACAGGTTTATTTTGGTATGGGAGCCACCTCCTGGTGCGACGGCGCAGAGTGCTACATACCTTGACGTCATTTGTCTGAGCAGTATTTCGATATACCCAGATCCTGGTATCCAGTACATTTTGCATACATGCTGTCATAGTCTTGTATACTCATGCTTTCGGTACTGAGCGTTTTATGCTCACGTCCTCGGTTTATCTCTGTTTTGGACACCCTATTCGATGGGGCAGGTCTCAGGTTAGACGGTCCAGGAGGGAGTGGACAGGGAGCTGGCAGAGGTTGACCTGTAGTTGTTGGTATTTGTTCTTGGTATTTAGTTCGATCTGGTTGTTTAAGTATTTTGTACTTACAGATTCGATTGGGTTGTATTACTGTTTTTCCGCTGTTTACCTGATTCAGTTTTAAATGTTAATTTTGCATGCTTAAGTTCTGATTAGTAGGTGATTCTGGAACGGGTCACTACAATTCGAGTATGAACTAATTCCATTGTCTAGAGATTGACGTAGTCGATGTTGAACCTATGTTATTGACATTCGAATTTTCATTGAATTAATTCGTTGTGTTTATTTGTGATTTCTTGTCTTTAATACTTTTGGATTTATGGCTATAATTCGATTGATCTAATAATTGAGATCTAACACTCGAGAGAGGTGATCGAAATTAGGACAAGGTAAATCGCATCGTCAGATGTTTATAACGTGCAAAAGACGTATAAATTTGGCGAATCCATAAGAGAACTTTGGTTGCATTTATTACGTGTTACATGATTTTGAATAGACATATTAAAATCGGTAATAGGTTATACAATTCTATTTATCACTTGAAAAAGGAAATAGAAAATATTGTGAGTTCTTGGTTAATAAATATGGTGCGAATTAACAATATGTTAAACTAATTAAATTTAGCATATGGTAGACTCGACGAAATCATATCTCTATATTGCTTTACTCATTGAATTTCTACTGCGTGCTAGAATTACAGGAGTTGTTATTTTCTTTGAATTGATTATAAACCAACCATTTGATTTTTCTAAATAAATTCGAGCTATGTCAATTATCGTACTTAATATTCAATTTTAAATAATTATTCTTCGTGGGATCGATATCTATACTCAAACCAGTACTAAAACTTGACACTGTATACTTGCGGTAGTGAAAATACGCAACACATAAGCATATTGTTCTTCTTCCTTCTTCAACAAGAGAGAGTTTCTTCATTTCTTTGTGATAGAACTTGAATATTTGAGTGCTCATTATTCAAGTGTTGTAGTTGTATCTTGGGAGAAGA
This sequence comes from Primulina eburnea, assembly GCF_022965805.1. Classification (NCBI taxonomy): domain Eukaryota; kingdom Viridiplantae; phylum Streptophyta; class Magnoliopsida; order Lamiales; family Gesneriaceae; genus Primulina; species Primulina eburnea. The sequence goes on along the minus strand of NC_133111.1, from coordinate 25,360,542 downwards.
TTGCCACCAACCTCTATCACATGGTACGGGGCAAATTCTTTATAAAGAGAAAGTGTTCAACACTTGCCTCTACAAAGTTCTTTTCATTTTTTTCTTCTTGCTTATCATCTCATATTTGAATACCACACACAAAATCTCAAGAAGAATTTGGATTTTTTATCATTTGCAAGAAGAATCTCAATGGCATCAACATCTACAACTCAACATGCAACCGTTGCACCAGGAGAGAAACCAGAAAAGTTTTCCGGTGTGGATTTCAAAATATGGCAACAAAAGATGCTTTTTTATCTCACAACCTTGAGTTTGTCGAGGTTCTTGAAGGAGGATCCTCCCACCGTTACTGAAAACGAGACATACACCAAAATGAGGGCCGCTTTGGATGCATGGAACTAAAGTGATTTCTTGTGCAAGAACTACATCCTCAATGGACTTGACAATGCATTGTACAATGTGTATTGTCAAGTCAAAACCGTCAAGGAACTTTGGGATATGCTTGATAAGCAATACAGGGCGGAGGATGCAAGCTTGAAGAAGTTCATTGTTGGGAGATTTTTGGACTTCAAGATGGTGGACTCAAATCTGTGATGAGTCAAGTGCAAGAACTACAACTCTCTTGTACGAGATTCATGCGGAAGGAATGAGTTTAAGCGAATCCTTCGAAGTTGCTACCATGATCGAGAAACTCCCTCCATTGTGGAAGGATTTCAAGAATTACTTGAAGCACAAAAGAAAGGAGATGAGATTGAAGGGTTTCATTGTGAGATTGAGGATAGAAGAGGACAACAAGAGCACCGAGGCCAAGGCAAGTAAAATGGCAGCAAAGGTGAATGTTGTTGAAACAAGTTTCAAAGGGAAGAAAAAGAAGTTTGAAAAACAACCACAACAAGGTCCACAACCACAAAATAAGAAGAAGTTCAAAGGCACTTGTTATAACTGCGGAAAACCAAATCACATGGCTAAGGATTTTAGGAAGCCAAAGAAGGGAAATCATCAAGCCAATGTAGTTCAAGAAAGGTCGGTACCATTTGATTTTCTGAACTTAATTTGTCTGCAGTTATTTTGGAAGCAAATTTGGTGGAAAACCCCAATGAGTGGTGGGTTGATACAGGAGCAACTCAACACATATGCTCCAACAAGGGGATGTTCTCCACATACAATCCATCGACCGAGAGAAAACTTTACATGGAGAACTCCGCTACATCTGAGGTGGTGGGAACCGGAAATGTGGTACTGAATATGACATCGGGTTTGCAAGTAACCCTTATTGATGTACTTCATGTACCGAACATAAGAAAGAACCTCGTGTCGGGGTCTTTGTTGGTCAAACATGGGTTTAGATTAGTATTTGAGTCTAACAAAGTTGTATTGACAAAGAATGATCATTTTATAGGAAAAGGATATCTCGATGAGAACCTTTTCAAGTTGAATGTAATGGCTATACGCCAAAATATTGTTGTAAGTAATAAAGACAAAAGTTTTATTTACTTGCTTGAGTGTTCTCATTTATGGCATGTCGTTTAGGACACGTAAATTTTAATACCTTGCAAAATGAAACTTGAATTATTGCCTAAACACAACGTCGATCCAACACAAAAATGTGAGATATGTGTTGAAGCTAAAATGACCAAAGCGCCTTACCAATCAATTGAAAGATGTACAACTCCTCTAGAACTAATACACACTGATCTTGGTGATTTAAAGTTTATACAAACTAGATGAAGGAAAATATACTACGTGACATTCATTGATGATAATACAAGATACTGTTACGTATATATTTTCAGGTTTAAAGATGAAGCTCTTGATTCAAATGTTATAATACCGAAGTTGAGAATCAACTAGGCAAACAAATAAAAAGAAGCGATAGAGGGGGCGAATACGGAGGACCGTTTGATGAATTCTGCACATCTGTGTGTATAAAACGACTGCTCCTTATGCACCACAATCAAATGGCATTGCCGAAAGAAAGAATCGAACTCTGAAAGATATGATGAATGCTATGTTAATAAGTTCAGGACTACCCAAAAACTTGTGGGGGGAAGTAATACTATCGGCTAATTACATCCTGAACAAGATACCCCACAAGAAAAATGACAAGTCACTTTATGAATTGTGGAAAGGTCGCAAACCTTCCTACAAGTACCTTAAACTGTGAAGGTTTCTAGCTAAGATTGAAATACCAAAGCCTAAACAACAGCGAATTGGACCAAAGACGGTCGATTGCATATTCATCGGATATGCACGTAATAGTAGTGCCTATAGGTTTATAATGCACAAATATGAAAATGCAGAAATGAATACGGGCATGACAATTGAGTCAAGAAATGCAGTATTTTTTGAAAATATATTTCCTTGTAAAGAGAGGAAAGAAAATGGTTCTAGTAAGCGAAAATTTGAGACGGAGCATGTTGGGCTTAGTGAAATCAGTTGACTCGTCAGTTGAACTGATTTCACTTATTCAGTTGAACTGGTCAATTGGGCTCTTCGTCGGTTGGACACACGATCGGCTGGCCAGGCTTCTGAGGTCTTCCTGCTAAATCACTTATCAGCTGCACAGTCAACTGAACTGTTTGTGGATAAACAAGTTTGACTTATTCAGTTTTCCGCAATCAGTTGGTTCAATAAGTTGGCATCTCCGAAAGCTTCAGTTGTGGCTTCGTAAACTGATTATTTTAGTTTTAGCTGTCTGCGCACTAAGGTAAGTTATTAGTAACAAGATAACAAGTTTTGTTAACATCAAAATCAAGATTGCAAACTTGAAAAGTTCCAACAATCTCCCCTTTTTTGATGATCACAAAACTTGAGCAGTTAAGCACAATATATTCAGTTCAAGGGTTAGTACATTAAAACGTTGTTAAAAGCTCCGTATAACTCAATTTAAAGAAGTTTTTGAAAACAGAAAGAAAAAACTCCCCCTTTAAAACTGAATTGAAAGACTTTAAGAGAGAAAATCAGAATTAAGAAAATATTCTTCAGTTGATGAAGAGGAAAGAATTTTCTCAACAACTGAATTTTAAAAACTAAATAACAATAATTTCAGTTTGAGAGAAAAATGAAAAACTCCCCCTCAGAAACTGAATAAAAACTCATATTTGAAAAATATTTACATAATCATTCATTCAGAGGTTATAATCATTCAAGCAATGTAGACAAGAGATCTGGAAATATTCATTCAGTCACAAAGAAACACAGCTGAACTAACATGATGTTTATTTAAATAACTTTCCTTGTATTTACATTTGAGTACATACATCATTTGAACAAAATAATTACTACAACAGTAGCATATTTTGAACAACATTAGATATCAGTTGGTTTATGCGACCAAACTGGATATACCATCAACTTGTTGCTTGACTGCTTGCCACAGAAACAAGTTAAACTACTTGAACTTGAATTCTTCACAGACTAACTGGTCGAGCAGACTCTGACTAAGCTCAACTGAAATACAGCTGGTGATTTAATCAACCAACGTCTCAGAATGGATGAGTTTCTTCTGAAGAACAACTGACCTGGTAGGCTTGCAACTGAATTTTTTCAACGAGCAATTTAGTTGTACATCTTTGCAGATGATTCTCAGTCCCTTGCAGGCTGATTAAAACCCCTAAGCAAAGAATCTAGAGAAGTGGTCACAATGATAGTTGCAGAACCAATCCTCTCAACTCTTTACCAAAGAGTGACATATAAATATTTTCAAATAGATTAGAAAATAGTATGAAATACTTTTAAATAGCTTTCAACACTATTTTAAAGTAGAAAATTTTAAAACACAGTTTTCTTCGAATGTTCTTCTTAGAACACTCTAATACCAATTGAAGGATCAAATGTGCTAGTGTCTTCGAAGGAATTTCGAATGCTATGTTCTCCAATGAGCTGCAATATCTCTTGTTCTAAGAATATTAACACCGATTAATTAAATCGTGTTTGGTTAAAAACCAAGCAGAAGAAACTCGAAGTAATCTTTCGTGAAGAAAACTGTTATATTAGAAAACATTTTAACTTTTGTAAACTGAATAACCGAAAAAGAGTAGATTGGTTTTTGCATTCATCAGTTCAGTTACGGTGACAATTGACCTGACGAATACTCTAACTGATCCAAATAGTTTAAAAACAACAGTTAATCAGTTAAATACACAAGATGTATTTATGGATGTTCGGAGACTTTAACTGCTCTTACGTCACCCCTTCTACCACCTCAGGTAGGATCCACAAGAATAATTTGATTTATACAACTATTTTTACAAACCCACTCAGCTAGGACTTACACTACTACCTAAACTGAACTCTTAGTTACGACTGAAGGCAGCACCTTCCAGCCAACAATTCTTTAACGTCTATGTGTCAAATACTACATACACAAGTTTAACGTCTTTGTGCAAGACGGTATATGACTGATTGAGAGAGTTTGTGTGTGAGAATTGAACAAGGATGTTCTCACACACTGAAGGAAAATGACTTCTATTTTAAGCTGATATATCTTTGGTATCCCTCTGGGCTGATTGCTTCTGAAAGCTGATATGCAATATGCTGGCCCTTTCTTTTCTCTCTTGAAGAAGCTTTTTGTATTGTATATCGTTCTTTTTCTTCAGCTTCTTCTTGTTGTATATTGAGTCTTCACTGATCCTCTCTTTATATATGCGGGAAAAATGATCGTACGGTGAAAATCATTTATTGTATCCGTTGCAATTTGAATCGGCTTCTTGGACTTTGTGTCTCGACTTTTCGACTGCCCTTCTGAAGCGTTTTGTCTTTAATGCTCTCATGCAACGTCCATTATTGTCCTTTGACTGGACACTGGCTTTGTACCCTCACACAGGGCTGGAATCCACTTTGAATAAGCTTGTCTTGATCTGCAACTAGAAGATTCTGACTGATGCTGCGAACTAGTCAGCTTGACTGATCTTCAGTTGGGCTTAGTGAAATAAGTTGACTCGTCAGTTGAACTGATTTCACTTCTTTAGTTGAAATGCTTAGTTGGGCTCTTCGTCAGTTGGACACACGATTGGCTGGCCAGGCTTATGAGTTCTTCCTACTAAATCACTTATCAGCTAGACAATCAACTGAACTATTTGTTGATAAACCAGTTTGACTGATTCAGTTTTCCGCAATCAGTTGGCATCTCCGATAGCTTCAGTTGTGACTTCGTAAATTGATTATTTCAGTTTTAGTTGTATGTGTACTTAGGTAAGTTATTAGTAACAAGATAACAAGTTTTGTTAACATCAAAATCAAGATTGCGAACTTCAAAAGTTCCAACAGCCTTTGGTCACCTACAGCTTGGACCTCAAAGTTTTAAAATTTATTATCCATAATGCTCATGCTCTAATTAAAAAGGAAGGTGACACACTTTACCACAATCCAAGTGAAAGGGGAGGTGCCTATAAGGGGTTTCGAATGCGGTTCTATGATATCTGAATTCAAAGTTATAATGAATGAAAATCAAAAGTTGAAAATTTTGGTCAACACTTAGAAGAGTCTTCTATAACACATGGAAAGATACACGAAGGTCAAAAGAAAGCTGGCGATAGATCAAGCTTAGGATTTACAATAATGAATGTGGCTAATCTGAAACATGTATTATAGTGAGATTTAATTTTATTTCTCGAGTTTAAGATTTTCAAACGAATATTCGATGATTGGCCGGGGATAAGAGACTGTAGACGATTCAAGTGCTAAAATTTAAATGTATTATTTTCATTTAAGCCAAGAAATTATTTATTTTAAATAATTTATGAATTTTAGCATTTTAAAGTCAATTTTAATTGTTAAATGAATTAAAATATTTTAAGCAGAATATTAGCAAATTTCAATAAATAAGAGATTTTATTCTTAGACATGATGTTTAATATTTTATTAAATTATGTTAAGACTTAGTAAATTTGTTTAGTTAGTATCTAATTAATTTAAATTATTTTAATTTTTTTAAAAAATAATAAAACACTGCCAAACACACACTCGCAAACACAAGCTAAAACACGCACTAAAAGTGAAAAAGCTAGGGTTAGGCCTCTAAGTAGCCTCCACCCATTCTCCACACATACCTTCAATATTTTAGGGTTTTTCACAAGTTTTTGGCAAGGAAAACGTCTTGCAATCGTCCTCCGTTCACCATTTACATTCTCTTACGCCGATATTTGTTTATTTGAGCGTTTAAACGCAAAGGCACAATCTAAACATTTCTTGACAGATAAATCTTGTTATATATCATTGTTTGATGAAATTTATGCATGAAAATGTTTTATACATGAAATATTTGAATCAAAACATTAATTTGCATGATGAAATTTTTTTGTGCAGTATCCTACAAGTTTTCATGAGTTTTTTATGTGTTGGCTTCATGTGGATCGTCTGGGCTGTTGTTGTTGTGTATTGGGATGAATTAGGATGTGTTTAGATGTTATTAATCAGTCATTTAAGGATAAAAAATGGTCTGGTCGCGGGAAAGAAAAGGAGGAGCGCAAGTTGCCGCCGTGTGCGCGTAGGGCCTGTTTTCGGTGTTCGGCTGGTTGAGGCAGGTTTGCGCTGGGCTAGGGATTATGGCTAGGGCCTGGACCATCTCTTAGGGTGTTAAGGGGGGTCTAGTCTTGGTCGTTTACGGTCTGGTCGGGTAGAAAAGTTACTTGATACAAAAAAGGGAAGCAAACGCACGAAGCATGCACAAGGGCATGTCACGGCCGGTTGCTCCACAACATCCACATGTGACCTGAGTTGGTAAGGACCATATCAGCCAATTGGTTAGGGTCTAAGGTCATGTTATAGGGCTTGGTTAAGGGCTGGTTCAAGCTGTGGTAAATTTGGATCCGTATAGAACTCGAACGTGTCAAAAAAGAGCTAAATAGAACCTAGAGTTGCTTTTATTGTTTCGGGATGGTTTGCGGCTGCTCCAGAGGTGATTCTAAGGCTATGAACATTGTCTTAGGTTTCTGGTCAAGGTTGAGTAGAGTCCCAAGTCATGGGGGTAAGTCGCAAGTAGTTTTATTTTATTCGAGAATCGTACGGGTAAAATGCAAGTTTATGAGATGCTTTGAATTAAAAGTTTTAAGTTGTAGCGGTGGGCCCGGGAGTCGATCCAACGAGTTCCACGGTGTTCTTAAATAAATATAACGTGCAAAGTATTAATTTTGAGGTATGCAAGTTGTCTTGTGGACAAATTATGCAAGTGCGGGTTTGGAAGCCGGAGAACAAGTCCGGGGACCTTTCCAACTTATCTTAAGATTATTTGATGAACGGCAGTGCATATCCAGTTCAAAGGCTATGGCGATATTTGCCGACCAAGCACTGTGGTATTAGTTTGATCAAGTAAATTATGTTATGGTGCCGTATTTCAATGTGCAGAACTCTACACAAAATGTTTAAGTTTATGCTATGTCAAGCGAAGCATGTTTTACGAAAATTTTTTTGCAGGAAAGTCACATCATTTTATTTATGTCCATATAATTTACGTATCAAGTATGTTTAAATTGCATGAATTTTTATTATGTAGTATTCGTTATTCACGGTTTATGCATGCTGAGTTTTAGAATCACTAGACTTGATTGATACAGATGACGTTGTTGAGGAGGCTGGAGGTGTTGACTAGTGAGCAAGCTACAACCATAGGCAGTGCACGCCCGATGGCCTTGCAGTTTATGAGCTTTATTGCAACGTCCAAAAAGTCAAACCACGTAAATCACATGCATGCATACGATTTAAATTTATTACTTGCTTTATTTAATTTATTTTAAATGCTTACGTGATACATATTATATGAATAAGGGTCTAACTGCATGGTTTTACGATAACTGTAGATTTTACCCGAATATTCGATAATAGGTAAGGGAAAGGAGACCAATTACGGTCAAGATAAAATAAATATATTTTAATAATTATTTTCAAGGTTTGTTAATATGTTTAAATTTTTCTAAAAATGGTAGCTCGATTTTATCCGAGAAGCCGGTTTTAGGCAAACGAGGTCAAGTGCTCGCTGACATTGTCGCAAAAGCAATGGTGGTGAAAGCCAGAACGTTTGATCGGCTGACCAAAGAAAAAGTTCAGGTGATGATTGCCATCACTTCTGGGTATAAAATGGATTGGAGTTCATTCTTGTTTCGAATAATGAAGGATATGTTGTTACGGAAGATTTCTGGTTTTGCTGTTCAGATCAGCACAATGCTCAAGGATGTTGGTTTTGCCTTTACTACTGAGCAGGACGCTTCTTACGTCACTATGACTGATGATGACAATGTGCTCACCTTAAGGCCAAAGCCATCCGTTGATGAGTTCATTTCCTTGAAGAAGGAAGTGGGAGATGTTAGAGTAGGTGCACGTTGAGCCAAGTGTTGGCCGAGTGTTCACAATGAAACTCTATGTATAAACAATATTTATTTTAATAATATTTGAAATTATTATTTTGGCTCATCTTTATCTGTATACCCATGCTAGTTGCATAGATAAAGCCCTTGAATATACAAATAGTAGAAAGAATATGAGATGCTTATATGATGAGTATCATGAAACTCATATTTGGAATATTGTATATTCTAAACAGTTCCTAGTCGATTCAGCCGCCGCTAAGGAGCATATAGGCCGCTCGAGTAAGAGACTAGTATTTACGATGTGAGTACCATGTTTCATTGGTAGGGGACATTGTGATGTCCGATCATGCAGATAGGTGCTCCTGGTAGAGTGCACTGAACAACCCTCCATAAAGGACTTTCCAAGTGGTTCTCACTTATCGAGTGGAAACGTCCTAGTTTATGGTTGTACACCATTATTCCTTATGATCAGGGACAACATTGAGACTCTATGTGCTAGCATTACAGTTTGACTTGTTTACCGACTCTCATGGGGTCATCAGCTCGCAAGGTTGTGTGTTTTGTCGAAACATATAGGAGTCGATGCATTGTAGTCGGGGATTCACCGCTTACCTTCGGGTATGGATATCCTATGTGTATGTAGTATAAAATCTTTGATCAGAGTATGGTGGTAATTATGAAAGGGGTTTCATTGATTACATCATCGATGCAACTACAACATGACACATAGTATTGATTCATTGACAACTCTCGATATACTAATGGTTGTCGAATCGGTTGGGATATATGAGTTGAAGGGACCGTACTATACGCTAACCATAATTGAATGGTTCTTGCGGGCACTATCATTTGATACCTAGAGAATCATGTAAGCGATGCTGCTAGGCGTTTAACATGATTTGTTGGGTACTATCAGACTTGAGTTCTGACGTTCTTGTTATCAAGGAGTTGATAAGTAAGAATGGAGCAATTGGGGTATGCTCGTATAAGGACATGTTTAGTTCGAATCACATGGAGATGTGAACCCACGGCTAGTTGTATCAATGAACCATTGAGGGTTACACAAGTGTTAACTTTCTAGATCCCGTTGAGAAGTAAAATAATTCAATGTGTTGAACGGCTTATAAAGGAGTTTATAAGCGTAAATAAAAATAGAAGTATGACTTCTATAAGGAGAATGCAACTTTTAATTTGAGGAAGTGTTTCTAAATTAAAAGTTGGCCAAACGAGTAATGTATTTGCAAATTGTGATTTTCATATACATTATTTTGGACTAAATTAAAGTAATTCAAGTGTTGAATTAATTAAACACTAGTGGACCTAGTAGAGTCTAAATAATTAAATTAATTCAAGTGTTGGATTAACTAAACAACATTGGACCTTGTAGAGCCCAATTAGAAATAACTATTAAATTAGTGGGCTTGAGTAAAATCAAGTAAAGTTTTAAATGGACTCAAATGTGTTTGAGACATTTAAATAAAGTCCATGGGCTTTGTAAATGTTACAAGCCCACTTAAAATGCATGCTTGGAAGGTGAAGGGTTGGAGACAACTTTTTGAGTCAAAAGGCATGCATGCTTTTGAGACACACTTTAATTTTTCCACAACCAAGAAAAATGTCTCCCCTTCTCTCTTACTACTCCATGGCCGAAATTTTGGGCAATTTTCTCTCCATTTTTGCTTCTTCAATTGTTGATGAAAGCACACACTTCTCAAAAGAAAAATGCTCTAATTTTTCTAGTGCAAAATTAGAGTGGATCTACCTTGTTAGTGGTGGACCTAATTTGAAGAAAAGAGTCCAAAAGAAAGGTGAAGCTTATAGATTGTCATTCTTGAAGAGCTTAGTTGTTTATCAACTAAGTTGGAGCCATTACATCAATCTTTTCAGATTGATAGGTATATTTTCAAAACACACTATGTATGACATTTTTGTGTTTTTGAATTTGCTACACATCATAGTTGAGGGTGTTCAAATTTTTCTTGTTAAAATCGAATTTTTGAAACTTCCGTTGCGCATTTGAACACCTAAAACCGATCCCCTTTCAAGTGGTATCATGAGCTAAGGATACTATTTTGTGTAGTTTATACAAGATATTATATTGAGTTCGATTTCTAACCGCATGAGATGATTTGTTGCAACGAATTCAAGGCCGATTATGGGGTGTTTTTGGGCAGCAAATTGCTGCCCATTTCGGGCAGCTGGGGCTGCCCATGAGCCTGCCTGTTTCGGGCAGCAAGGGCAGCCCGAGGGGCTGCCCAAACAGCCCCTATATTTTAAATAAAAAAAAATATTTAGTTGGCCGAAATCCAGCGACGGAGCTTCGGAGACGACAATGATGACTAGGGTTTCCAAAAGTGTTTTGGATTATCAAAGTGTCACGGGCCTTGAAGTTGTTGGGCCATGAGATGGCTAACATATTTGTGAAATTTAATTGGGCCAAAATGTTTTTGGTGAAAAATGATTTTTTGGGCCCTTAAGTTTAAATTTACAAAAGTTGCAAATATATTTTCATGAAATAAATAATTGAAGTTGGACTTTAATTATTTATAGTAAATTTTTATTTACAAGAAATTCGGTTATAAATAAATTAATTAGAAAGTAGACAAAGGTGTTTGTATACTTTATTAATTTAGTTTATAATCGTGGCGGTTAGTGATTGTATCAAGATATATAATATTGGATCAACTAATTATTGTGATAATTATATGATGGTGTATGATATTTGATATTATGCATGAAGGATGATCAAAAGCCCAAGCCCAATTTGCTAGGTGTATGCTAGGATATTTTGTGTTGAATGATTGTAATAATTATATATTTATAAAGTGGGCTTGGTTTATGGCCCGTTCCCACGCCCATTAGATGTATCCCTATTTTCCATGGATATTTATTTGTAAATATTAGTATAGTGGATGATCAAGATTGGAAGACATGTAAATATTGGAAGCTAATGTAATAGTTGCATTTGCATCCCATGCATTTCCCTAGAATTGGACCTAGGCCTGTGTTTAGCTCACACGGGCCATTAGTTTTGGAGCGATTGATCATCCTTGTTTTGTTTAATGTTTATAATATATGCATGATATGTTATAAATAAAGAGTATTTGTGTTATTATTATGATAATAACAAAGTTGCATGAATCCGACAAACATACGATCAAACATGGCAAGTTTTTAAATAAAATTAATGATGAGACCTTTCAAAATTAAAAACCCTCATTTTGAATATGATTCAAAATTAATATCAAATCCGAAAAGGGAAATTATAAATTTGTTTATAATTTCCATGTCTTCCATCGACAATGGGTGCATGATGAACGCTACCCGTGCTCGGGGCTCGGCTCATATTATTGGGGGGGGGGGGGGGGGGGGGGCCTGGGTGCCGGAAAGCTGTGACATCCATTGACATGGTGATGTGAACTACGTGGAACTCCCATGATTTCGGCTCATATATTGAGGGAACTCATGGCGACCGTCTATTAAGGTTCAACATCAATGCGTAAGGCTTGACACGTAAAGATCAACGACGTCATATTATTGGGTCCTAATCAAATGTGAGACAAAAGTTTACGTAGAGGGTTGCATGGAGATGCAATTGGAAACTACCTTTTAGGAATTGTGATTGGCTGATATTATTCGGGATCATAATTCGCTAATTGGACCTTGCGTACCTACTGAGGAAAGGAGTTTCTCGTTTCCACTAGAGGGTAGTGAAAGATGTCCAAACAGTGGGAGTAAACATTTATAAAGTAAAAGTCCATACTTTATATCTTACTAAATATTTTAAAATAGTCATTAACATTTATCTATTTACTTCTCAATATTTTTTGACAATGTTTTCGATTCGCAATCCGCTATCTGTAATACTCGACAAACACGTATTAACCAGACCTAATTACCTCAATTGGCTAAGAAATCTAAAAATCGTGTTGAATTCGGAAAGGATAGCGTATACACTTACCGAGTCGCCCATGTTGAGGCTCCGACTGACTGCACTCCTGAGGAATTGCAGACTTACGAGGAATGGTGTGACCATGACTTGAAATCCAAGTGTTATATGCAGGATTCTATGAATGATGAGAAGTCGGTTCTTTATGTGGATTCTTCATCTGGTACGAAGATTGGTCCACATGGGAAGGGAAAGAAGCGTTCTTTCCAACGTCCCAAGAAGAACGTGCCCTTGAAGAGGCAATCTCCGAGTCCCGTTGTGGTAGCCATACCAATAACAGCTGACAAGACTATTGACATATGTCATCACTGCAAGAAGCCTGGACATTGGAGGCGTAATTGCAGGGAATATCTTGCCCAGAAGAGTTCTGGAAACGGTATGTTCTATATTGAAGCAAACATTTCAATTAACTATACTTCTTGTGTATTGGATACCGGTTGTGACTCACATCTCTGTAATGAGTTACAGACGATGGGAAGAAGTAGAAGGCTTAGGGAAGGTGAGACCTAAGGCCATAGGAGATGTTTGCTGTTGAACAATGATTTTAATTGAATTTTAAGAGATGTTTTGTTTGTACCAGATTTGGTGAAAAACATTGTTTTAATTTCTATGCTAGTTAAAGGTGGATATTCTTGTTTATTTAGCAAAGGTGTTTGCCACATTTACAAGAATGAATGTTTAATGGTACTGGAGAACTTGAAAACGATCTCTATAACTTAAAATTGAAAGAAATTCCACTAAACAATTTCCAAGCTATAACAACAACAAACAAGCGAAAACAAGATACTCTAAATTTGGCACAATTATGGCATGTTCGATTAGGACATATTTCCCTAAGAAGGATGAACAAGCTAGTGGGAGTAGGCATGTTTGATATGTCTGATATTAATGCTCTCACGACTTGTGAATCTTGTCTGAAAGGAAAGATGACCAAAATTCGCTTTAAGGGCCATGTGGAGCGAGCCAAAGGGTTGTTGGATTTGATCCATACCGATGTGTGCAGTCTGCTTAGCATCACCACTAAGCATGGACGTGCCTACTTCATCACCTTTACCGATGACTTTTCGAGGTATGGGTATGTGTATTTGATGAAATAAAAGTCTGAAGCCTTTGAAAGGTTCAAAGAATTCAGAAGTAAAGTAGAGAAACAGTTGGGACGAAGCATCAAGACACTTCGATCGGATCGAGGTGGTGAGTACGTGAGTGCCGAGTTCCAAGAGTATCTTAGGGAGAATGAGATTCACTCGGAGTGGACTCCGCTCGCTACACCACAGTTGAATGGTGTTTCGAAGCGTCGTAACCGGACTTTGACGGACATGGTTCAGTCTATGATGGGGTTCACGGAGTTGCCGCCATCCTTTTGGGGATATGCGCTTGAGACAACGGCACTGTTGTTGAACAATGTCCATTCAAAGACAGTTGACAAGACACCATATGAGATATAGATGGGTAAGCCACCCAAATATTCTTATCTTAGAATATGGGGGTGCCCTGCTTATGTGAAGCAGATAGTGGAAGATAAATTATATAGTCGATCCATTTTATGTTACTTTGTGGGATATCCAAAGAATTCGGTTGGATACTACTTCTATCATCCCCAAGAAACAAAAATGTTTGTTTCTAGGAATGCAACCTTTTTGAAAAAAGAATTTCTATTGGATAGAAAAGGGGAGATAATAGAACTCGAAGAGGTTCGAGAGACACCCACAATTATAGAACCCACACCCGAAGATCCAAGAGAGGAGATACAAGCTCTTAGAAGATCTGAGAGAGTCTCGAGACCACCTATGAGGTATGGTCTGCTTCTTGAAGAGGGCCATGATGAGCCTAACCATGGATGTGATCCAAGAACCTTCAAGGAAGCGTTATCTGATGCCGATTCATCCAAGTGGCTTGAAGCGATGGAATCTGAGATGAATTCCATGCATTCAAACCAAGTGTGGCTCGTGGATCCACCTGAGGGAATTGTTCCCATAGGGTGTAAATGGATTTACAAGTGGAAACCTGGGGCGGATGGGAAGGTATTGACCTCAAGGTGCGATTGGTGGTAAAAAGATATACTCAAAGACAAGGAGTTGACTTTGAGGAAACCTTTTCTCCAGTTGCAATGTTCAAGTCCATAAAGATATTGCTAGCCAAAGCTACATGGTATGACTATGAGATATGACAGATGGATGTCAAGACAGCCTTTCTTAATGGGGATATTAAGGAAGAGATTTACATGTCTCAACTCGAAGGGTTTACATCTGTCGGAAGTGAGCATATGGTATGCAAACTTCAGAGATCTATTTATGGTCTAAAGCAGGCATCTAGGAGTTGGAACCTTAGATTCGATAGTACAATCAAAGAGTTTGGTTTTACTAAGAATCTTGAGGAACCCTTTGTGTATGAGAAGGTCAGTGGGAGTGTTGTGACATTCCTGGTGCTATATGTTGATGACATTATAGTCATTGGGAATGATGTAGGAATGTTGCAAACAACTAAGATATGATTAGCGAGTAAGCTCTCGACGTAAGACTTGGGTGAAGCATCTTTTGTATTGGGAATACAGATCTATAGAGATAGATCAAAAAGATTGCTTGGTCTCACCCAGTCCATATACATTGATACCATCATGAAGCGGTTCTCAGTGGATGAGTCCAAGAGAAGACATCTTCCAATGTGTCATGGCATGTCCCTATTCAAGTCTATGTCTCCCAAGACTGATGCAGAGATAGCGACAATGACAAGCATTCCTTATGCATCTGCAATTGGTAGCATCATGTATGGGATGATATCTACACGTCCTGACGTAGCTTTCGCACTAAGTGTAGTGAGTAGATATCAATCGAACCCTGGTCTTCCACATTGGAAAGCTGTGAAATACATCCTGAAGTATTTGAGAAGGACCAATAAGTTGTTCTTGGTCTATGGGGTGGAGAACTGAAATTGGAAGGCTATACCGACTCTAACTTCCAAAGCAATATCGATGACTCGAAGTCAACCTCTGGATTCGTATTCATGTTCAATGGTGTTGCTGTCTCTTGGAAGAGTTCGAAGCAAGACAGTACTACGGATTCCACCACTGAGGTCGGATACATTGCTGCATCAGATGCAGCAAAGAAGGCTGTTTGGATAAGGAATTTTGTCCAAAAGTTGGACGTCATTCCTAATGGAGTTGCTCCTATCCCGGTGTTGTGTGAAAACACGGGAGCTATAGCTCAAATAAAGGAGCCAAGGTCTCATCAGAAGTCCAAACATGTATTGAGAAAGTACTACATCCTCCGAGAGATTGTGGAAATAGGAGATGTCTCGATTGACAAAGTCGGCTCCGCAGATAATGTTGTTGATCCACTAACTAAGCCTTTACCTGGACCATTATTCGAGAAGCATCGCGAATCGATGGTTTGAAGCATATGGGTAGTTGGCTCTAGTGCAAGTGGGAGATTGTTAGAGTAGGTGCAAGTCAAGCCAAGTGTTGGCCGAGTGTTCACAATGAAACTCTATGTATAAACAATCATTATTTTAATAATATTTGAAATTATTATTTTGGCACATCTTCATCTGTATACCCATGCTAGTTGCATAGATAAAGCCCTTGAATATACAAATAGTAGAAAGAATATGAGATGCTTATATGAAGAGTATCTCATATTTGGAATATTGTATATTCTAAACAGTTCCTAGTCGATTCAGCAGCTGCTAAGTAGGATATAAGCCGCTCGAGTTCGAGACTTGTATCTGCGATGTGAGTATCATGTTTCATTGGTAGGGGACATTGTGATGTCCGATCATGCAGATAGGTGCTCCTGGTAGAGTGCACTGAACAACCCTCCATACAGGACTTTCCAAGTGGTTCTCACTTATCGAGTGGAAACGTCCTAGTTTATGGTTGTACACCATTAGTCCTTATGACCCGGGACAACATTGAGACTCTATGTGCTAGCATTACACTTTGACTTGTTTACCGACTCTCATGGGGTCATCAGGTGGCAAGGTTGGGTGTTTGTCGAAACATATAGGAGTCGATGCATTGTAGTCGGGGATTCACCGCTTACCTTCGGGTATGGATATCCTATGTGTATGTAGTATGAAATTTCTGATCAGAGTATGGTGGTAATTATGAAAGGGGTCTCATTGATTACACCATCGATGCAACTACAACATGACACATAGTATCGATTCATTGATGTAATGCCCGAGATTTAATTACTGTAATCAGATGTTGATAAATTGGTAGACTTGAGGTTATAGGAGCTCACGTGGAAAATCCGGGCGTAGGTGCAAGAAAAACAAGATTTTGTACAGAACTCGTGGCGCCCGAGCGGTAGAAAGAGACCGCTCGAGCGCCAATGCACCATAAAAATGATACTCGAACAGAAAGTTCGGTGCCCGAGCGGTAGAATATTACCGCCCGAGCGCCAATGTGTGATAAACCAAGCATCCGGGCAGAAAGTGCCGCTCGAAAGTGCCGCGCTCGGGCGGTAGTTTCTTACCGCCTGAGCGCGAGACATGCAAATTGGAAAGTTGCCACGTTTCTCTTGGCATGCGAATTGTATATATATATATATAAACATGCGAATCTTCTTCAAAAAAGAAGAAAACGAAGCCGAGGAAGAAAAGTATCGTGAAATCCTTACGCCTTTAGATTTCAATCCGTCCGTTAGATTTTAAATCCGACTTCGGTACTGTGTTCCTATCGACATAGGCTACAACTGGACGTAAGTTTTGCTACGTTTTGATATGTTCTGAAATTATAGTATTGTCAGAATCTGATATGATTCATATATGATGTTCTTGGCATGTAGACATCGTATAATCGAAACCGGACTGAGGAATAGATACCATATGAAATTATTATGATTTTTAGAGTTAATTTGATTGAGAATTGATATCATAATTGAGTTGTTATTGATTATGAGATGTGAGAATTGATATCTGACTGATATGATATGACTGGATATATTGAGATTATGCCGTTATGTTGTTGAAACAGAATTTGATTAAATTCTGATTATATCCAGTATTGATTGGGTAGTGTATTGATATTGTACCCTCGATATCGTTATTATCAGATTGAGTATTGACAGGCTTGGGGTTCGAGACTGCGACAGAGTCAGAATATCAGAAAGAAAGGTATAAATTAATGTTGAGTTGGGATTGCACAACTCGAGTGAGGTTTGACTCGAGTTTCCCTAAATCACATACTTAGTTTATTACATTGATATTTGTAATTGATGAGATTGATGTTTGTAGTCTATTGGTTCATAGTTACTACATGTATTGATTACTGAATCGTTGAGTCATGGGTTGATTCGCCAAGTCACCGGCTGATTCGTCTGGTTATGGACTGATTCGTCTAAACTTAAGCTGATTCGCTTAGTCACCGGCTGATTCGTCTAGTTATGGACTGATTCGACTAAACTTAAGCTGATTCGCTTAATTACAGGTTGATTCGTCTGGTTATTGGCTGATTCGCCTAATTCTTGACTGATTCGTCAATTCTGCGGCTGATTCGCCCAGACACTAGATATATGAATTATATCGATGCCGTTTAGGGATTGATTCATTCCTATCGACTGAGATTCGATATATTTATCATTATTCAGACATCGGGATCCCTAGGTTAGAGTTGAGTCGAGTCTGAGACGACGCGTCAGTAGAGTCGAGTCTGAGACGATGCGTCGGTTGAGTTGAGTCTGCTACGACATGTTGATTTACATTGTTTATATCATTCATGTTTATTGAATGCTTGATATTGATTTATGTTTCTGGTTTGAGACATGTTATGAATAATTCTTATATGCTTTCGTATGATTGCATGTATACATTGTTTATACTGGGATATTTATATCTCACCGGAGTATCCGGCTGTTGTCTTGTTTTGTATGAGTGCATGACAACAGGTGGGGCTGGATCAGGGTCAAGAAGAGGATGAGAAATGATTAGATAGCGTGGAGATCCGGGCTTCGAAGCAACATAGGATTCAATACTGATATGTAGTTGAACCTAGTTGAATTCTTGTAGATAACACAAGATTTGTATATTCATGTTTAATATGTAATTGAGTAAATTACATTACGTTTCCGCTTTGTATTTTAAAAAAATTTAGACCCTGTTTTCCTAATTGATTAATTAGTCCCCAATGATGATTAAGAACATGATTAGCGTCCGGGTCCCCACAACAGGTGGTATCAAAGCTGTAGGTACTAGAACGATAGATTCTTGAGACTGAGATAGAAGCTAGTGAGCGGGGTAGAATGTGTTTCTTTCCTTGCTTATGATTGCTAGCATTCTTTACTGCTTTATATAATACATGTTACTTGACTTATCTGATTTGATTTTGTACTGTGTATTATTGGGAACGAATCTGAACTGATTCTCGATCAGCAGTAAGATGATCGGGAGGGGGATTGAATTGAAACAGATGTGTTGGATTGGGTTACTAATCCTTTTGAGTTTCAGATATGCCTCCTAGACGAATCCCAGAACAGGGTAGTACATCGAATTCTCCCATGGATGTAACACCGACTCCAATGGAAACCTTGCTGAAGAGGTTTCAGTCATTCAAACCACCGACTCTTACGGGTACTGAGACATCAGTTGAGTGTGAGAGTTGGTTAGTAACATTGAGATGTTGTTTGATTCACTGGAGTACAGTTATGAGCGCCGAATTAAATTGATTGGGCACCAGTTGCTTGAAGTTGCAAAACACTGGTGGATTACGATGAAGAGGGCCTTGGAGCAACGAGGTACGATTATTACTTGGGATGTATTTAAAACTGAGTTTTATCAGAGATTTTTCCCAGTGTCGTACAGGAAAGACAAGGGGGCGGAGTTTGCTAATTTGAGACAGGGTCAGCTGAACATTGAAGAATATGTGACCAAGTTCTCTACCTTGTTGAAGTTTGCTCCACATGTGTCTGAAAATGACGAAGCGGTTGCTGATCAGTTCATCAATGGCTTGAATCCCGATACTTTTACATTGGTGAACACAGGGCGACCGAATAACTTTGCTGATGCCATGAATAGAGCAAAGGGCGCTGAAGCGGGCCTGATAAGGCTGAGAGGAGCTGAATTTGTTCCTCCAGTGTTGAGACCACCGCAACCACCTCCCCGATTCGAGAGTGGCAGTAGCAGTGGTGGAAGGAAAGATTTTCTGAAGGCTAGAGGAAAGCAGTTTAAGAAGTCTGGCGGCAGTTCTTCTAGCTCCAGTGGTTCTCAGCAGAGTTATACTGGCGTGTACTGCGGAAATTGTGGAGGGAGACATTCCACTGAGCAATGCCAAGGAGTACTTGGTAGTTGCCACTTCTGCAAACAACATGGACATTTTGCCAGAGTGTGTCCACAGAGGGGTTCCCAAAGCTTCCAGGGAGCCGAATCAGCTGGATCAGCGGCACAGGGAAGTAGACGATCAGCTGCTGTTCCTTCATTTCAGCCAGCACCATCTCAGTCACAGCAGAGGCCAGGAGGAAGCCAGACAATTGGCCAGCCTCCTAGACAGCAGGCCAGAGTATTTGCTTTGACCGAGGAGCAGGCTCAGGAAGCACCAAATGATGAGGTTGCAGGTAACTGATTTGTTTGATTATCCTGCATATGTATTGAGGGATACCGGTGCTTCACATATTTTTATTTCTGAAAGATTTGCATTCATGCATGCATTATCTGTTGAGTCCCTATTTACTGTAGTATTTTTTTCTTTTCTTTGGAAAAAGATCTTGTATCAGCGATTTCTGTTAGATCTTGTATACTACAGTAGGATAAGAATGAGATCGAGTTTGATTGTGTGGTAGATGGTATTGTACTGGTGTTCTATGATTTTGGAACTGCATTACTGAGATTGATATGCTGACCAAGTACAGAGCTACCATAGATTAATTCCAGAAGATGGTGAAAACTGGACCTGAGATGGCTTGGGGATGAATATTGTACGATAAGAATTCTAGACTGAGAATTTCTTTGATATTCGTACTAGCTATGACTCGATGATTACAGAAAGGAGCAGAATGACTCCTTATATATTCAGTTGATTTACTGAAGTTGAGTCTATCATTGGCTGATTTACCAATTATAAGAAAATTATTAATGTTTTCCCCAGATAAGACTTCAGATCTGATTCCAATCAGAGAGATTGATGTCAGCCTTGAAATGATAGTAGAAATTGCTGAAATTTTGAATCCTGATTGAGACAGATTGTGTTCAGGGATTTTTTTTATCTGAAAATGATGTATCTGTTGATTTTAGCAGAGTTAAACCGTGATTAGACAGCCGAGGTTGACATCGGTGTCAGACATTTGCGGTTTATGAGTTTAACAGATCAATACCGATTAGTGATGTTGAATTATGTTCCTGATATTGGTACATGTTTAGAATATGACTTATTCTTGTTATTGATTCATATCATGATTTTGATATAGGATATGATTTGTTTGTGCCCGATATTTCGAATGTGAAATGACATAGATTGTCAGAAATGGTGCAATACTTGATTCAGTAAGCATTCTGATAGCAGAAAATGTTTTGATAGAAATAGATGAGATTAGATATGGCAGAGTTTGGACTGAAATGTCTGAACTACAGACAGATAAAGATAGAAAGAGAGAAACCAAGAGATGGGTTATATAACTTGTCGGTTCCTGAATGGAAATGAGATTACATTTCCAAGGATATCGTGATGAAGTTATTGCATTCCTCTCGGAATTGAGTATTGATTGAGTTAGGAATGACAGACTGACCTAGTCTGCGAGTGCTAAACTGTACATGAAGATGTACCAATATGATATATTACTGATATTCTGTCAGGAAAGTGATTAGATTGCACGGAGTGCTGAGAGTTGAGTATATTAGACCGTGATTTTGGTTGATTTTGCACGTCTGACAGAATGTACAGTAAGAGTTAGATATTAGATTATATCTGAATACTAAATAGTATTCACTACCTAATGGACAGTCAGAGTGGATTATCCAGATTTCGGAGAATATGCTGAAAGCTGTAATGCTTGATTCTAACACTGAATGGTAGGATTCAGTGCCATTTTATGAATTTTCGTACCACAATAGCTATCAAACGAGTATTGAGATAACTCCTTTCGAAGCGTGGTACGGAAAGATATATGGATTCTCTCTTTATTGAAATGATATCTCTGAGATTCTTGAGATTAGATCTGAAATGATCAGAGATATGACTGAAAAGATGAAGCTAATTCAGAAGAAAATGAAAACAGCTCATAATAAACCGACTGAATATGCCAACATCGGACGATGACTGTTGGTATTTGAGACCAAAGATCGAATATATCTTTGATTGAGATAAACAGATTTAATAACAGCTAATGGTGTTGAGCTGTTACGAACTGTTAGTTGGGTATATACAGATGTTGTATAACCAGTGTTGCGAGATTGACTTTATCAGAGCTATTTTTCGAAATAGAATTTGATATTAAAATTGAAATTTCAGAACAGATTCATTGAGATAAATTTCTTATTTAAATTCTATACACATTTCTTCTGATATATCTGAATTGATTACTTACGAGTTCGAGGACGAACTCAGATCTAAGAGAGGGAGAAATGTAATGCCCGAGATTTAATTACTGTAATCAGATGTTGATAAATTGGTAGACTTGAGGTTATAGGAGCTCACGTGGAAAAGCCGGGCGTAGGTGCAAGAAAAACAAGATTTTGTACAGAACTCGTGGCGCCCGAGCGGTAGAAAGAGACCGCTCGAGCGCCAATGCACCATAAAAATGATACTCGAACAGAAAGTTCGGCGCCCGAGCGGTAGAATATTACCGCCCGAGCGCCAATGTGTGATAAACCAAGCATCCGGGCAGAAAGTGCCGCACTCGAGCGATACTTTCTTACCGCCCGAGCGCGAGACATGCAAATTGGAAAGTTGCCACGTTTCTCTTGGCATGCGAATTGTATATATATATATATATATATATATATATATATATATATATATATATATATATAAACATGCGAATCTTCTTCAGAAAAGAAGAAAACGAAGCCGAGGAAGAAAAGTATCGTGAAATCCTTACGCCTTTAGATTTCAATCCGTCCGTTAGATTTTAAATCAGACTTCGGTACTGTGTTCCTATCGACGTAGGCTACAACTGGACGTAAGTTTTGCTACGTTTTGATATGTTCTGAAATTATGGTATTGTCAGAATCTGATATGATTCATATATGATGTTCTTGGCATGTTAGACATCGTATAATCGAAACCTGGACTGAGGAATAGATACCATATGAAATTATTATGATTTTTAGAGTTAAGTTGATTGAGAATTGATATCAGAATTGAGTTGTTATTGATTATGAGATGTGAGAATTGATATCTGACTGATATGATATGACTGGATATATTGAGATTATGCCGTTATTTTGTTGAAACAGAATTTGATTAAATTCTGATTATATCCAGTATTGATTGGGTAGTGTATTGATATTGTATCCCTCGATATCGTTATTATCAGATTGAGTATTGACAGGCTTGGGGTTCGAGACTGCGACAGAGTCAGAATATCAGAAAGAAAGGTATAAATTAATGTTGAGTTGGGATTGTATAACTCGAGTGAGGTTTGACTCGAGTTTCCCTAAATCACATACTTAGTTTATTACATTGATATTTGTAATTGATGAGATTGATGTTTGTAGTCTATTAGTTCATAGTCACTACATGTATTGATTACTGAGTCGTTGAGTCATGGGCTGATTCGCCAAGTCACCGGCTGATTCGTCTGGTTATGGACTGATTCGTCTAAACTTAAGCTGATTCGCTTAGTCACCGGCTGATTCGTCTGGTTATGGACTGATTCGTCTAAACTTAAGCTGATTCGCTTAATTACAGGCTGATTCGTCTGGTTATTGGCTGATTCGCCTAATTCTTGACTGATTCGTCAATTCTGCGGCTGATTCGCCCAGACACTGGATATATGAATTATATCGATGCCGTTTAGGGATTGATTCATTCCTATCGACTGAGATTCGATATATTTATCATTATTCAGACATCGGGATCCCTAGATTAGAGTTGAGTCGAGTCTGAGACGACGCGTCAGTAGAGTCGAGTCTGAGACGATGCGTCGGTTGAGTTGAGTCTGCTACGACATGTTGATTTACATTGTTTATATCATTCATGTTTATTGAATGCTTGATATTGATTTATGTTTCTGATTTGAGACATGTTATGAATAATTCTTATATGATTTCGTATGATTGCATGTATACATTGTTTATACTGGGATATTTATATCTCACCGGAGTATCCGGCTGTTGTCTTGTTTTGTATGTGTGCATGACAACAGGTGGGGCTGGATCAGGGTCAAGAAGAGGATGAGAGAAGATTAGATAGCGTGGAGATCCGGGCTTCGAAGCAACATAGGATTCAGTACTGATATGTAGTTGAACCTAGTTGAATTCTTGTAGATAACACAAGATTTGTATATTCATGTTTAATATGTAATTGAGTAAATTACATTACGTTTCCGCTTTGTATTTTAAAAAAAATTTAGACCCTATTTTCCTAATTGATTAATTAGTCCCAATGATGATTAAGAACATGATTAGCGTCCGGGTCCCCACAATTGACAACTCTCTATATACCAATGGTTGTCGAATCTGTCGGGATATATGAGTCGAAGGGACCGTACTGTACACTAACCATAATTGAATGGTTCTTGCAGGCGCTATCATTTGATACCTAGGGAATCATGTAAGCGATGCTGCTAGGCGTTTAACATGATTGGTTGGGTACTATCAGACTTGAGTTCTGACGTTCTTGTTATCAAGGAGTTGATAAGTAAGAATAGAGCAATTAGGGTATGCTCGTATCAGTCCATAAACAGAGTGATTCGTCTGGTTATGGACTGATTCGTCTCCATTTTTGCTTCTTCAATTGTTGGTGAAAGAACACACTTCTCAAAAGAAAAATGCTCTAATTTTCCTAGTGCAAAATTAGAGTGGATCTACCTTGTTAGTGGTGGACCTAATTTGAAGAAAGAAGTCCAAAAGAAAGGTGAAGCTTGTAGATTGTCATTTTTGAAGAGCTTAGTTGTTTATCAACTAAGTTGGAGCCATTACATCAATCTTTTAAGATTGATAGGTATATTTTCAAAACATACTATGTATGACATTTTCGTGTTTTTGTATTTGCTACACATCATAGTTGAGGGTGTTCGAATTTTTCTTGTTAAAATCGAATTTTTGAAACTTCCGTTGCGCATTTGATAACATAAAACCGATCCCCTTTCAGGAGATGCTCAAACTGAGGCTCAAGGATCTCAGAAGAAAATAAAAAGAAAATGAGTGGTTATCTCCACTGATTCTGACAAAATGGTATCTGGGGAGTCTGCTGCTCCTACCAAAGTATCTTTACGAGCAACTCCTACCAAGAAGAAAGCTCGCACTGTTGTTCGCATCAAGAAAACAGTTGCAGTCACTGATTTAGACAATGTCCCCTTGAGACAAGTGTTTCCAGAAGCCACATCTTTTGTGCAAGAATCAATCCCTGCTTCTAGACCAGCAGCTACTTCTACTGCAACCACTTAATCTACTGCCCCATTCTTTAGACCGACTTCTGGAGTTATCATTCGGGAATCCTCTGCTGGTCTTCTGCATTTAGACCACTGATGCCTCTATCATCCTCTGATAAAGGCAAAGGAAAACTCGTTGAACAACCACAATCTCATGGCACCAAATCACCTGTTTTAACTGGTGTTGATCTTCACATCGAGGAAATTGAGAGAACTGCCAATGAAGGCATGACGTTCTTCGACGAATGGCATAAGGTTCGGGTTTTTCATCCTTTCTCCTATTTCAGGAAAAAAGGAACTTTTGGAAGATTGATGAAATACGAGGAGAAAGTTTTTGATCTTGCCAAGACTCAAAATGTGATTGAAACTATGAGACGTCGAAGCTTCATTCATGAGCAGCTTAAACGACAGAAGCTGGAATCTGTGTTGAAGACTCTTCAATCAAATTTTGATGCATTGATTCTCACTGCTGCTCAAGATCAGAATGTGATCTTCATTCTAACTGACCGTTTGAAAATGATAAATGAGCAACTTATTGCTCAGAAACACACATTTGAAGACTCTCTACAGTATTCAGTAGGCTTCGTTCCAATCTTTAATCAGAATAAGCCAGTTGAGGAATGGACTACAGCTTTTCCTAAAGCTAAAATCTCCAGTACTCCTGCATCACCTATGCAACCTACTCAATCTTCGTCTCTTATTCTGTTCGAGAATTGGCTTCGGTGGACGACGTCATTGAATCCATTTTTATTACTGCCTCTGCTACACCAGAAGCAACTCAGGCTGAAAATGTGGTCCCACCAGCAGTCCAACCAATAGTTCTACCAGCAGATCTACCCTTGGCAGATTCAGATGCTACTCAATCTCAATCATTGCCAAATTTAGAGATCTTCTCTGGTGAACATCGAGTGGCAATGGAAGCTATTTTGAATGATCCATCTTTATCCATTCCAGACACCGAACTGAAAGCCTTGGAAGCTGCCGAACCACAAGGAATTGCAGCACCTGGATCATCTACTGCTGTTGAAGGAACCTCTTCTGGACAGCCCGTTGCAATTGCTACTGCTCCTACCGAATTTGTCCATTCTACTGCACTGGTTATCCATCCTGCTGTGTGGGGACCCAGACGCTAATCATCTTCTTAATCATCTTTGGGATTTAATTATCAATTAAGATAAATAGGGTCTAAAATTTTTTTATTTTTAAAATATAAGTGCGGAACGTAATGGAATTTAACTAATATACATCTCAGTATAAAAGTACAATAATGTACAACAATTATTCAAACTCGTCTAAGGTTCAACTACTAAATTTCAAGTATTAAACCAAGTCTACATCCAAGTCCGGAATCACCACTCTAATCTCGATCTCTCATCATCCTCTTGACCCTGATCCTGCCCCACCTGTTGTCATGTACACATACAAACAAGACAACATCCGGATAACTCCGGTGAGAATAAATCCCAGTATAAACAATGTATACATGCAATTAACTGAATTAACATAAAAGCATGAATTATATCTTCTCACATGTATCATAATCAAACAACATTTATTAATGTTAATCTGTAAATAAAACATGAATCGTAATCTACGAAACATAAATCAATATGAATCTGTAGATCAAATTCTAGTCGAAATATCTAAGACTCGACTCGTCTCTCATTCTAATCTAGGGATCCCGGTGAATAAGAATGTAACAAGTCTCCCACCTACTACTGCCAGTCGCAGTGGCGGTACGTTCCTATTTCTGGACTTTGGTCTAGCTGTATCGAATAATCTACAATAAGAACAATATATGTATCTTAAGCACATCGATACACCAAACGTCCAGTGCCTTGGCGTATCTACCAAGACTAAGCCTAGTCTGACAATGTGCAATGGGTCAGTGACTATACTCTCAAAATCTAACCCCTCTGTCAGTGACTCTTACTCAATAGCTCTCTGCTTTCTACTTCTAATTCAATAGAATAAACATAATCAATAAAACACAAAGGTATAAAAACAATACCATACAAGTATGTGGTTTAGGGAAACTCGAGTAGAAGCTAACTCAAGTCGATCTCCCAATTACATCAATTTATACCTTTATCTTCTCGTTCTGATGAAGACGAAGTCTTGTATGTCAATCTGTCCATACCCAGTCTGGCAATGACAATCGCATAAATACAATATCAGTATACAATTCAATTCAATATCTGTTTTGATCAATACTCAAATCGAAATATATAATCTGATCCATATCTGAACAAGGTACAATATAATTCATATCAACAATATCACGATACAATCGAAATCTTTACTGAATCTAATCAATCTAAATCAACTGATGTTTCGACGGCATAGCGATACAATCTGAATAACCTCGTCAATCTGAACATCACAAATATAATACCCCAACTCATAATCGATATCAGTACAGCTCATACTATGAATTATAACACAGCTCTGATATAGAATCTCAACTAAATCAACTCCAAAAATCATAATAATTTCATAAACAGTCTATTCTTTAATCTGACTTCAATTATACAATGCCTACAGTAGCAAAAACATCATATCTGATTCGTATTCAATTCTGACAATATCATCAATTCAAATCATGTCTAAACGTAACAAAACTTATGTCCAGTTGTAGCCTGCGTCGATAGGAACACATTACTGAAGTCGGATTCAAAAACAGACGGACGGATTTTGCGTAATATTCAATTTCTCCCTCGGAAGAACTTGGAGCTTCTCCCCTCGTTTCCTTTCTTTCTTCCTTAATTCTGATGGAGAGAATCGGTTATATATATATATATATATATATATATATATATATATATATATATATATATATATATATAAATATAAATCCCGTGCATGCAAGGCAAGTGGCTTATTTTTCAAGCAACACGTCTCGCGCATATGCGCGCTTCATCTCGCGCATATGCGCCAAAGATTCTGGATGTGTCGCGCATATGCGTGCCTTATCTCGCGCATATGCGCGAGGGCTTCTGGACCCCTCGCACATATGCGCGTGTTTCTTCGCGCATGTGCGCCGGCCGTTTGAGATGTTCGGCCCAACATCTTGAGATGTTCAGTTCAACATCTTGGCTTATAACGTAACGATGCCCGGCTTCTTCATTCAAGTTCGTATAACCTCAATCATGTCAATTAATCAACGTCTGATTACAGTAATTAAATCTCGGGCATTACATTTCTCCCCCTATTAGATCTGAGTTCGTCCTCGAACTCGCAAGCAATCAATTTAGATATATCAGAAGAATGTATACAGAGTTTAAATCAGAAACTTATCTCAATGAATCTATTCTGAAATCTCAATCTTATATTAGATTCTATCTCTCAAAATAGCTCTGACAAAGTCAATCCCGCAATACTGGCTATACAACATCCGTATATGCCAAACCACAGCTCATAACAAATCACTACTATCAGATGTTATCAAATCTGTTCATCTCATTCAAGGATATATTAAATCTTCAGCCTCGAATACCAACAGTCATTGTCCGACTTTGGCATATTTAATCTGTTCATTCGAAGCTGGTTTTCATTCTATTCTGAATCAGCTTCATTTTCTTTGTCAGATTTCTGCTGTTTTCAATTTCGATCTCAGATATCACCGTAATATTATTCCCACTGCGACAATATATCATATCAACTAGTGCTAGCATCCAGCACTGCAGCTCCCTGGATATCTTCCAATATCTGGATAGTATCCTCTGGCTATCTGTCAGCTGGTGGATAATATAAGAATGAGTTCATGGTATGTTCTGCCACAAATACAAACTCAAGCAAAATCACAATCTGATATACTTTACTTCGGCATTCTATTTTTTCTGACCACTTTTCTGACATCGATCTGTGTCATTTGGTCATGTTTGTATGTTATCTGGTACAAACTAATAGATATAGATTGAACAATCTATCAATCACAATCATATCACATCACAATCTGGAAAGTATTACAGTGGTCTCATTATGAAATTCATTGAAACATACTTCCCATGTCTAGTCAGAAATATACAATTCTGTAATAAATCTTCTGATTTCTATCTTTCTGTCTTCATTTATTGACAATTCAAACATATCAGTACAAATTCTACCAACATTTCAGTATAATTCTATCATAACTGATTTAATCTGTCTATATCAAAACTGTCTGTTCGAATTAGCATACACTTCCTGTTACCTGAACGAATACTGCATTCGTGTCTGTGCGCTTCTGACACTATCTGTTATTTCAAATTCGAACTACTTGGTATAAACAAATCAGTTAATAATATAAATTAAAGAAAATACCTACATGGTATTCGGTTCTGTCTATCGATATCAAATTCTGTTGTACAATTCTGAAACATTTGACATCACAAGATAATCATTCTCATACAGTAAAAATCACATATCTGTTACTCTGATGGATGCTCTACTCTGATTATCGAAATTAAATTCTGAACATTCTGATTAAATCTCTGAACTGCCATAATTCTCGAATTCAGCTTTGATTCGGTTTGAATAATCTGTATCAAACACTGACTCAGAATACAGTACTATCAAATCAGATTCACAATATCAATAATCTATACTGATCTAATGAGTTCAGTAAACTCATAAATTTGCAATTCCTGGCAATACTGTCAATTCTGACTAATCAATCATGTTTTCATGTCGTTCTGATCAACTGTTATCTAGCATCTACAATTATAGTCTGCCCCCAAACAATATAAGCTATCTCAAATACTGTTTTAGAACAATAACAATACTCAAGCAAATACAACACAATAATCTTATAATGTAATCTGCCAGCTCAGACCAAAATAAATTTCTAACAATTCTGACATTTCTGAAATTTCTGGTCTTTCTGATATCGGTATCATTCTCAGTCACTGATCATGATCTCAGCTGTGTCAAAATCAATCGGTATACTAACTTCAGATATCGCATATTCTGAATACAATCTGTTTCAAGCAGGATTAACATCTGAATAATTTCTGTATACAATAATCACAGTTCTCGAAGTATTCAATACAATCTTCAGATATTTGATTCAATCAATCAGCTACTGCCAGTATATCAAAATATTATAGATACAACAAGCATGAAATCAACAGAATATCTCTGAACATACTGAAACATGCCAAAAATAAACACTAAATCAGATGTAACTCCTGGTCGGTACTTTGCTACTGATCTTTCAATTCTTTCAATTCATTCAGTGTCATTCTGTACATTCAATGTTATTCTGTACTGAATTCTAAAGCACAAATAGTACCTGATCTCAATTCAATTCTGAAATCTACCCTTCTGATATAAAGCAAATCTGAAATCTTATCTGGGCAAACATCAGCTAACTCGTACATCACTGGAAAATCTGTCAATGCTAGGCTCGATTTCAGTACATCTACTGAATACATAAGGATACCATCTGCTCCTTTCTGTATCAATCGAGCCATAGACAATACAGATATCAAAGGAATTCTGAATCTAGAATCCTTACCGTAGAATCTCTACGCAACCATATCTGGTCTGAATCTTATACTCTCCTGAAAGGAATCTATAATAGTTCTGTACTTGTTCAGCATATTAATATCAATAATGCAATCAAATCAGACAACACAAGTACATCATAATTTAATTCGATCTCATTCTCCTCTTACGGTAGTATATGATATTTCCCAGAAATCTCTGATATCAATCTTTCTTTCCCAAAAAGTAAGGGAATCAATACTACAGTACAAACAGACTCAACAGGTACTGCATGTATCAATGCAACTCGGTCAAAGATAATCGTAGAAAATACATTAGTATATATATCAATACATATGCAATCTAGTCATAAAAGAACAGTACATGCCACTATATCATCAAGTGCCTCTTGGGTCTGTTACTCGGTCACTACCACCAGATGGTCCTGCTCCCTGAAATCTTCGGGACCCTTTCTGTGGACAAACTCTAGCAAAGTGTCCCGGCTGTCGGCAGATACGACAACTACCAGTAACTTCATGGCATTGCCCCGTGGAATGTCTTCCTCCGCAAGCTCTGCAATACACTCTAGTATAACTCGGACTAGAACCACTGGAGCTAGATGAACCACTCAGTCCGCTCCCTAACTTCTTAAACTGTTTCTTTCGAGCTTTCAGCAAATCTTGCTTTCCACTCGTGCTGCTGCGATCAAATCGGAGAGGGGATTGCTGTGTCTGAGTTGCATCGCACACACCCTTTTTAGTTGTCTAATCAGACTCGCCTCAGCTTTCTTTGCCCTACTCAAGGCATCATCAAAATGGTAAGGTCGCTGCATATTCATCAATGCAACTATCTCCGAGTTCAATCCTCTGATGAACTGATCCGCTACAGCTTCATCATTCCCAATTACATGAGGAGCAAAACGCAGTAGAGTAGAGAATTTAGCAACATATCCTTCAATATTCAGTTGACCTTGGCTCAAATTCTCAAACTCTGCTTTCTTGTCCTCTCGGTACGAAAATGAAAAGAATCTTCGATAAAATTTAGTTCTGAATATTTCCCACGAAATCACTGTACCTCTCTGTTCTAACATTCTTTTACTGGTAATCCACCAACTCCTGGCGGCTTCTCGTAACTGGTTAGACACCATTTTAACTCTCTGGTCATCTGTACAATCAAGTAAATCGAACAGTATTTCTATGTCATCAAACCAGTTCTCACAATCTTCAGACGTCTCGATACCACTCAGAATCGGTGGCTGAAATAACTGAAACCCTTTCAACTTTATTTCCATCTGAGTTTCTGATACATCTATCTGTTCAGTCGAAGTACTACCCCTTTCTGGAATTCTCCGTGGAGGTATATCTGCTTATCAAAACATTAGTACCCAAATACTACAAATCTGTTCCAATCTTTCTTTGGTCATCTTACTACTGATCAAGAATCAAATTTGATTCATACTCAATAATACATATTACCAATTCAAATCAGATAATCAGATAACATGTATTTTAAAGCAGTAAAACATAATCTCATGCTAGCATACACTATGTCAATCAACATTAAAATAATTCTCATGCTAGCAATCACATGCAAGGAAAGAAAAACTCAATCTACCCCGCTCATTCTCTTCTATCTCAGTCTAAAAGATCTATCGCTCTGATTACCACCTGTTGTGGGGACCTGGACGCTAATCATCTTCTTAATCATCTTTGGGATTTAATTATCAATTAAGATAAACAGGGTCTAAAATTTTTTTCTTTTTAAAATATAAGTGCGGAACGTAATGGAATATAACTAATATACATCTCAGTATAAAAGTACAATAATGTACAACAATTATTCAAACTCGTCTAAGTTCAGTTACTAAATTTCAAGTATTAAACCAAGTCTACATCCAAGTCCGGAATCACCACTCTAATCTCGATCTCTCATCATCCTCTTGACCCTGATCCTGCCCCACCTGTTGTCATGCACACATACAAACACGACAACAGCCGGATAAATTCGGTGATAATAAATCCCAGTATAAACAATGTATACATGCAATTAACTGAATTAACCTAAAAGCATGAATTATATCTTCTCACATGTATCAATATCAAACAAAATGTATTAATGTTAATCTGTAAATAAAACATGAATGTAATCTACGAAACATAAATCAATACGGATCTGTAGATCAAATTTTAGTCTCAATATCTAAGACTCGACTCGTCTATCATTCTAATCTAGGGATCCCGGTGAATAAGAACGTAACAAGTCTCCCACCTACTACTACCAGTCGCAGTGGCGGTACGTTCTTATTTCTGGACTTTGGTCTAGCTGTATCGAATAATCTACAATAAGAACAATATATGTATCTTAAGCACATCGATACACCAAACGTCCAGTGCCTTGGCGTATCTACCAAAACTAAGCCTAGTCTGACAATGTGCAATGGGTCAGTTACTATACTGTCAAAATCTAACCCCTCTGTCAGTGACTCTTACTCAATAGCTCTCTGCTTTCTACTTCTAATTCAATAGAATAAACAAAATCAATAAAACACAAAGGTATAAAAACAATACCATACAAGTATGTGGTTTAGGCAAACTCGAGTAGAATCTAACTCAGGTCCATCTCCCAATTACATCAATTCATACCTTTATCTTCTCGTTCTGATGAAGACGAAGTCTTGTATGTCAATCTGTCCATACCCAGTCTGGCAATGACAATCGCATAAATACAATATCAGTATACAATTCAATTCAATATCTGTTTTGATCAATACTCAAATCGAAATATATAATCTGATCCATATCTGAACAAGGTACAATCTAATTCATATCAACAATATCACGATACAATCAAAATCTTTACTGAATCTAATCAATCTAAATCAACTGATGTTTCGACGGCATAGAGATACAATCTGAATAACCCCGTCAATCTGAACATAACAGATATAATACCCCAACTCATAATCGATATCAGTACAGCTCATACTCTGAATTATAACACAGCTCTGATATAGAATCTCAACTAAATCAACTCCAAAAATCATAATAATTTCATAAACAGTCTATTCTTTAATCTGACTTCAATTATACAATGCCTACAGTAGCAGAAACATCATATCTGATTCGTATTCAATTCTGACAATATCATCAATTTAAATCATGTCTAAACGTAACAAAACTTACGTCCAGTTGTAGCCTGTGTCGATAGGAACACAGTACTGAAGTCGGATTCAAAAACAGACGGACGGATTTTGCGTAATATTCAATTTTTCCCTCGGAAGAACTTGGAGCTTCTCCCCTCGTTTCCTTTCTTTCTTCCTTAATTCTGATGGAGAGAATTGGTTATATACATATATATATATATATATATATATATATATATATATATATATATATATATATATATATATTTGCGCCAAAGATTCTGGATGTGTCGCGCATATGCGTGCCTTATCTCGCACATATGCGCGAGGGCTTCTGGACCCCTCGCGCATATGTGCGCGTTTCTTCACGCATGTGCGCCGGCCGTTTGAGATGTTCGTCCCAACATCTTGAGATGTTCGGTTCAACATCTTGGCTTATAAGGTAACGATGCCCGGCTTCTTCATTCAAGTTCGTATAACCTCAATCATGTCAATTGATCAACGTCTGATTACAGTAATTAAATCTCGGGCATTACATGCTGACTCCCCTACTCGTATTGCTCACGTTGCTGAAATCAAGCAACGTTTACTGGCCAAAAGCCCCTCCCCAGAATATGAGCAATTCAATCTTGAGTTTGAGATCGAAACACTGAGGCGATCTATTGATAGGATTTCTGAAATTGTCAAGCAGTTATCTTTTGATCGTGCTGTTGAGGTCAGTACCACCAACTTTTTCCACAAACGCATAATGGATTATGTCCTTAAAATGGCAGAATCATTGTCAAAGCTTGAAGTAGAATCTGATCTCTTCTGGAAAAATGTCATGACAAGTCATACTAACCTCATGCTCAGTCAAACTGATGTTCTTCGTACTATTTCTGCTCATGACTTGTCCTTTCAATCCATCTCAACTCAACTTGCGGCTACTGACTCCAAGATCGAAAATATCAACGACAAGATTGAGTCTCAGTCTCAATCTATTCAAGCTCTAAATGAACATGTTTCGAATCAAATGCTAATTCTGGAGATACTGCAAAATGGCCTTATTACTCTTACTGGACGAGTGGATTTCTTACTTACTCGAGTTCAGAGGTCTGATGCAAAAAGGGGGAAACAGAAGGGAGACCAGAAGCAGAAGGAAGAATGACAGAAGGAGGACATCATGCTGAATCATCTTTTAGAAACCAGATCCTCAGGATGAGGATACCTTGTTCCGAGACATTGGAACAGATGATTAAACTCCTCAACGATTTCTGAACTCCGTTTTATTGTTTATTTTCTTATCAATTGATTTTTAAGACAATATGCTTTTATATTCATCCTGACTAAAATTTTAGGTTTTGGCATCACCGCAAAGGGAGAAATTGATAGACTTAATTTAATTGTGGTGATGATAGTCAGAACCAGTAGATCGCGTGAAAAAAACTTGCAGATAGTTTAAAAGTAGTACTCTTCGAGTACTTATCCGCTTAGAAAACAAGAAGCAGTACTTGACTTCTACTAGAACAGAACCAATCAATCTTATATTAAATGTTCCCGTTACTCAACCTAGTACGAGTATTAAATGCTTCATTAATGGTGAACAAAGTCATTTAATACGTCTTACCTATTTTGGTATAAAACAAGACTGATTGTTTTAAAGCCTTTTTGCAAGAACTCTTTTAGGCAATAAAGTTGATCTTATCAGAAGTCAAAGAAGCTGTTTTTATTTATAGACGTTGGATTCAAGACTTCTATAAATACATGAGATCAACGACGTTTACAAGTTACCAAAAAACTACGAGCTTATTTTCTAACATACGAACGTTGATTTGAGCACTCCGATTTTCTTATTCATCTTTAAAACTCAACATACAGAAAAGAAGGACACGCTTCACTTAAAGTTATTTGATCTTTTGAGATCATATTGTGCTGACTATTTCTTATTCTCTCTACAATCATTGTCACGTTATTACATATTTGAGTAGAGCTTGTAAACTGGAAAAGAGTCTTTTTCCATAACCTTGTTGTATCGTTTTTATTATGTTGAGATACTAAAATCTTCAGTAGGCAAAGGATAAGTCCTGCTGAAGTGGGTGTGTACAAGTATGTACTGTAAAATCCAAAGTCTTTTAGTGATGCCTTCTGGAAACAGAAGAAGGAGACACGTAGATGATTTTATCTTCGAACTTCCAGAAGCAACTACTGTTCTACTGTCTACTGTTATTATTGTTTTCACCTTACTCAATCGGATCGTTTCCGCACTTATTATTGTGATCTGCTGGACTTACGTTTGAACAAGAACATCTACAATCTCTAACAAAATTCTAGCACCCTTTGCAAAAACTATCGTAAAAGGAAATAGTTTATTCACCCCTGTCTAAACTCTTTATCGATCCCCAACATATGCTGAATCTGTGACCCAATTCCGTGACTTTAATAACTTATTTTTTTTAAAAAAAATTGAATCCGGACTTTTGAGTCACAGCTTGTTATATTTTTACAAATTTGCAATATTTTAATATTTTTTAAAATTACATTATTTTTAAAAAAGACGTATAAAACAATACAATGCTTTATCTAAGACTCTATTCTAAGATCCTGTGGTCTATTATTTTAAATAGAAACAAAACATTCCTAATAAACTATTTTCAATTTAATAAACTATTCATTTCTTCTTAATTCTATTTGAATGGGAAATTTTAGTAATTTTACTTCGAATTATATTCAGTTGCCAACCGTATGACGAATAATTGAGGGAAATTTATTATATCATGTACAAATAAATTATCATCACATCACACGTGTAGACTTATCAAATGTCTTGTAATCATATATTAAATATCAAGTCTACACACTTATATATATATATATAATATATATATATATATATATATATATATAAGTCTTGTAATCATATATTAAATATCAAGTCTACACAATATAAGTCTTGTAATCATATATTAAATATCAAGTCTACACACTTATATATATATATATATATATATATGTCTTGTAATCATATATTAAATATCAAGTCTACACACTTATATATATATATATATCATATATTAAATATATATATATATATAAGTCTTGTAATCATATATTAAATATCAAGTCTACACACTTATATATATATATATATATATCATATATTAAATAATCAAGTCTACACCATTATATAGTATATATATATATGTTGTAATCATATATTAAATATCAAGTCTACACACTTATATATATATAAGTGTGTAGACTTGATATTTAATATGATTACAAGACATATATAATATATATATAAGTGTGTAGACGATATTAATATATGTTACAAGACATATATATATATATATAAGTGTGTAGACTTGATATTTAATATATGATTACAAGACATTATATATATATATATATATATATATATATATATATATAAGTGTGTAGACTTGATATTTAATATATGATTACAAGACATTTGATAAGTGTGTAGACTTGATATTTCCACTTGCATTCTTGTACGTGCTTATCCAATTACTTATGAGGAGAAATAAATTATTATTTTTTAAGATAAAAAATAAACTATAAAATTTTGCTGCTGCTGAGTATGATAGTTTTATACTTTTATTTTATTTTAGAAAAATAAAAACATGGGCAATCATTTCACGTACACGTACAGTTAAAAATGATTTTCCGTAGCACATATCAACACATGCATTAAACGCAACGCTGCGAATACTAATTTTCCAGCGTGCACCCATAATTGCGCCGTTAATAGTGTTGCACTTGATACTATTAACGGCGTGCATTAAAAAAACGCTGCGGATATTACTTACTGACGGCGTGCATAAAAGCACGCTTGGCGGATAGTAACTTGATATATAACGGCGTGCATTAAAAGCGCACTGCGGATATATATTGACGGCATCCCTTAAAGCACGCTACGGATAGTAATATCCGCAGCATGCATTTATGTGTGTTGTTAATAAATTATAATAAAAACGACCAGCGCACCATAAAAGCAAGCCGTTAATAGTATTATTAACGACGTGCGTTTATGTGTGCTGCAAAAAGTAAATCATTTTTTAAAAAAAAATCGTATTCAAAAATTAACGGCGTACATTAATCGTACGCGGTCAATATTATTATTCACGGCATGCATATTATAAGCACACCGCGGAAAATGAGTTCGAATCTTAAATGAGCGACGGTCTGCAAGAAACCGTCGCCGATTTAAGTCCACATTTAGCGACGGTTTAAATATAACCGTCGCCGATTCAAATGGGCGACGGTTAATTAAAAATCGTCGCTAATAGACTTACATCGGCGACTGTTTAGTAACAAACCGTCGCTAAAAAATCGTAAATTCTCTATTTATTGCCGATCTCCGTTGCATTTTTTTTCAAACACTTAA
Organism: Primulina eburnea; assembly: GCF_022965805.1. Classification (NCBI taxonomy): domain Eukaryota; kingdom Viridiplantae; phylum Streptophyta; class Magnoliopsida; order Lamiales; family Gesneriaceae; genus Primulina; species Primulina eburnea. The sequence continues at coordinate 25,322,783 of NC_133111.1, read as the reverse complement.
AATTTTCTCTACAAACATGATTTAAGTTTCGATTTAAGTTTCGATTAAGTTTCAATTTTTGGTAAATTATTTAATTGTTAATTAAGATCATGAGTATTTTTTAATTGTTAATTCAGATTATGAGTAATATATATGTTTGTATTTTTAAAATAATAAATTATAAAGAATTTTTTTTAAATGGACCAAATTTACGACGGTGTTTGAACGTCGCGAATTATACCCGTCCTACATTTAGCCGTCGCTAAATTAGCAAGGTTTAAACCGTCGCCATTTTGCGACGGTTTGTTAAACGTCGCTAAGTTTTTCTGTTTTTAACTAATAACGGCGTATATGTGACCGCAGAATTGATAACGGTACATAGCACTCTGCCAATAGTTTACTATCAACACATACTCTGCACGCCGTTATAACTAAACGCAGCGTAAATGCACGCGTCAATAGTGTCAAACTTAAACGACTTCAACTTTACAGCGTGATCGCACGTGCATTGCACGCTGGAACCTTCCGCGGCGCATATTGACGCTGCGAACCATTTCTGTATGGTAGTTTAATGGATTTTCATTCTATCATCTAATCCACGTAATGTTTGGGTATATTTTCACGAGTATAATTTTTTTTTATTAAAAAAACAACTAAACTCATTAGAAGGGCAATTCATTTTGTTCCACATACTAAAAATTAACTGATTTGAAATAAATCAAGCTATAAGACAAAATTTTGTACTCGGACATGTTTTAACTCATGACTATGCTAAGCCAAACACCTTTTAACGACCTAAACGGTGCCGCTCATGAGCTATCCAAAGGATTAGGGTCATCTCCAATCACAAAATCTATTTTGGTGCAAATTTTACCTTAAAATAGTGCGATTTCTACATCAAATACATCGTTCATCTCCAACTCATTTACTTCAAATCTTACACCAAAAAGAATATTTTCGAAATATTTCTTTTATTTTACATATATTAATTGTTATATTATATTTAATATATTTTTAATTATGACTAATGTTTTATTATTAATATATTAAATCATAATATTTAAGTTTATAATTTAATTATATAACATAAATTAGTTTATATCGAATATGAATTAATATACGAAAATTATTAAATAGAAAAAAAAAGAAAATAAATTCAAACACAATACTGATACAACTTCAAATATAATAAGAACACAACTTTAAATATTTGAATGACTATATTCATCCCACAAATGATTAATTAAAGCATTTCGTAGTGCGAAATGAGCATATTTGTCTTTTATTATTTTATATCGACTAAGAAATTCTTGAAATTTGATATGCTCATCAACAGCTATTTTTACGTCCGGAGTATGTGCTTCTGTCGCATCTTGAATGGGTGCACAAAGGTTGCGTTCATCTTCGATAATCATATTGTGTATTATGATACTTGTTTCATTGTGTCATGTAAATGACGTTTCTGTTAGAGTAGATGTCCTACAAGCCAACGGTTGGCTAGGTAATTTATTGACTCAAGTGAAATAAACAATCTTTATTTTAATATAATTTAACTTTTTATGGTCTTCGTTATACTTTATCTGTATACCCATGCAATCAGCATAGATAAAGTCCTTGAATATGCTTTAATACAAATGAATCGTAATTCGATGTTGAAACTCATTTGTAAACACTGCATATTCTAAATTCGTTCCTAGTCGATTCAGCCGCCTAAAACACGGATAAAGGTCGCTTGAGCTCGAGACTAGCATCTGTGATGTTGTGTACTGCGTTTCTTGGTAAGGGCATAGAGATGTCCAAACATGCAGATGGGTAGTCATATGATAATTATACCGAACAACCCTCCCTCGAACTTTCCAAGTGGTTATCATTCATCGAAAGTATAAGTCCGTGGTTATGATTGTACACCATTAGTCCTTACGACCCGAGACAACACTGAGGCTCTATATGTTAGGGCTGTGCTTTGACTCGTTTACCGGCTCCAGGAGAGTCATCAGGTGGCGAGATTGGGTACAGTTGCGACACATATAGGAGTCAGTGTATTGTAGTCGGGGATTCACCGCTCACCTGCGGGTGTGGATATCCTATGTGATCTGATGTAATAATAGTGCATGGAATCTCTGGCCAGAGTATGAGATGTACGTTGGAGAAGGAGTTCTCCAATAGTACACGCGATGCCACTATTAAAGTTATCACATTGTTATCGAATTAATATGCAACCCTCGATGAACCAATGGTTGCAGATTCGATCAGGATATATGAGATGAAGGGACCATACTGTACGTTAATCATAATCGACTGGTTCTTGCAGGCATTATCAGTGATACCTAGGGGATCATGGGGCGATGCTACTAGACGCTCTTACCATGATCTGATGGGTGCTATCAGAAATGAGTTCTGACATTTTTGATCAAGGTGTTGATGAAAAGAATGGGGCTAACTAGGGTAAGCCCGAATAAAGGATTATGTCCTGAATCACAAAGAGTTGTGAACCCACGGCTAGCTGTATCCCTGAACCATTGAGGGTCACACAAATACTGGATTGTTTGTTCCCGTTAAGAGAATAAATTCAAGAAGTTGAATTTATATTATATAGTAAATTCAAGGAGTTGAATTTATGATAATTAAATTTTGAGAGAATAAATTCAAGGAGTTGAATTTATAAAATTTGAGAATTTAATTTATTAAACTCAATTGTTGGGTTTATTAAATATAAAATGTTGGAGGTGATAAAAATTCAAGGAGTTGAATTTATAATTTAAATAATAAATTCAAATGTTGAATTTGTAATGTATTTAATTTATTAAGTTCAAAAGTTGAGTTGATTAATTAATAAATTAAATATGGTGGGTATTATGTTTAATGGGCTTGTAGGAGTACAAGTCCAACTTAATAAATAATTAAAGTTTTAATGGGCTTTGATTAAATTAATTAAACTAGTTGGACTAGCCCAATTAATTAAATCAAGCTCATTAATGTTAATTATGTAATTAGGTTATTATTTTATTATAAATAATACTAAACCTAGCCACCACAAGAGGACGTACGTGAGCCTCCTCTCAAACAAGAAAAAAATTTTCGGCCACTTGTTTTGGGAAAAAGAAATATTGAGTTGTCTCTCAATTTTTCTCTTCTACGCAAAATCTCTTCCAATATTTCTAGTGCAATTTGAAAGAGGATCAAACAATTTAGTCGTGGACCTGATTAGAAGAAAAGAAATGAGTCTTTTGAAGAAAGTTCGTAGGGAATCATCAAGAGCCAGATTTGTAATACCGGATCGGTTGGTGTCCAACTGAATTAAATTCACAAAGGTATAATTTCTAACATCCTATGTATGTTATTGTTAAAATCATACGAGCGCCTAAAGCAAAATTATTTTGTTTTTCAAAATAAAATAAAATTTTCAAATCTTCCGCTGCGTTTGGGCGCGTAGAAAACCAGATCCAACAGTGGTATCAGAGCCAGGTTTTTATAAATCGTATGGTTTTGATATTGAATAATTTATTTCTAACCACACAAGAAAATTTTTCAGAAAATTTAGCACCACGAAAATTTATTTTTCCAGATTTTCGGAAAAAAAAAATAATTCGTTTCTGCCCGGAACTGTTCTGGGCAGCCCGGGCGCGCAGGGCCGCGCAGCGGCCGCGCGCGCTGTGCGGAGCGTCCGCACAGCACTCGGCGGCCGCGCTGGCGCGCGCTGTGCGGAACGTCCGCACAGCGGGGCGGCTGCGCTAGCGCGGCGTGCGGAACGTCCGCACGCGCCGCGCGCGCGCGCACCTGTGCGCCCAGCGCGCACAGGGGATGCCGCCCCTGCCCGAAACGTTCGAGTAGCGGGCGGGCAGCGAGGGCAGCTTCCCGGGATCGTCTCGGGAACCGTGCTGGATGTTGGGCCTGAATTGTTTGGGCCCAGGGTGCAATTTTCTGAATTTTAAAATTTTTGGGTAAAATTGACATTTTTGAAATTGGTTCAATTTTTATTTTGAAAAATTGATTTTTAGAAAATTAATAATTTTCTTGTGAAATAAATAATTAGAATATGATTTTAATTATTTATGGTAAAAATGAGTTTTTACAAGAAATCAATTATTATTGATTTAATTGAAAATTAAATAAAGGAGTTTATTTAATTTATTAAATCCTTTAATAATTGTGGTGGTTAGTGATAAAATTATTAGATATATGATTTATCAATTAGTTAAATTGTTTAATTAAATTGATGTTAATATTTGATATTAAATGCATGAAGGATGATCGAGAGCATTAACTAATGTGTTAGGTGTATGTTAGGATATTTTACTGCTTTATTCGGTTTTTTATTAATATTTGATATTATTAAAGTGGGCCTGGTTTATGGCCCGTTCTCACCCCCATGAGATGTATCCCTTATGTGCCATGGCTATTCAAATGTAATAATTAGAAATAGTCGGAGATCAAGACTGAAAGATGATGGGCCCGATGATCAAGATGAAGACATGTAAAATATTGGAAGCTTTTGTAATAAGTTGCATTTGCATCCCTGCTGTAATGCCCGAGAATTAATCACAGTTAATTTACAATTATTGATTTTTAATTAAGACGATTATGAACGGGCTAACCGAGACACGAAATGAGATCGCATGTGAAAAGGGAAGTGCGAGGGCAGTAGCATTGGCGCACGTGCGCGACATATATGCGCGCACTTGCGCAAGACATCCAGAGAGGTCGGCGCACATGCGCGATGTGTAGGCGCGCACATGCGCGGGAGGTCCAGAGGGCTTCGCGCATCTGCGCGGAAATGAGTCGCGCATATGCGCGAGCTGCCGAGAAGCTTATCGCGAAGACCAGTAGGTCTCGCGCATATGCGCCAGAAATGTCGCGCATATGCGCGAGACATGCAAAAGGAAAAATTGCCAAGTGGCTTATTGCATGTGGCGGATATATATATATATATATAAATATATATATATATATATATATATATATACATGCAAATCTTCTTCAGAAAAAGGAGAAAAGAAGCCGAGGGAAGAAAATAGATTTTGAAGTTTTAGAATTCGATTTTACGATCAATCCGTCCGTTAGATTTTAAATCCGACTTCAGTACTGTGTTCCTATCAACACAGGCTACTACATGACGTAAGGTTTACAACGTTTTAACATGTTTGGAAATTATGATGTTGTTAGAATTGAATACACGTCATATATGTTGTTCTTGACATGTTACACAGTGGAGAATCGAAGTCAGATTAAGAAACGGACTGAATATGGAATTGTTATGAATTTCAGAATGAAATGGACTAGAATTGATATCAGATTTGTACGGTGGTTGAGTGTAAATGTTTGGAATTGATATTGACTGATATAGTATTATCAGTATCACAAGAATGTACTGTTATGCTATTAGAATTTGATAAAACAGAGATGTTTTGAATTGATTAAAATATTGATACAGAATATCGGTATTGTCATTACCAGATTAAACAGTGACAGATTTTGAATCGAGACTTCGATTGTATCAGAGCGACAGCAAGAAAGGTATAAATAAATGTTGATTCGGGATTGCACAACTCGAGTTAGGTTTGACTTGAGTTTCCCTAAATCACATACTTTATTTTATTGCATTGATATTTGCAGATTATCAGATTGATATGTTAATCTATTGACTTAGAATAGGGTCAGAGTCCGAGTCTAGGGCAGATCAGCCTAGCTAGAGCAGAACCGCCGAGTCTTTTTCACAACCGATAAGACTCTAGACTTATGGTGTATCGAAGAGCCTTAGATGTAGATCGACGTCTATCTCAGACACTCGATACAGAATACCAAAGTCTAAATTAGATTGGGATCCCTAGATTTGAGATAAGATAAGATTAGATCACGAGTCATTGATTCATGTAGTCAGATTAGATACATGTTTTGATGTTTGTTTATGCTTTTATATATGTTTTATATGATTGCATTTAATACATTCTTTATACTGGGATATTTATATCTCACCGGAGTTATCCGGCTGTTGTCTTGTTTGTATGTGTGCATGGCAACAGGTGGGAAAGGTTCAGGGTCACAGAGGTGAAGACAGATCGAGATTAGAGTGGTGATACCGGACTTGGATTAGAGCTAGGGTTTGAACACTTGATAGTAGTTGTTGAACCTGAGTATGTATGATTGTATATTTTATCAGATTTATACTTTTATACTGATATGTATAGGAGTTTGATTCCATGACCTTCCGCATTTTTAAAAAAAAATTTAGACCCTGATTATTATAATTGATTTAGTCCCAATAACGATTAAGAACATGATTAGCGTCCGGGTCCCCACAACAGCTGGTTTCAGAGCGATAGATCCTTTGGATTGAGATAGAAGAGGCTAGTGAGCGGGGTAGATTGAGGTTTTCTTTCCTGCTTTTGAATGCTAGCATGTCTTACTGTTTTATTACATGTTACTTGTTTATCTGATTTGATATAGTAATATGTTTTATTGAGATTGGATCAGTACTGATTCTAGATCAGCAGTAAGATGATCAGAGGAGGATTGAAACAGAATTGTTGTACTTGTTACTAATCTATTTGATTATTAGATATGCCTCCGAGACGAGTACCAGAACAGGAAAGTACATCCAATCCTCCAATGGATGTCACACCGACTCCAATGGAAACGTTACTGAAATGATTTCAGTCATTTCATCCGCCAACCTTGAAAGGCACAGAGAACGCTGTGGAGTGTGAGAGTTGGCTTGATGATATAGAGATGTTGTTCGAATCATTGGAGTATACCGATGAGAAGAGGGTGAAATTAATTGGACACCAGTTACGCGACGTTGCCAAGGACTGGTGGATTACGAGGAAGAGAGCCATGGAGCATAGATGTACAAATATTACCTGGAATATATTTAGAACTGAATTTTATCAACGATTCTTTCCAGTGTCGTACCGGAAGGATAAGGGGGCGGAGTTTGTCAATCTAAAGCAAGGACAGATGAACATAGAGGAGTACGTGTCAAAGTTCTCCTCCTTGCTGAAATTTGCTCCACATGTGGCTGACAGCGAAGAAGCTACTGCTGACCAGTTCATCAATGGCCTGAACCCCGACATTTTCACATTGGTGAACACAGGGCGACCGAATAATTTTACTGATGCCCTGAACAGAGCCAAGGGAGCAGAAGCCGGTCTGATGAGATAGAAAGGGGCTTCATTTGTGCCTCCAGCACCGAGACCACAGCAACCACCTCCCAGATTTGAGAGTGGCAACAGTAGTGGAGGAAAGAAAGAATTTTTGAAAGCCAGGGGAAAACAATTCAAGAAATCTGGCAGTAGTTCTTCCAGCTCCGGTGGTTCCAGACCGAGCCAGAGTTACACTGGAGTTTATTGCAAGACTTGCGGAGGAAGACATGCTACTGAGCAATGCCAGGGAGTGACTGGTAGTTGCAATTTTTGTAAACAGCCAGGACACTTTGCTAAAGTGTGTCCACAGAAAGGTTTGCAGAGAGCTCAGGGGACCGAGTCATCGGGATCAGCAGCACAGACTGAGAGACGATCAGCTGCTGTTCACACATTCCAGCCAGCGCCAGCTCAGTCACAGCAGAGGCCAGGAGGAAGCCAGATAGTTGGTCAGCCTCCGAGACAGCAGGCCAGAGTCTTCGCTTTGACAGAAGAGCAGGCCCAGGAAGCACCAGATGACGTTGTGGCAGGTAACTGTTCTTTATGTGGTTACTCTGCTTACGTATTAATTGATACCGGTGCTTCACATACATTTATTTCTGAACGATTTGCATTAAGTCATGCATTGCCTGTAGAGTCTTTAGCTACTGTAGTGTCTGTCTCTTCGCCTTTGGGGATGGGTTTGATATCCGTAAATTCGGTGAAACATTGTGTACTACAGTATGACGGGCATGAGATTGAGTTAGATTGCATCGTACTTGGATTGTCTGACTTTGACTGTAATATCGGTATTCATATGATGACCAAGTACAGAGCGACAATTGATTGTTTCCACAAGATAGTGAGATTCAGACCAGATATGGCGGAAGAGTGGAAATTTTACGGTAAAGGTTCTAGATCGAGAATTCCTTTAATATCCGTATTATCTATGACTCGATTATTACAGAAAGGAGCATAAGGATTCCTTGTATATTCAGTAGATTTACTGAAGTCGAGTCCAGCATTGGCAGATCTGCCAGTGGTACGTGAGTTTGCTGACGTCTTCCCAGATGAGATCCCGGGATTACCTCCAGTTAGATAGAGAGACTTCAGCATTGAACTGATGCCAGGTACAGTACCGATTTCTAGAGCTCCGTACAGAATGGCACCAGTTGAACTGAAAGAATTGAAAGATCAATTGGAAGATTTACTGGCCAAGGGGTACATCAGACCGAGTGTGTCTCCTTGGGGTGCTCCAGTACTATCCGTAAGAAAGAAAGATGGTTCGATGAGACTCTGCATCGACTATCGGCAACTGAACAAGGCAACGGTAAAGAATAAATATCCTTTGCCTCGTATAGATGATTTATTCGATCAATTGCAGGGTTCTTCAGTATATTCCAAGATTGATTTAAGATTGGGATATCATCAGCTAAGAGTCAGAGATTCTGATATCTCAAAGACGGCATTCAGAACCAGGTATGGCCATTATGAATTTATTGTCATGCCATTTGGTTTGACGAATGCTCCAGCTGTGTTTATGGGATTAATGAACCGTATCTTCCAGAAATATCTCGATGATATTTTGATTTATTCAAAGAATATGTGTGAGCATGCTGAGCATCTAAGAACTGTGTTGCGAATTCTAAGGATTGAGAGGTTATATGCTAAACTGTCGAAATGTGAGTTTTGGCTAAGACAAGTAGTATTTCTGGGTCATATTATATCTGGAGATGGTATATCAGTTGATCCCAGTAAACTGGAAGCCGTGATTTCTTGGCCAAGACCGACGTCAGTTCCTGAAATTCGCAGTTTCATGGGTTTAGCAGGATACTACCGTCGTTTCATTAAAGATTTCTCGAGTATAGCTAAACCAATTACTCAGCTGACTCAGAAGAATGCTCCATTTGTTTGGTCTGAAGAATGTGAGACCAGTTTTCTGGAATTGAAGAAGAGGTTGACCAGTGCACCGATGTTGACTATACCATCCGGTACTGGTGATTTTGTGGTTTATTGCGACGCTTCTCACAGAGGGTTGGGATGTGTGCGGATGCAACGAGGGCACGTTATCGCTTATGCCTCAAGACAGCTTAAACCACATGAGACTCGTTATCCAATTCATGATCTAGAATTGGCAGCCATTGTCTTTGCATTAAAGATATGACGACACTATCTTTATGGTGAAAAGTTTGAAATATATTCTGATCATAAGAGTTCGAAATATCTGTTTTCATAATCTGAAGTGAATATGAGGCAACGAAGATGGCTTGATTTGCTTAAAGACTTTGATTGTGAAATCAAATACTATCCAGGAAAGTCTAATGCAGCAGCTGAGGCATTGAGTCGAAAGGTATGTTCTTTATCCTTGTCGACGATTGGTGTTTCAAATTTGATAGAAGACTGTTGTTTGTCCGGATTAGAATTTGAAACAGATTATAGACCGTTGAGACTTTATACGGTGCAAGTAGAACCAGAGCTGATTATGAGAATTAAGGCAGCTCAGCAAAGTGATCAGAATGTACAGAAATTAGTATTGATGGTTAGAGCAGGACATCGATCAGAATATCAGGTACGTGACAACGTCTTGTATGTGAATAATCGTCTGGTTGTGCCGAATGTTTCAGATTTGAGACGACAGATATTGTCAGAAGCGCACAACAGTCGATTCAGTACTCATCCTGGTGGCAGAAAGATGTATAACGATTTGAAAGGACAGTTCTGGTGGAAACAAATGAAGAATGACATTGCCGAATTTGTTTCCAAATGTCTGAATTGCCAGCAGGTGAAGACAGAAAGAAAGAAACCAGGAGGATTATTACAGAGTTTGTCCATTCCTGAATGGAAATGGGATCACATTTCCATGGATTTTGTGACGCAGTTGCCGCGTTCCTCCAAAGGTCGTGATGCGATTTGGGTCGTGATTGACAGATTGACCAAATCCGCATGTTTTATACCGTACAAGATGACGTACAAATTTGACCAGATGGCAGAGATCTATGTCAGAGAAGTGGTCAGATTGCATGGAGTGCCGAAGTCGATTGTATCAGATCGTGATCCTCGATTTACTTCGCACTTCTGGCAGAGTTTGCAGCAGGCTCTTGGTACGAAATTACATTTGAGTACCGCATATCATCCACAGACCGACGGACAGTCAGAGCGGACTATCCAGACATTGGAGGATATGCTGAGAGCAGTAGTGCTAGATCTTAGCACTAATTGGCAAGATGCATTGTCTCTTTGTGAATTTTCGTACAACAACAGCTATCAGACGAGTATTGAGATGACACCATTTGAAGCGTTGTACGGAAAGAAGTGTAGATCCCCTCTCTATTGGGATGATATCTCTGAAGTGCCTGAGATTGGACCAGATATGATCAGAGATATGACAGAAAAAGTGAAGCTAATTCAAAAGAAAATGATGGCAGCACAAGACAGACAAGCCAAATATGCCAATGTTCGACGTAGACCGTTGATATTTGAGGTTGGAGACCGAGTATTTTTAAAGATTTCACCTTTCAGAGGAGTTGTCAGATTTGGCAAGAAAGGGAAATTGTCTCCACGATACATTGGGCCTTATGAGATTCTCGAGAAGATAGGAGATCGTGCTTATCGACTCGCCCTACCGCCTTCATTATCTGGGATACATGATGTCTTTCATGTATCGTTATTAAGGAAGTACCTTCCTGATGCTTCACATGCTATTTAACCAGACGAGGCCGAACTAGATGAGACATTGAGCTATGTTGAAAAACCGATTCAGATTATTGATCGCAAAGAAAAACAGCTCAGAACGAAAATGATTCCACTTGTGAAAGTGCAATAGACTCGTCGTGGTGTAGAAGAAGCAACTTGGGAGACTGAATCAGATATGAGACAAGAATTCCCAGAGTTGTTTCGATAATGTAAATTTCTTATACAGTTTTGTATATATATACTCCTTGTTGATACGAATGAAATGCCTATGATTTCGAGGACGAAATCGTAACTTAGGGGGGGAGAAATGTAATGTCCGAGAATTAATCACAGTTAATTAACGATTATTGATTTTTAATTAAGACGATTATGAACGGGCTAACCGAGACACGAAATGAGATCGCATGTGAAAAGGGAAGTGCGAGGGCAGTAGCATTGGCGCACGTGCGCGACATATATGCGCGCACATGCGCAAGACATCCAGAGAGGTCGGCACACATGCGCGATGTGTAGGCGCGCACATGCGCGGGAGGTCCAGAGGGCTTCGTGCATCTGCGCGGAAATGAGTCGCGCATATGCGCGAGCTGCCGAGAAGCTTATCGCAAAGACCAGTAGGTCTCGCGCATATGCGCCAGAAATGTCGCGCATATGCGCGAGACATGCAAAAGGAAAAATTGCCGAGTGGCTTATTGCATGTGGCGGATATATATATATATATATATATATATATATATATATATATATATATATATATATATATATATATATATATATATATATATATATATACTGAAGTCGGATTTAAAATCTAACGGACGGATTGATCGTAAAATCGAATTCTAAAACTTCAAAATCTATTTTCTTCCCTCGGCTTCTTTTCTCCTTTTTCTGAAGAAGATTTTCATGTATATATCAGATTTGTACGGTGGTTGAGTGTAAATGTTTGGAATTGATATAGACTGATATAGTATTATCAGTATCACAAGAATGTACTGTTATGCTGTCAGAATTTGATAAAACAGAGATGTTTTGAATTGATTAGAATATTGATACAGAATATCGGTATTGTCATTACCAGATTAAACAGTGACAGATTTTGAATCGAGACTTCGATTTTATCAGAGCGACAACAAGAAAGGTATAAATAAATGTTGATTCGGGATTGCACAACTCGAGTTAGGTTTGACTTGAGTTTCCTAAATCACATACTTTATTTTATTGCATTGATATTTGCAGATTATCAGATTGATATGTTAATCAGATTGATATGTTAATATATTGACTTAGAATAGGGTCAGAGTTCGAGTCTAGGGTAGATCAGCCTAGCTAGGGCAGAACCGCCGAGTCTTTCTCACAACCGATAAGACTCTAGACTTATGGTGTATCGAAGAGCCTTAGATGTAGATCGACGTCTATCTCAGACACTCGATACAGAATACCAGAGTCTAAAATAGATTGGGACCCCTAGATTTGAGATAAGATAAGATTAGATCACGAGTCATTGATTCATGTAGTCAGATTAGATACATGTTTTGATGTTTGTTTATGCTTTTATATATGTTTTATATGATTGCATTTAATACATTGTTTATACTGGGATATTTATATCTCACCGGAGTTATCCGGCTGTTGTCTTGTTTGTATGTGTGCATGGCAACAGGTGGGACAGGTTCAGGGTCACAGAGGTGAAGACAGATTGAGATTAGAGTGGTGATACCAGACTTGGATTAGAGCTAGGATTTGAACACTTGATAGTAGTTGTTGAACCTGAGTATGTATGATTGTATATTTTATCAGATTTATACTTTTATACTGATATGTATAGGAGTTTGATTCCATTACCTTCTGCATTTTAAAAAAAAATTTAAACCCTGATTATTATAATTGATTTAGTCTCAATAACGATTAAGAACATGATTAGCGTCCGGGTCCCCACACCTGCATTCACCTAGGTTTGGACCTGGATCCATGTTTGGCTCACATGGATCTAATAGTGTTGGCGATCGATCATCCTTATTTATTGTTGAATGTCATATTATGATATATATGCGATATATAATAGTATGCATGTATGTATATTATTAGATAATATAGTTGCATGAATCCGGCAAACATACAAACTCATGGCACATCATTTTTAAAATAAAATGATGAGACAATTTTAAAATTAAAATCCCTCATTTTGAATAAGATTCAAAATTTATATCAAACCGAAAAAGTAAAAATTAAAGGAGTTTAATTTTTCCTTGCCTTCCATCAACCGTGGTTGCATGTTGATCGCTACCCGCGGACAGTGTCTGGCTCATATTATTGGGGAGGCCTGTACGCCGGAAAGCTGTGACTTCCGCCGGACAAATGATGTTAATTGAGTGGAACTCCCATGAATTCGGCTCATATTATTGGGGGAACTCATGGCGACCGTCTACTTCAATTCAATATTGATGGGTTGGTTAGACACGCGAAAATAAACGACGTCATATTATTGGGTTCTTATTAAACGTGAGGCAAAACACGCGGAGGTTGCATAGGGATGCAATTGGACTCTACCTTTTAGAAATTATAATTGGCTGATATTATTCGGGATTATAATTGGCTAATTGGACTCTACGTGCCCACTAAGGAAATACGATTTCCCTTTTTCATCAGAGGGTGGTGGAAATGTCAAAATAGTGGGAGGGAGATTTATAAAATAAAATCCATATTTTATATCTTAAAATTATTTTAAAATAATCAGCAACTATTATTCTGTTTTCGTATCAGTATATTTTCGATTTCGTCACGTAATAAATTTTTATTATTAACAAGCTAATCGAATCTAATTTTCAAGACTGGTTGGGAAAATTGTTCTGAATTCAGAGATAATGATATACACACTACTGTCAGTCCTGTTGAACTGACAAAGCATGCAAGATGGTAGGACCATAGTATGCAAGCTAAAGTGTGATGTGCTCGCTTCTATGTCAGATGAATTGTAGGGACAGTTTGAGGAAATGTTGAATGTTGGTGACATTCGAATAAACATGCCAGAGTTGCATGATACATGAAACTCGTACAGTGATGCACACCATTTTAAAAGCTCATGACTACATGCATACAAGATGGGGCTCTGGCCCATGAGCATGGTGTACATATGATTGGGCTTATTGAGAATGTGGTGGGCTTGGAATATGTGATTCCTAACGAGTTAATTGATAACATCCATGTAAGGCCCGAGAAATTAATCTGGTTAATCTGAAAAGATTTGAAAATGATTATTATAATCATGGAAGATAATTGATATGATTATAAGCGGAACGGATCGGTTCGGGAGAGCCGGAAAAGAATTCACATTTTGTGTGAAAAGTAGGATTGGCGCACATGCGCGACATGTATCGGCGCACATGCGCGGAACATCCAGTAGCATCGGCGCACATGCGCGAGATAAGGCGCGCATATGCGCGACCCGTCCAGAATGATCGGCGCATATGCACGACATAAATGGCGCATATGCGCGTGTTTGGCAGAATGATTGGCGCATATGCACGGAATAATTGGCGCATATGCGCGAGAAGACTAATGCTGGTTTTTATAACTGGCGCATATGCGCGACATTGTTCGCGCATATGCGCGAAACGTGCAGAACATGCACGACGCCACTTGCCCTTGTATCATGCAACATATGTATATATATATATGTATACACGATTCTTTCCTTCAGAATAAGAAAGAGAAAGGAAAAAGGAACCGAGGGAAGATTTGGAGATTGTGAGAAATCCGTCCGTCTGTTTTTAAATCCGACTTCAGTACTGTGTTCCTGGCAACGCAGGCTACAACTGGACGTAAGTTTTGTTACGTTTAGACAAGATTTGAATTTATGATATTGTCAGAATTGAATACGAATCAGATATGATGTTTCTACTACCGTAGATATCGTATAATTGAAGTCAGACTGAAGAACAGATTGTTTATGTATTTGTTATGATTTTTGGAGTCGATTTGACAGAGATTTCATATCAGAATTGTATTGTTATTGAGATTATGACTGGTATTGTTATTGATTACGAAGTCTGAGATTATATCGGTGATGTTTAGACTGATGGATCGGTTCTCGAGACAGTATCGTTAGGCCGTTGAAACATCAGTATTGATTTAGATTGATCAGATATGATATTGATTGAGATTCATTGTTATATTGTTGACTTGGATCAGATTGTATACCGAGTTGAGTATTGGTCAGAACAGATTCTTAACTGAGATATATACTGATATTGTATTTATGTGATTTTTCATTATCAGATTGATATGGACAGATTCGACTTTGAGACTTCGTCTTCGTCAGACCGGGACGACAAAGGTATAATTCATGTGATATCTGGGAAGACATAACTCAAATCAGATCTCATTTGAGTTTCCCAACTAAATCACATACTATACTTATTGTTTATCTTCTGAGATGATTATGATTTGTTTATAGACTTTATATTCAAATCTTTTGAAATGAACATGCTTTGTTTACAGATTGTTATACATTGCATTTGAGATAGGAAAGTTTGACAGATAGTCAGACTTCTAGACGTTCGGTGTATCGTTACGTAGGAGCAGACACCCTCCTATTGTAGATTATTCGATACAGCTCAGACCGAAGTCTAGGGATAAGACGTACAGTCACCCCGATTGGGTGGGTAGGTGACAGACAGTGACGTCTTATTTACCTCGGGATCCCTAGAGTTATAGTTGAGTCGAGTCTAGACATGATTTGACTAGAACTGCATGTGTTTATGGATGTGGTTTCATAGACTATGAAACCCGTTGTTATTGCTTTCAGTCATGATAGCATGTTTTTATGATTTGATTTGAGTAGCATGTTTAACTGATTTGTGTTGCATGCTTATTTTGAGTTGATTTCATAGATCATGAAATCTATTGTTTTTAAGTTTATTCATATATGATAGAATATTTCATGATTTACTTTATGTATATGCATGTTTACCATATTTTATACTGGGATTTATTCTCACCGGAGTTATCCGGCTGTTGTCTTGTTTTGTATGTGTGCATGACAACAGGAGGGGCTGGATCAGGGTCAAGAAGATGATGAGAGAAGAAGAATTAGCGTAGTGATTCCGGACTTACTGTAGACGTGGTTTAGTACTGGAACTTAGTAACTGAACCCTAAATTAGTTGAAAGTGTGGGGACCCGGACGCTAATCAAGTTCTTAATCATCATTGGGACTAATTAATCAATTATAAAACAGGGTCTAAATTTTTTTTTTCTAAAATACACAGCGAAAACGTAATGTAATTTACTCAATTACATATTAAACATTAATATACAAATCTTGTGTTATCTACAAGAATTCAACTAGGTTCAACTACATATCAGTACTGAATCCTATGTTGCTTCGAAGCCCGGATCTCCACGCTATCTAATCTTCTCTCATCCTCTTCTTGACCCTGATCCAGCCCCACCTATTGTCATGCACACATACAAAACAAGACAACAGCCGGATAACTCCGGTGAGATATAAATATCACAATATAAACAATGTATACATGCAATCATATAGAAGCATATACGAAAGCATATAAGAAATATTCATAACCTGTATCAACTCAGAAACATAAATCAATATCAAGCATTCAATAAACTTGAATGATATAAACAATGTAAATCAACATGTCGTCTTAGACTCAACTTAACCGATGCGTCGTCTCAGACTCGACTCCACTGACGCGTCGTCTCAGACTCGACTCAACTCTAACCTAGGGATCCCGATGTCTGGATATAGGTAATTATATCGAATCTCAGTCGATAGGAATGAATCAATACCTAAACGGCATCGGTATAATTCATATATCAGTGTCTGGGCGAATCAGCCGCAGAATTGACGAATCAGTCTAGAATTAGGCGAATCAGCCAATAACCAGATGAATCAGCCTGTAATTAAGTGAATCAGCTTAAGTTTAGACGAATCAGTCAATAACCAGGCGAATCAGCCGGTGATTAAGCGAATCAGCTTAAGTTTAGACGAATCTGTCGATAATTAGACGACTCAGTCAATAACCAGACGAATCAGTCGGTGATTAGGCGAATTAGCCTATGACTCAAGAACTCAGTAATCAATACATACATTCAGTATCTAAGCAAATCAATCGATGACTAGCGAATCAGCAGTCATTACATGCAGTGGCTATAAATCAATAGACAACAAACATTAATCTCATCAATTACAAGAATCAATGTAATAAACTAAGTATGTGATTTAGGGAAACTCGAGTCAAACCTTCCTCGAGTTGTGCAATCCCAACACAACATTAATTTATACCTTTCTTTCTGATACTCTGACTCGGTCGCAGTCTAGAACTCAAAGCCTGTCAATACTCAGTCTGACAATAACAATACCGAGGGGACGGTATCAATACATCACTCAATCAATACTGGATATAATCAGAATTCAATCAAATCCTGTTTCAACAACATAACGGCATAATCTCAATATATCCAGCCATATCATATCAGTCAGATATCAATTCCAACATCTCATAATCAATAACAACTCAATTCTAATATCAATTCTCAATCAACTCAACTCTAAAAATCATAATAATTCAATATGGTATCTGTTCCTCAGTCCGGTTTCGATTATACGATATCTAACATGCCAAGAACATCATATATGAATCATATCAGATTCTGACAATACCATAATTTCAAATCATATCAAAACGTAGCAAAACTTACGTCCAGTTGTAGTCTACGTCGATAGGAACTCAATACCGAAGTCGGATTCAAAATCAGACGGACGGATTTCTCACAAAAGGCGTAAGGATTTTTTACACTTTTTCAGAAACTTTTCTCGATTCTTTCATCCTTGTTTCTGAAGGAATTTCGAAGGCATATATATATATATATATATATATATATATATATTATATATATATATATATATATATATATATCTATACATACACGCTGCATGAAAGGCAAATGGCACATCGCATATTTACACGTCTCGCGCTCGGGCGGTATGAAAGTACCGCTCGGGCGCGGCACTTTCTGCCCGGATACCTATCTTATTATTCATTGGTGCTCGGGCGGTAGTTTTCTACCGCTCGGGCGCCACACTTTCTGTCTGAAATCCCAACTTATGGTGCATTGACGCTCGGGCGGTCTCTTTCTACCGCTCGGGCGCCACGAGTTCTGTACAAAATTCTTGTTTGTCTTGCACCGACGCCCGGCTTTTCCATGTGAGCTCCTACAACCTCAATTCTGCCCTTTAATCAACGTCTGATTACAATCATTAAGTCTCGGGCGTTACATTTCTCCCCCTCTTAGATCTGAGTTCGTCCTCGAACTCGCAAGTAATCAATTCAGATATGTCAGAAGAAATGTATACGGAGTTTAAATCAGAAACTCATCTCAATGAATCTGTTCCGAAATTTCAATCTCATATCAAGTTCTTTTTCTGGAAATAACTCTGATAAAGTCAATCTCGCAATACTGGTTATACAAAATCTGTATATACCCGAATAACAATTCGTAACAGCTCAACACTATCAGCTGTTATTAAGTCTGTTTATCTCAATCAAAGATATGTTCGATCATTGGTCTCAGATACCAACAGTCATCGTCCGACGTTGGCATATTCAATCTGTTTATCATGAGCTGTTTTCATTTTCTGCTGAATTAGCTTCCCTTTTTCAATCATATCTCTGATCATGTCAGGTCTGATCTCAGGAATCATAGAGATATCATGTTAGTAAAGAGGAAATTTGTACTTCTTAACGTACCACGTCTCCGATGGTACCATTCTCATACTCATCTGATAACTGTTGTGGTATGAAAACTCACAACATGGCAAGAAATCTGGCCAATTAGTGTTAAACCTGAAAGGGAATCGGTTACGGTGACTGGAAGCGCAACGGAAGCAACAAAAATTTCGAAAATCATATTTTCGAGCAAAAATTTCGGCCACCTCTCATATAATGTGTAGCAAATACAATAAAAACAAAATGACATTCATAGTGTGTTAAGAAATGTACCTATCAATCTCAAAGATTGATTGTGGCTCCAACTAAGGTGTAAACACCTTAGCTCTTGAAGGTAGACAATCTACAAGCTTCACCTTTCCTTTGGACTCCTTTCTTCCAATCAAGCCCACCACTAACTAGCTAGAACCCTTCTTATTTTGCACTAGAAAAATAAGAAGATTTTTCAAAGAGAAGTGATTTCTTTCCTCAACAATTGAAGAAGAAAATTGAGAGAAAAACTTGGAGAAAAATGTGAATAGTAACTCGGCCACTATTCATGCTAGGAGAGAAGGAGAGACATTTTTTTGGTTGTGGGAAAAGTTGTTCCAAAAAGTTGCATGCCATGCCTTGAAAACACAAAAAGTAGTCTCCCAACCTTTCACCTCCCATGCATGCATATTATATGGTTTTTAATCAAATTAAAACCTTGGACTAAATTTTAATTATCTCAAACATATTTGAGACTAATTAAACATTACTTGAATTTACCCAAGTCCTACTAGTTAAATAATTATTTTAATTGAGCTCTTCAAGACTCAATATAATTTAATTAATTCAACACTTGAATTAATTTAATTATTTGGACTCTACCAGGCCCACTAGTGTTTAATTAATTCAACTCTTGAATTAATTTAATTTAGTCCATAATAATGTTTATGAAAATCACAATTTTCAATTACATTATTCACTTGGCCAATTTTAATTTAGGAACACTTCCTTAAATTAAAATTTACATTTCTCTCATAGAAGTCATACTTCTATTTTTCTTTACACTTATAAACTCATTTATAAGTCGTTCAACACATTTAACTAATTTCTCCTTTATAGAAGTCATACTTCTAATTTTCCTCACGCTTATAAACTCCTTTATAAGCCGTTCAACACATTGAACTATTTTTACTTCTCAACGGGATCTAGAAAGCTAGTACTTGTGTGGCCCTCAATGGTTCATTGATACAACTAGCCGTGGGTTCACATCTCTATGTGATTCGGACTAAACATGTCCTTATATGAGCATACCCCAATTGCTCCATTCTTATTTATCAACACCTTGATAATAAGAACGTCAGAACTCAAGTCTGATAGTACCCAACCAATCACAGTTAAACGTCTAGCAGCATCGCTTACGTGATTCCCTAGGTATCACATGATAGTGCCTGCAAGAACCATTCAATTATGGTTAGCGTACAGTACGGTCCCTTCAACTCATATATCCCGATCGATTCGACAACCATTGGTTTATCGAGAGTTGTCAATGAATCGTTACTATGTGTCATGTCGTAGTTGCATCGATGGTGTAATCTATGAAACCCTTTCATAATTACCACCATACTCTGGCCAGAGATTTCGATCTACATACACATGATAACACATAGGATATCCATACCCGAAGGTAAGCGATGAATCCCCGACTACAATGCATCGACTCCTATATGTTTCGACAGAACACCCAACCTTGCCACCTGATGACCCCATAAGAGTCGGTAAACAAGTCAAAGTGTAATTCTAGCACATAGAGTCTCAATGTTGTCCCGGGTCATAAGGACTAATTCTGTACAACCATAAACTAGGACATTTCCACTCGATAAGTGAGAACCACTTGGAAAGTCCTTTTATGGAGGGTTGTTCAGTGCACTCTACAAGGAGCACCTATCTGCATGTTCGGACATCACAATGTCCCCTACCAATGAAACATGGTACTCACATCGCAGATACTAGTCTCGAACTCTAGCGGCCTATATCCTTCTTAGTGGCGGCTGAATCGACTAGGAACCGTTTAGAATATACAGTATTACAAATATGAGTTTCATGATACTCATCATATGAGCATCTCATATTCTTTCTACTATTTGTATATTCAAGGGCTTTATCTATGCAACTAGCATGGGTATACAGATAAAGATGTGCCATAATAATAATCTCAAACATTATTAAAATAAAGATTGCTTATACATAGAGTTTCATTGTGAACACTCGGCCAACACTTGGCTCGACGGGCACCTACTCTAACAATCTCCCACTTGCACTAGAGCCAACTACCCATATGCTTTAAACCCATTGATTCGCGATGCTTGTCGAATAATGGTCCAGGTAAAGGCGTAGCTAGTGGATCAACAACATTATCGGCGGAGCCGACTTTGTCAAAAGACACTTCTCCTCTTTCCACAATCTCTCCGAGGATGTGGTACTTTCTCAATACTAGTTTGGATTTCTGATGAGACCTAAGCTCCTTTGCTTGAGCTATAGCTCCCGTGTTGTCACACAACACCGGGACAGGAGCAACTCCATTAGGAATGACGCCCAACTCTTGGACGAAATTCCTTATCCAAACAGCCTCCCTTGCTGCATCTGATGCAGCAATGTATTCGGCCTCTGTGCTGGAATCCGTAGTATTGTCTCGCTTGGAACTCTTCCAAGAGACAGCAGCACCATAGAGCATGAATACAAAACCAGAGGTTGACTTCGAGTCATCGATATCGCTTTCGAAGCTAGAGTCGGTATAGCCTTCCAATTTTAGTTCTCCACCCCATAGACCAAGAACAATTTGTTGGTCCTTCTCAACTACTTGAGGATGACTTTCACAGCTTTCCAGTGTGGAAGACCAGGGTTCGATTGATATCTACTCACTACACTTAGTGCGAAAGCCACGTCAAGACGTGTCGATATCATCCCATACATGATGCTACCAATTGCCGAAGCATACGGAATGCGTGTCATCGCCACTATCTCTGCATCAGTCGTGGGAGACAGACTTGGATAGGGACACGCCATGACACATTGGTAGATGTCCTCCCTTGGACTCATCCATCGAGAACGGCTTCACGATGGTATCAATGTATGTGGACTGGGTGAGACCAAGCAATCTTCTCGATCTATCTCTATAGATCTGTATTCCCAATACAAAAGATGCTTCACCCAAGTCCTGCATCGAGAACTTACTCGCTAACCATATCTTAGTTGATTGCAACATTCCTACATCATTCCCAATGAGTTGAATGTCATCAACATATAACACCAGGAATGTCACAACACTCCCACTGACCTTCTTATACACATAGGGTTCCTCAGGACTCTTAGTAAATCAAACTATTTGATTGTACTATCGAATCTGAGGTTCCAACTCCTAGATGCCTGCTTTAGATCATAAATAGATCTCTGAAGTTTGCATACCATATGCTCACTTCCGATAGATGTTAACCCTTCGAGTTAAGACATGTAAATAACTTTCTTAAAATCCCCATTAAGAAAGTCTGTCTTGACATCCATCTGCCATATCTCATAGTCATACCATGCAGCTATGGCTAGCAAAATCCTTATGGACTTGAACATTGCGACTGGGGAAAAAGGTTTCCTCAAAGTCAACTCCTTGTCTTTGAGTATATCCTTTTTCCACCAATCGCACCTTGAAGGTCAATACCTTCCCATCCGTCCCAAGTTTCCTCTTGTAAATCCATTTACACCCTGTGGGAACAATTCCCTCAGGTGGATCCACGAGATTCCACACTTGGTTCGAATGCATGGAATTCATCTCAGATTCCATCCCTTCAAGCCATTTGGATGAATCGGCATCAGATAACGCTTCCTTGAAGGTCCTTGGATCACATCCATGGTTAGGCTCATCATGGCCCTCTTCAAGAAGCTGACCATACCTCATAGGTGGTCTCGAAACTTTCTCGGATCTTTTAGGAGCTTGTATCTCCTCACTTGGCTCTTCGGGTGTGGGTTCTATAATTGTGGGTGTCTCTCGAACCTCTTCGAGTTCTATCATCTCCCCTTTTCTATCCAATAGAAAATTCCTTTTCCAAAAAGGTTGCATTCCTAGAAACAAACACCTTTGTTTCTTGGGGATGATAGAAGTGATATCCAACTAAATTCCTTTGATATCCCACAAAGTAACATAAAATGGATCAACAATCCAATTTATCTCCCACTACCTGCTTCATAAGCAGGGCACCCCATATTCTAAGATAAGAATACTTAGGAGGCTTACCCATCCATATCTCATATGGTGTATGCCTTTGAATGGACATTTAGTAGAATATCTTTTAATTTTAAGTTATAGAGATGGTTTTCAAGTTTTCAAGTACCAATCAAACATTCATTCATGTAAATGTTGCAAACACCTTTGCAAAATAAACAAGAATATCCATTTTTATCACCATAGAAATGGAAACAATGTTTTTTCAAAATTAGGTGCAAACAAAACATCTCATTAAATTAACTTAAACTATTGTTCAATAATAATTAAACATCTTCAATAGCCTTGGCAGCAACTCTTGCTCCATTGCTCATCCTCTAGAAGGTCACACCTTCCTTAAGCATTCTACTTCTTCCCATCACCTGTAACCCATTACAGAGATGTGAGTCACAACCGGTATCTAATACCCAAGAAGTAGAGTTAATTGAAATGTTTACTTTAATTTAGAACATACCGTTTCCAGAACATTTCTGGGCCAGATATTCCTTGCAATTTCGCCTCCAATGTCCAGGCTTCTTGCAGTGATGACATTCATCAGCAGTCTTGTCAGCCTTAACTGGTGTGGCTGCCACAACGGGATTCGGAGATTGCCTCAACAAGGGCACGTTCTTCTTGGGACGTTGGAAAGAACGCTTCTTTCCATTCCCATGTGGATCAATCTTCGTACCAGATGAAGAACCCACATAAAGAACCAACTTCTCTTTCTTGATGGTGGATTCAAACGTAACAAGCATATTCACCAACTCCTCAAGGGTCGGCTCTAGCTTGTTCATGTTGAAGTTCACCACAAAAGGATCAAATGAGCTAGGCAGCGATAAGAGCAACACGTCGGTGGTCAACTCCAAAGGCAAGATCAGATCCATGCCAACGAGCTTGTCCACGAGCCCAATCACCTTTAGGCCATGCTCATGGACCGAGGCCCCATCTCGCATGCGCAAAGTGATCAGCTCCTTGACGGTAGCATGCCTAAGAGGACGTGTTTGCTCTCCTAAGAGCTCCTTGAGGTGCAAATGAATGTCAGCAGCACTCTTTGCACCCTCAAAACGCCTCTGCAGCTCATCATTCATAGAAGTCAGCATATAACACCTGGCTATCAAGTCATGGTCACACCATTCCTTGTAAGCCTGCAATTCCTCAGGATTGCAGTCAGTTGGAGCCTCAACAGGGGGCGACTCAGTCAGTGTATATGCTACCCTTTCCGAATTCAAGACGATTTTTAGGTTTCTTAGCCAAGTGAGGTAATTAGGTCCAGTTAATATTTTTTTGTCGAGTATTACCGATATTGGATTGCGAATCGATGACATCGTCAATTTGTACTGAAAAGTAAAAACAGATAAATGTTGATGACTATTTTAAAATATTTAGTAAGATATGAAGTTTGGACTTTTACTTCATAAATATTGGCTCCCACTGTTTTGACATCTTTCACTACCCTCTAGTGAAAGCGGGAAACTCCTTTCCTCAGTAGGTACGTAAGGTCCAATTACCGAATTATGATCCCGAATAATATCAGCCAATCACAATTCCTAAAAGGTAGTTTCCAATTGCATCACAATGCAACCCTTAACGTAAAATTTTGTCTCACGTTTGATTAGGACCCAATAATATGACGTCGTTCATCTTTACGTGTCAAGCCTAACCCATCGATATTGAACCTTAATGGACGGTCGCCATGAGTTCCCTCAATAATATGAGCCGAAATCATGGGAGTTCCACGTAGTTCACATCACCATGTCAATGGATGTCACAGCTTTCCGGCACCCAGGGCCTCCCCAATAATATGAGCCGAGCCCCGAGTACGGGTAGCGTTCATCATGCACCCATTGTCGATGGAAGACAAGGAAATTATAAACAAATTTATAATTCCCCTTTTCGGGCTTGATATTAATTTTGAATCTTATTCAAAATGAGGGTTTTTAATTTTGAAAGGTCTCATCATTAATTATATTTTAAAAGCTCGCCATGTTTGATCGTATGTTTGCCGGATTCATGCAACTTTGTTATTATCATAATAATAACGCACATACTCATTATTTATAACATATCATGCATATATTATAAACAGTAAACAAACAAGGATGATCAATCGCCCCAATACTAATGGCCCGTGTGAGCTAAACACGGGCCTAGGTCCAATCCTAGGGAAATGCATGGGATGCAAATGCAACATTTACATAAGCTTCCAATATTTACATGTCTTCGATCTTCATAATCATCATGGCCACCATCTTCCAATCTTGATCATCCACTATACTAATATTTACAATTAAATATCCATGGCACATAGGGATACATCTCATGGGGGGTGGGAACGGGCCATAAACCAAGCCCACTTTATAAATTGATAATTATTACAATCATTCAACACAAAATATCCTAGCATACACCTAGCAAATTGGGCTTGGGCTTTGATCATCCTTCATGCATAATATCACATATCATACACCATCAATTAATTATCACAATAATTAATTGATCCAATATTATATATCTTGATCCAATCACTAACCGCCACGATTATAAACTAAATTAACAAAGTATACAAACATCTTTGTCTACTTTCAAATTAATTTATTTATAACTGAATTTCTTGTAAATCACCATTTACTATAAATAATTAAAGTCCAACTTAAATTATTTATTTCATGAGAAAATATTTGCAACTTTTGTAATTTTAAACTTAAGGGCCCAAAAACTCATTTTTCACCAAAAACATTTTCGGCCCATTTAAAATCACAAACATGTTAGCCATCCAATGGCCCAACAACTCAAGGCCCATGACACTTTGATATTCCAAAACACTTTTGGAAACCCTAGCCGTCATCGCCGTCGCCGGATTCCGGCAACAAAAATTTTTTTTTTTTATTTTAAATTAAGGGGCTGTTCGGGCAGCCCCTCGGGCAGCCCGAGCTGCCCGACACGGGCAGCAACATGCTGCCCGGAAAAATCCCCATCAAACCTTGAATTTTGTTGCAAAATTTCATTCTCATACGGTTAGAAATCGACCTCAATATAGTATCTTGTAAATGCTACACAAAAACGTAACCATAGCTCGGATACCACTTGAAAGGGATCGAATAAGGTGAACGACAAACACAACGGAAGCTACAAAATTTTCGAAAATCACATTTTCTTGCAAGGAAATTTTTGGCCACCATGTGTACTAGTGTAGCATATACAAAAATCTCAACTTTCAAGCATAGGGTGTTGAGAAAATTACCTATCAATCTCAAAGATTGATTGTGGCTCCAACTAAGGTGTAAACACCTTAGCTCTTGAAGGTAGACAATCTACAAGCTTCACCTTTCTTTTGGACTCCTTTCTTCCAATCAAGCCCACCACTAACTAGCTAGAACCCTTCTTATTTTGCACTAGAAAAATTAGAAGATTTTTCAAAGAGAAGTGATTTCTTTCCTCAACAATTGAAGAAGAAAATTGAGAGAAAAAATTGGAGAAAAATGTGAATAGTAACTCGGCCACTATTCATGCTAGGAGAGAAGGAGAGACATTTTTTTGGTTGTGGGAAAAGTTGTTCCAAAAAGTTGCATGCCATGCCTTGAAAACACAAAAAGTAGTCTCCCAACCTTTCACCTCCCATGCATGCATATTATATGGTTTTTAATCAAATTAAAACCTTGGACTAAATTTTAATTATCTCAAACATATTTGAGACTAATTAAACATTACTTGAATTTACCCAAGTCCCACTAGTTAAATAATTATTTTAATTGAGCTCTTCAAGACTCAATATAATTTAATTAATTCAACACTTGAATTAATTTAATTATTTGGACTCTACCAGGCTCACTAGTGTTTAATTAATTCAACTCTTGAATTAATTTAATTTAGTCCATAATAATGTTTATGAAAATCACAATTTTCAATTACATTATTCACTTGGCCAATTTTAATTTAGGAATACTTCCTTAAATTAAAATTTACATTTCTCTCATAGAAGTCATACTTCTATTTTTCTTTACACTTATAAACTCATTTATAAGTCGTTCAACACATTGAACTAATTTCTCCTTTGTAGAAGTCATACTTCTAATTTTCCTCACGCTTATAAACTCCTTTATAAGCCGTTCAACACATTGAACTATTTTTACTTCTCAACGGGATCTAGAAAGCTAGTACTTGTGTGGCCTTCAATGGTTCATTGATACAACTAGCCGTGGGTTCACATCTCTATGTGATTCGGACTAAACATGTCCTTATATGAGCATACCCCAATTGCTCCATTCTTATTTATCAACACCTTGATAATAAGAACGTCAGAACTCAAGTCTGATAGTACCCAACCAATCACGTTAAACTCAAGCCTGCTCCTCGGTCAAAGAAAATACTCTGGCCTGCTGTCTAGGAGGCTGGCCAACTGTCTGGCTTCCTCCTGGCCTCTGCTGTGACTGAGATGGTGCTGGCTGAAATGAAGGAACAACAGCTGATTGTCTACTTCCCTGTGCCGCTGATCCAGCTGATTCAGCTCCCTGGAATCTTTGGGAACCCCTATGTGGACATACTCTAGAAAAATGTCCCTCTTGTTTGCAGAAGTGGCAACTACCAAGTACTCCTTGGCATTGCTCAGTGGAATGTCTCCCTCCACAATTTCCGCAATAGGCCCCGGTATAACTCTGCTGAGAACTACTGGAGCTAGAAGAACTGCCGTCAGATTTCTTAAACTGCTTTCCTCTAGCCTTCAGAAAATCTTTCCTCCCACCACTGCTACTGCCACTCTCGAATCGGGGAGGTGGTTGCGGTGGTCTCGACACTGGAGGAACAAATTCAGCTCCTCTCTGCCTTATCAGCCCCGCTTCAGCGCCCTTTGCTCTATTCATGGCATCAGCAAAGTTATTCGGTCGCCTTGTGTTCACCAATGTAAAAATATCGGGATTCAAGCCATTGATGAACTGATCAGCAACGGCTTCGTCATTTTCAGACACATGTGGAGCAAACTTCAACAAGGTAGAGAACTTGGTCACATATTCTTCAATGTTCAGCTGACCCTGTCTCAAATTGGCAAACTCCGCCCCCTTGTCCTTCCTGTACGACACTGGGAAGAATCTTTGATAAAACTCAGTTTTAAATACATCCCAAGTAATAATCGTACCTCGTTGCTCCAAGGCCCTCTTCATCGTAACCCACCAGTGTTTTGCAACATCAAGCAACTGGTCCCCAATCAATTTAATTCGGCGCTCATCATTGTATTCCAGTGAATCAAACAGCATCTCGATGTTACCTAGCCAACTCTCACACTCAACTGATGTCTCAGTACCCGTAAGAGTCGGTGGTTTGAATGACTGAAACCTCTTCAGCAAGGTTTCCATTGGAGTCGGTGTTACATCCATTGGAGGATTCGATGTACTACCCTGTTCTGGTATTCTTCTGGGAGGCATATCTGAATATCACAAGGTTTAGTAACCCAATCCAACAAACCTGTTTCAATTCAGTCTCTCCTCCGATCATCTTACTGCTGATCGAGAATCAGTTCAGATTCGTTCCCAATAATACATATTACCTTACCAATCGAATCAGATAATCAAATAATATGTATGTCAAAGCAGTAAATCATGCTAGCAATCACAAGCAAGGAAAGAAAATTCAATCTACCCCGCTCACTAGCTTCTATCTCAGTCTCAAAAATCTACAGTGCTAGTACCTACTGCTCTGATACCACCTGTTGTGGGGACCCGGATGCTAATCAAGTTCTTAATCATCATTGGGACTAATTAATCAATTATAAAACAGGGTCTAAATTTTTTTTTTCTAAAATACACAGCGGAAACGTAATGTAATTTACTCAATTACATATTAAATATGAATATACAAATCTTGTGTTATCTACAAGAATTCAACTAGGTTCAACTACATATCAGTACTGAATCCTATGTTGCTTCGAAGCCCGAATCTCCATGCTATCTAATCTTCTCTCATCCTCTTCTTGACCCTGATCCAGCCCCACCTGTTGTCATGCACACATACAAAACAAGACAACAGCCGGATAACTCCGGTAAGATATAAATATCCCAGTATAAACAATGTATACATGCAATCATATAGAAGCATATACGAAAGCATATAAGAAATATTCATAACCTGTATCAACTCAGAAACATAAATCAATATCAAGCATTCAATAAACTTGAATGATATAAACAATGTAAATCAACATGTCGTCTCAGACTCAACTTAACCGACGCGTCGTCTCAGACTCGACTCAACTCTAACCTAGGGATCCCGATGTCTGGATATAGGTAATTATATCGAATCTCAGTCGATAGGAATGAATCAATCCCTAAACGGCATCGATATATTTCATATATCAGTGTCTGGGCGAATCAGCCGCAGAATTGACGAATCAGTCAAGAATTAGGCGAATCTACCAATAACCAGACGAATCAGCCTGTAATTAAGCGAATCAGCTTAAGTTTAGACGAATCAGTCAATAACCAAACGAATCAGCCGTTGATTAAGCGAATCAGCTTAAGTTTAGACGAATCAGTCGATAATTGTGGGGACCCGGGCTCTAACTCTATTCGTTTGGGATTTAATTGGATCTTTGTTCGAAAATGTGGGTCAAAATTTTGCTTTTAACATTAACTTAAATGTATTAACGAAAGCATCACATGTCTCAATAGAAATTAAACCACGTAATGTACATACAAGTCTGTGCGTACAAACATACACTAGTGTTCAATAACAACTACAAACATAAGTGCTACAAGTCCAGTAGGAAACACTAGGAATCTTCCACGCCCGAGATCTCCACGCTATCAACTCTCTCTTCCTCGTCGTGACCCTGATCCTGTCCCACCTGTTGCCATGCACACATACAGACACGACAACAGCCGGATAACTCCGGTGAGAACATATCCCAGTATAAAACATGGATGCATGTAATGTCATAATCATGTACAAAAGCATAGCATATATCAATTAACATGAATAAAATCTAAACATGTAGAAGAATACAAATCTGTATTCAACATTCAAATCTTGACTCGACTCATTTCTAATCTAGGGATCCCAGTGTGAATAAGACGGTCTGTTACCTACCCAACCACTCGGGGCAACGGTACGTCTTATTCCTAGACTTCGGTCAACTCTGTATCGAGGGTCTGCACATAGAGTAAATCTACTCCTATGCAACGATACACCGAAACGTCTAGTTTTGGCAAGTCTGCCAATCTCTCCTATCTCAGGACTCGAATATAAATCAATAAACAAGACATTACATAATCAAATGTAATAACAATCTAGTATGTGATTTGGGGAAACTCGTATCAAATCTGAATCGAGTTGTGCAATCCCGTGACCACATGAATTATACCTTTCTTGTCGAATCGTCGGTGTCGTAGTCGAAGTCTCGAGTTCACAATAGCCAATACAAATCTGAAATGGCATAATCAATGTGCTATAATATCAAAACACAACTTAAACAAGTCTTGTACAATTCAATACTCATATTCGATACATATTCGATGGCATAACAGCATAGTTTCGCGATACCGGTCAACTCAAACAGTAATACACCCTCATAATTCCTTCCTACTCTCATCACCAACACCTAATATCATACTGAAATCTGCATATCCTCGACCCAATACATGCTGGAATACGAAATAAGCTCATACGATATCTGAAAATCATTCCGGTAACGAATAAACCAAGCTCAACATACCAAGAACACATATTCTAACTCAAATCTGAATTTCCCCAACACATAATTTTCGAAACATGCTGGAAATGTAAGAAACTTACGTCCTTTCGTAGCCAACGATACAAGGAGCATGAATCTACACTCGGAATTAAAATCGGATGAGCAATTCTTGCACAAGCTTAATTTAAAGCCATGAATAACTTGAGAAATTTAAAGGGAAGCTCTCGGTTCTTGCTTACTGAAACTGATGAAATGAAGTGTCAATACAAGGTATTTATATAGCATGCCATGTGTCATCACGAAATTCAAAAGTGGCAATCTCGCATGCAGACCGCGGGTGCGGTGTCTCAAGAGCGCAGGTGCGCTATGCTCACGGCGACATTTTATTTCCTGAAATTCAATGACCGCGGGTGCGGTCCTTACATGACCGCGGGTGCAGTCTCACACCGCGGGTGCGGTTGCACTAATACCGCGGGTGCGGTGTCTGTTCGCACAAATTCACCAATTTCTGTCACCTACACCGCGGGTGCGGTAGTCTTAGCACCGCGGGTGCGGTGTGGCTTCGGCCCTGCTGCTCAAAATCTCATAATTGTGCATTCTTATCTCTACAATTCCAACATCAATAATATCGATAATTCTCGAGCCTTACATTTCTCCCCCTCTTAGACAGGAGTTCGTCCTCGAACTCGTAAACCAGTAGTCACATCAATATACACAAAACAGTAAAATCAAAGCGGGAAGAAAGACTCACATCATAAAAATAGCTCGGGATGCCTCTGTCTCATCTCAGACTCCGTCTCCCAAGTTGCTTCGTCGACGCCACGACGACTCCACTGAATCTTCACAAGCGGAATAGTCTTGGTTCTGAGCTGTTTCTCTTTCCGATCAAGAATCTGAATCGGTCTTTCCACATAGCTCAGAGTATGGTCTAGCTCGACTTCGTCAGTTTGAATGACGTGAGAATCATCCGGCATATATTTGCGCAACATCGATACATGAAAAACATCATGTATACCGGACAATGAAGGAGGAAGCGCAAGTCTGTAAGCTCGATCGCCAATCTTCTCAAGAATCTCATACGGACCAACATATCTAGGAGACAACTTTCCTCGCTTGCCAAATCTGACAACGCCTCTGAAAGGTGAAATCTTCAGAAATACTCTGTCTCCCTGTTCGAATACTAACGGTCTGCGTCTAATATTGGCGTACTTCGCTTGCCTATCCTGTGCCGTCTTCATTCGTTTCTGAATGATCTTCACTTTTTCTGTCATCTCACGAATCATATCAGGCCCCAACACTGGTACCTCAGAAATATCATCCCAGTACAACGGAGATCTGCACTTCTTTCCGTATAAAGCTTCGAACGGTGCCATCTCTATGCTCGTCTGATAGCTGTTGTTGTATGAAAACTCACACAACGGCAATGAATCTTGCCAACTAGTACCAAAGTCTAGTACTACAGCTCTCAGCATGTCCTCTAAAGTCTGGATAGTCCGCTCTGACTGTCCGTCTGTCTGGGGATGATAAGCAGTGCTCAGGTGTAAAGTCGTACCCAAAGCCTGCATGCAAACTGTGCCAAAAGTGAGAAGTGAATCGTGGATCACGATCTGATACGATCGACTTCGGCACACCATGCAATCTGACGACCTCTCTGACATACAACTCTGCCATCTGATCGTGTCGATAGGTCATTCTGTACGCAATAAAACACGCTGATTTGGTCAGTCTGTCAATGATGACCCAAATCGAATCACAGCCCCGCGAAGATCGAGGTAACTTCGTCACGAAGTCCATGGAAATGTGGTCCCATTTCCATTCAGGAACAGACAAACTCTGAAGTAAACCTCCGTGGCTTCTTTCTTTCTGCCTTCACCCGCTGGCAATTTAGGCATCTAGACACGAATTCTGCAATGTCTGTCTTCATCTGTTTCCACCAAAATTGTGTCTTCAAGTCGTTATACATCTTCCTGCCACCAGGATGAATGCTGAACCTGACTACAGTGTGCCTCCGACATGATCTGTCGTCTCAAATCTGAAATCTCTGGCACTACTAAGCGGTTATTCACATACAGAACAGAATCTCTGACCTGATATTCTGATATATGACCAGCTCTGACCATATCAATCGATCTCTGCACGCTCGGATCAATTCTTTGTGCTTCTTTGATTCTCGAAGTCAGATCTGGCTCAATCTGAATCGCAGCAAGTCGCAGCGGTCTACTCTCTGTATCAAATGTCAATCCAGACAAGCAACAATCTTCTACTAAACTCGATACACCTATAGTCGACAAGGACAAAGAACATAGCTTTCGACTCAAGGCGTCTGCCGCTGCATTCGACTTTCCTGGATGGTACTTGATCTCGCAATCAAAATCTTTCAACAGATCAAGCCATCGTCGCTTGTCTCATGTTCAACTCTGACTGAGAAAAGAGATACTTCAAGCTCTTATGATCGGAATAAATCTCAAATTTCTCGCCATACAGATAATGACGCCAGATCTTAAGTGCAAACACAATCGCCGCCAATTCAAGATCATGAATCGGATAACGAGTCTCGTGTGGCTTCAGCTGTCTAGAGGCGTGTAGTGACCCGTTCCATAATCACCTACTAATCAAGAACTAAGCATGCGATTAACTTAATTAAAAACAATCAGAAATAAAGGCGGAAAACTGTCACCAAAAGATAGTTATACAACCCAATCGAAAATCCAGGACAACTAAACTAAAAGGAAATATACTGTACAACCATATCGAATAGAAATAGTACTGAAAACTAAACCAACCAGCTACTCACGTCCTCCTCCTCCTCCTCCTGAGCTGTCCAACCTGAGGCCTGCCCCGAGGGAATGGGGTGTCCAAGATAAACAAAACCGAGGACGTGAGCGATAAGAACGCCCAGTACAAAAGCATGAGTATACAAGCCTATATGAAATGCACATGCTATGATATGATACCAGGGTAGTCAAGAAACAGGAGTAACAAAGGATCTCAATATGCTCAGTCTAGAGGCGCCAAGTGGATAGTGCCGCGCGGTACTCCTCTGGGTCACTGCATCCACTACAAGAACAGACGTGGACCTAAAATGTCCCGGATCACCGAAGCCCTCCGGACCCGTCGGCCACTGTGTACTCTCGGTGTCCATGCGTCCACAAGACAAGACAGGGCTGAGCGGCCCCACAAGATATAGCTTATCTCGAAAGAGATACAGCTCAACAGTAAAGGCTATCTCAAAGGAGATACGGCTCAACATGAAATGCAACATGCATCATAAAACATGACATAATAGCATGCATCATATGACATATATCAATGCACCACATAATCATGCAACACATATAAGGATGTATACTCGACCAGGATATCTCGGATAGTACTTTCGTACCTCAAACCAGCAGATCCTAACAATCAGTCCTAGACTCACGCCTGCGTCCGCAGTCAGCCTACTGGTGCCGCTAGCTCCAAACTAGAGCACAGCTCCGCTACAACACTAGTAGCTCCCCGCTAGTGCCCGAACCTCGGAAAAAGACTAGAAACCTGTCAGAAACGACTGAAATGCTCTGGAACTCTCTGAAATGGCGAGTCACAAATGAAGCCTCGCGCCTCTATTTATAGCCAATGTTCGGACGCTCCGATCCACTTCGGAAGCTCCGATCTGGTACACTTCGGACGATCCGAACCTACTTCGGACGATCCGAACCCTGCATGTCTTCCACAAGTACAGCCACCTGTCCCGGACGATCCGAGTCTTGATCGGACGATCCGAACCCTTCCACGTGTCCAGACACCTGGCTCGGACGATCCGAACCCTGATCGGACGATCCGAACCCTTCCACGTGTCCAGAACCCTTCCACGTGTCCAGCCACCTGTCTCGGACGGTCCGAACCCACTTCGGATGATCCGAACCCTCTTCGGACGATCCGAACCTGGTTCGGTCTTTCCGATCCCACCGAAATATAATTAATCCAATAATTAACTCAAATTAGGAATCGGGTTACTACATTCTCCCCCCCTTAAAAAGATTTCGTCCTCGAAATCAGGTTTATAGGATGAACAAAAACTGAAATAACAACATTGTTATTACATCTCAATTGTTGTTGAATACAACTGATATTTCGATTATAACTGAAAACACAAACATATACAAAGCATAACTCAAAAGAGCTCTGGATGCTCCGAACGCATACGACTCTCTAGCTCCCAAGTGGCTTCTTCAGTGCCTCTGCGCTGCCACTG
Organism: Primulina eburnea; assembly: GCF_022965805.1. Lineage (NCBI taxonomy): Eukaryota > Viridiplantae > Streptophyta > Magnoliopsida > Lamiales > Gesneriaceae > Primulina > Primulina eburnea. The sequence continues at coordinate 25,288,116 of NC_133111.1, read as the reverse complement.
AACTAAGACAAGAGGAATGATCTTATTCCGCAATACCTTGTCTTTGCGATCGAGAATTCGCACTGGTCGTTCCACGTAAGACAAATCCGAATTTAGTTGAACTTCAGAGGGATGCAAGATGTGAGACTCATCTGCTACGTATCGTCTCAACAAAGATACGTGGAACACATCATGAATACTTGATAGGTACGGCGGCAAAGCAAGTCTGTAAGCCAAATCTCCCACGCTTTCCAATATTTCAAATGGACCAATAAATCTTGGAGACAGCTTACCCTTGAGACCAAATCTCAAAATCCTGCGAAAAGGCGAAACTCGGAGAAACACTTTCTCACCTGGCTGAAAATAAAGAGGTCGCCGCTTGGTGTTCGCATAACTAGCCTGTCGATCTTGAGCGATCTTAATCCGTTTCTTGATTATTGCAACCTTATCAATAGCCTGCTGGACTAACTCCGGTCCCTCAACATGTCGTTCCCCAACTTCGTCCCAGAATAATGGAGTACGACAACGTCGCCCATACAACGCCTCAAATGGTGCCATACCAATACTACGATGATAGCTGTTGTTGTATGCGAACTCAATCAAAGGCAAATGATCATGCCAAGCGATTCCGAAATCCATAACACAGGCTCGCAACATATCCTCAAGTGTACGGATAGTCCTCTCCGTCTGACCGTCGGTCTCTGGATGATAAGCTGTACTTAAACTTAGGGACGTACCCAATACCGCCTGGAAACTACCCCAAAATCGTGAGGTAAAACGAGGATCTCTGTCACTAACAATACTGACTGGCACTCCATGAAGACGTAAAATTTCTTGAATGTACAATCGAGCCATACGATCGAAAGTGAAATCACGGTTATATGGCAGAAAATGAGCAGACTTGGTGAGTCGATCCACCACTACCCAAATAGCATCACTATTCCTCGAAGACAATGGTAAGTGAGTAATGAAATCCATCGCGATATGCTCCCACTTCCATTCGGGAATAGGTAAGTTCAACAATAATCCTCCCGGTCGACGGTGCTCTGCCTTAACCTGCTGACAAACAAGACACTTGGAAACAAACTGATAAACGCTGCGCTTCATCCCTTTCCACCAAAATCGTGTCCTCAAATCTTTATACATCTTGTTGCTTCCTGGATGGACACTCAACTTGCTTCGATGAGCCTGAGCCAAGATCTCTTCCCTCAAAGTATCATCCTCTGGTACCACAACCCGATTAGACAAACACAGAAGACCATTAGACTGATAATGGAAATTGCTATCTCCATCAGCCAACCGAGCTAATCTCTGAGTCTTGAGATCAGACATCTGAGCATCTCGAATCCGAGCGAACAAAGCTGGCTCAGATAAAATGGTAGCAACACGAATGCTCTCCATACCTTTCCGATGTTTGAAATTAAATCCCAATGAACAACAATCCTGGATAGTACTAATCATAGCACTGGTCTGAAGTGCAGAGGCTCTCACCTTGCGACTAAGAGCATCGGCTGTGAGATTCGCAGAACCTGGATGGTACTTGATCTCGCAGTCATAATCTTTAAGTAGATCCATCCAACGACGTTGTCTCATGTTCAACTCAGCCTGAGTGAACAGATACTTCAGACTCTTATGATCAGTAAAAATTTCAAACTTAACTCCGTACAAGTAATGACGCCAGATTTTCAGCGCGAACACAATAGCAGCTAATTCTAGATCATGAATAGGGTACTTCTCCTCGTGAGGTTTTAACTGCCTGGATGCGTAAGCGATCACATGATCATTCTGCGTCAACACACACCCTAAGCCTTGAAAAGAGGCATCGGTGTAAACACTGAAACCATCAGATCCTGACGGTAATGCCAAAACAGGTGCAGAAGTCAGAAGTCGACGAAGCTCTCTGAAACTATCTTCGCACTCAGATGACCACTCAAATGGAACATCCTTCCGAGTAAGTTGCGTCAATGGTCTAGCTACCTGAGAGAAATTCACAATGAAGCGACGATAATACCCTGCCAGACCTAGAAAACTACGGATCTCAGCCACCGTCGTAGGACGTGACCAATTCAGCACTGCTTCGATCTTGCTGGGATCCACAGAAATTCCTTCCTTGGAAATCACATGACCAAGGAATACTACACGATCAATCCAGAACTCGCACTTACTCAGCTTAGCATACAATTGCTTCTCGCGAAGAATCTGCAACACAATCCTCAAGTGCTGGATATGCTCTTCCACACTGTGAGAATAAATCAAGATATCATCGATGAAAACCACAACAAACTGATCCAGAAAATCCCGAAAGACTCGGTTCATTAGATCCATGAACACCGCTGGCGCATTCGTCAATCCGAATGGCATAACTAGAAACTCGTAATGCCCATATCGAGTACGAAATGCAGTCTTGGAAATATCATCATCTCTGACTCTCATCTGATGATAACCCGATCGCAAGTCAATCTTGGAGTAAACAGAAGTACCCTGAAGTTGATCGAACAAGTCGTCAATACGAGGTAACGGATACTTGTTTTTGATCGTCACACGATTCAGCTGGCGATAATCAATGCACAATCGCATAGATCCATCTTTCTTCTTGACAAACAAGACTGGAGCTCCCCAGGGTGAAACACTCGGGCGAATATAACCTTTTTCAAGAAGATCCTGCAATTGCTGCTTCAATTCTCTCATCTCTGACGGAGCAAGACGATAGGGGGCACGAGAAATCGGTGCAGTCCCTGGCATTAACTCAATGCCAAATTCCACCTCTCTAACCGGAGGAAAACCAGGAATCTCATCTGGGAAGACATCAGGAAATTCACAAACCACTGGAATATTCTCTATACCAACACTACCTGTGGATGAATCAATCGCATAGATGAGGTAGCCTTCCCCGCCCGACTCTAAAGCACGACAGGCTTTCAGAGCAGATACCACTGGCATCGGAGGTCGCGCTCCCTCACCATAGAAAAACCAACTAGAGCTCTCAGTCGTACGAAACTGAACAAGCTTCTGGTAACAATCCACGGTAGCTCGGTAGGTAGTCAATAGGTCTATACCTAGAATACAATCAAAATCTTCCATCTCTAGGATCATAAGATTTGCAATCAATTCGTTACCCTCAAAATCTAAGTGACAACCCATCACTAGACGCTTCGCTAACACCGAATGACCCATCGGAGTAGAAACAGAAAGAATGACGTCTAGAGAAACATACGGTAACTTATGACGCTTAACAAATCGTGTAGAAATGAATGAATGTGATGCTCCGGTATCAATAAGAACAAAAGCAGGAATACCGCATAAACGAAAAGTACCTGCTATGACTCTCTCCGTTTCATCTGCAGCCTTGATCCTGGTTCAGCGCAAAAACCTGACCTTGGGCACGAGGTCGAAGATTTGAACTACCCACTGCCTGACCCTGCCTCCTCTGCTGAACAGTCGTCTGAGATCCGGAACCAGATCCTGCTCCACCTCGCAACTGAGGACAATTTTTCTTGAGATGACCCATCTCTCCGCACTGAAAACAAGCTCCCGCGGCTGATCGGCATTGCTCCGATGGATGGTTCTTCCCACAATGCACACAAGAAACCTTCTTCTTACCAAAGCGGAAAACACCGCTAGACCGTGATCCAGATCCAGAAGAAGAAGAACCAGATTTCTTGAAAAACTGAGATCGAGGGCTCAAAGTACTCGGAGGTCTAGAAGAAAGAATAGCCCTACCACGCTGGAGACTGATCTCTGCCTGGCGACACCGGTTCACTAACCCATCATACGAAGTAGGATTATCACAGACAGTGACTCGATCAAAAATCTCCTGGTTAAGACCCTGGAGGAAATGGTCATACTTGGCCTCAGAACTGCCACTGATATGAGGAGCAAAAGGTAACAACTCAAAGAACTTCTGCTGATATTCATCAACAGACATACTCCCCTGCTTAAGATTCAGGAGCTCAATCGTCTTTGCCTGACGAAGGGCTGGAGGAAAATACAGCTGCATGAAAGCGGCACGGAAATCGGCCCAAGTCACCCTACCCTGGGACTGGACTATCGGCGCAGAAGTCGATCGCCACCACTTGCGCGCACGGCCCTCGAGAAGAAAACTAAGGGTCTCCATCTGCTGCTCCTCGGTGCACTGGAATGCACGGAAACAACTCTCCATGCGCTCTAACCAATCCTCAGCATCATCGGGAGTCTCACCGCCGACTAAAGGCTTAGGCCCCATCTGAATGAAACGGTGCAAATCAAAACGCCTAGGACCATCCCGACGATGACGATGTTCACGATGACGCCTACGATCGTCCTGGTCACCCCAACGACCTACACTTCCCTGACTACTCTCATCACCAAAGTGGTCAGCCATCGCTACAAGATAGAATGGGGAAAATGGTAAAATGGTCAACGAAAATCCCAAAACAGAATCTATATCCCAAAATCGTAAGCATGCTCTGATACCATAAATGTAGTGACTCGTTCCAGAATCACCTACTAATCAAGAACTAAGCATGCGATTAACTTAATTAAAAACAATCAGAAATAAAGGCGGAAAACTGTCACCAAAAGATAGTTATACAACCCAATCGAAAATCCAGGACAACTAAACTAAAAGGAAATATACTGTACAACCATATCGAATAGAAATAGTACTGAAAACTAAACCAACCAGCTACTCACGTCCTCCTCCTCCTCCTCCTGAGCTGTCCAACCTGAGGCCTGCCCCGAGGGAATGGGGTGTCCAAGATAAACAAAACCGAGGACGTGAGCGATAAGAACGCCCAGTATAAAAGCATGAGTATACAAGCCTATATGAAATGCACATGCTATGATATGATACCAGGGTAGTCAAGAAACAGGAGTAACAAAGGATCTCAATATGCTCAGTCTAGAGGCGCCAAGTGGATAGTGCCGCGCGGTACTCCTCTGGGTCACTGCATCCACTACAAGAACAGACGTGGACCTAAAATGTCCCGGATCACCGAAGCCCTCCGGACCCGTCGGCCACTGTGTACTCTCGGTGTCCATGCGTCCACAAGACAAGACAGGGCTGAGCGGCCCCACAAGATATAGCTTATCTCGAAAGAGATACAGCTCAACAGTAAAGGCTATCTCAAAGGAGATACGGCTCAACATGAAATGCAACATGCATCATAAAACATGACATAATAGCATGCATCATATGACATATATCAATGCACCACATAATCATGCAACACATATAAGGATGTATACTCGACCAGGATATCTCGGATAGTACTTTCGTACCTCAAACCAGCAGATCCTAACAATCAGTCCTAGACTCACGCCTGCGTCCGCAGTCAGCCTACTGGTGCCGCTAGCTCCAAACTAGAGCACAGCTCCGCTACAACACTAGTAGCTCCCCGCTAGTGCCCGAACCTCGGAAAAAGACTAGAAACCTGTCAGAAACGACTGAAATGCTCTGGAACTCTCTGAAATGGCGAGTCACAAATGAAGCCTCCCGCCTCTATTTATAGCCAATGTTCGGACGCTCCGATCCACTTCGGAAGCTCCGATCTGGTACACTTCGGACGATCCGAACCCACTTCGGACGATCCGAACCCTGCATGTCTTCCACGAGTACAGCCACCTGTCCCGGACGATCCGAGTCTTGATCGGACGATCCGAACCCTTCCACGTGTCCAGACACCTCGCTCGGACGATCCGAACCCTGATCGGACGATCCGAACCCTTCCACGTGTCCAGAACCCTTCCACGTGTCCAGCCACCTGTCTCGGACGGTCCGAACCCACTTCGGATGATCCGAACCCTCTTCGGACGATCCGAACCTGGTTCGGTCTTTCCGATCCCACCGAAATATAATTAATCCAATAATTAACTCAAATTAGGAATCGGGTTACTACAAGGCGTATGCTATCACGTGCCCTCGCTGCATAAGAACACATCCTAACCCTCTGTGAGATGCGTCACAGTATACAACGAACTCACCTGTACCTGCAGGAATCGTCAAGACAGGCGCACTAGTCAGCCTCTTCTTCAGTTCTACAAAACTGACTTCACAATCTTCGGACCACACAAATGGCATATTCTTCTGGGTCAACTGAGTGATAGGCTTCGCTATACTGGAGAAATCTCGGATAAAACGACGATAATACCCGGCTAGACCCATGAAACTGCGTATCTCAGGCACAGAAGTCGGTCTTGGCCAACTGATCACAGCCTCAACTTTACTCGGATCTACCGCAATACCATCTCCAGATATAATATGCCCCAAGAAGACAACCTGTCGCAACCAGAATTCACACTTGGGCAGTTTGGCATATAATTGCTCATTCCTCAAAATCTTCAATACAATCCTCAGGTGATCTGCATGCTCAGTCAGACTCTTCGAATACACCAAAATATCGTCAATAAACACAATCACAAAATCATCTAAGTATCTCTGAAAAATGCGGTTCATCAAACTCATAAACACCGCAGGTGCATTCGTCAAACCGAAAGGCATAACAACAAACTCATAATGTCCGTACCTGGTTCGGAATGCAGTCTTCGGAATATCAACGTCTCTAACTCGGAGCTGATGATACCCTGATCTCAAATCAATCTTCGAATATACCGAAGATCCCTGTAACTGGTCAAATAAATCGTCGATGCGCGGCAACGGATATTTGTTCTTCACTGTTGCCTTGTTCAACTGTCTGTAATCAATACACAGTCGCATCGAACCATCTTTCTTTCTAACTGAAAAGCACCGCAGCACCCCAAGGAGATACACTGGGTCTGATATATCCCTTGGACAGAAGATCCTCCAACTGTGCTTTCAACTCTTTCAGCTCTATCGGCGCCATCCTATACGGAGCTCTCGAAATAGGAACAGAACCGGGCATAAGATCTATGCTGAAATCAACCTCTCGATCCGGAGGCAACCCTGGTATCTCGTCAGGAAAAACATCTGCAAACTCGCAAACCACTGGCAAATCTGCCAATGCTGGGCTCGACTTCAGTAGATCTACTGAATATATGAAAAAGCCCTCTGCTCCTCTCTGAAGCAATCTACTCATAGTCAGAGCAGATACTAAGGGAATCCGAGATCTGGAACCCTTGCCGTAAAATTTCCACTCGTCTGTCATTTCGGGTCTGAATCTGACAATCTTGTGGAAACAATCTACAGTGGCCCTGTACTTGGTCAACATGTCTATGCCAACTATACAGTCAAAATCAGCTAAACCAAGTACTACACAATCAAGATCAATCTCATGCCCCTCAAACTGAAGCATACAGTGTCTAACAGTAGTCACAGATATCAAACCACTTCCCAACGGAGAAGCTATAGACACTACTGTAGACATCGACTCAACAGGTAACGCATGTCTCAATGCAAAATGTTCAGAGATGAATGTATGAGATGCACCTGTGTCAATCAACACATATGCAGGATAACCGCAAAGAAAACAGTTACCTGCAATGACATCATCTGGCGCCTCCTGCGCCTGCTCCTCGGTCAGGGCAAAAACACGTGCCTGCTGTCTGGGAGGCTGACTCACAGTCTGACTACCTCCTGGTCTCTGCTGGGTCTGTGTGGAGGGTGGCTGAAAGGAGTTCACAGAGGATGCCTGTCTCTCCATCTGTGGCGCTGGTGCTGATGATCCTGTGCTCTGGAATCGTTGTGCACCTCTCTGGGGACAAACTCTAGCGAAGTGTCCCTGTTGCCTACAGATGTTGCAGAGTCCCAGAACTCCTTGACACTGCTCCGTCGCATGTCGCCCTCCGCACGAACCACAGTATGCGCCACTATAATCTGACCCCTGACCTCTCTGTCGAGATCCACTCGAACTCGATGAACTGCTCCCAGATTTCTTAAACTGTTTGCCCTTAGCCTTCAGAAAATCCTTCTTGCCACTACCACTAGCTCCACTGTCAAAACGAGGAGGAGGTGGTGGAAACTGTACGGTCGTGGACTGTGGCGGTCTCTGCCCCTGAACACCGTAGGAAGCTCCTCGCTGCCTGATCAAGCCAGCCTCTGCTCCCTTTGCTCGGTTCAGTGCCTCCGAAAAAGTACTAGGCCGGCCCGTGTTCACCAAAGTAAAGACATCGGGATTCAATCCGTTGATGAACTGATCGGCCACTGCCTCGTCGTTTCCGGCCACATGCGATGCAAATCGTAGCAATGCAGAAAATTTAGCCACATACTCCTCGATATTCCACTGTCCCTGCCTCAGATTCGCAAATTCAGCTCCTTTATCTTTTCGGTAGGAGACGGGGAAGAAGCGCTGATAGAACTCATCCTTGAAAACTTTCCACGTGATATCAATGCCTCGGTGTTCCAAGGCTCTCTTCGTAGTCAACCACCAGCTCTTAGCAACTTCTTGCATCTGATGCCCTATCAACTTCACACGTCGTTCGTCAGTGTAAGCCAAAGACTCAAACAACATCTCGATATCATCGAGCCAACTCTCGCACTCTACTGCACTCTCTGTGCCCTTCAGGATAGGCGGATGGAAGGACTGAAATCTCTTCAATAAGGTCTCCATCGGTGTAGCGGTAACATCCATCTGTGCACCGGACGTGCTACCCTGCTCTGGCTGAGGTATACGTCTAGGCGGCATAAATCTGATTATCAAACTGATTAGTACACAACCAATATCATCTGTCTCAGCCCTCCTCTGATCATATACCTCTGATCGAGAATCGGTTCTGATTCAGGCTTGAAATGCTGTAAATCAACTCAGATAATGCACAACATATAATAGGGAAAGCAATAAATCATGCTAGCATCTCAAAAGCAAGGAAGATGACTCGATCTACCCCGCTCATTCTACTCTATCTCAGTCTACAGAACCTACTGCTCTGATACCACCTGTTGTGGGGACCCGGGCTCTAACTCTATTCGTTTGGGATTTAATTGGATCTTTGTTCGAAAATGTGGGTCAAAATTTTGCTTTTAACATTAACTTAAATGTATTAACGAAAGCATCACATGTCTCAATAGAAATTAAACCACGTAATGTACATACAAGTCTGTGCGTACAAACATACACTAGTGTTCAATAACAACTACAAACATAAGTGCTACAAGTCCAGTAGGAAACACTAGGAATCTTCCACGCCCGAGATCTCCACGCTATCAACTCTCTCTTCCTCGTCGTGACCCTGATCCTGTCCCACCTGTTGCCATGCACACATACAGACACGACAACAGCCGGATAACTCCGGTGAGAACATATCCCAGTATAAAACATGGATGCATGTAATGTCATAATCATGTACAAAAGCATAGCATATATCAATTAACATGAATAAAATCTAAACATGTAGAAGAATACAAATCTGTATTCAACATTCAAATCTTGACTCGACTCATTTCTAATCTAGGGATCCCGGTGTGAATAAGACGGTCTGTTACCTACCCAACCACTCGGGGCAACGGTACGTCTTATTCCTAGACTTCGGTCAACTCTGTATCGAGGGTCTGCACATAGAGTAAATCTACTCCTATGCGACGATACACCGAAACGTCTAGTTTTGGCAAGTCTGCCAATCTCTCCTATCTCAGGACTCGAATATAAATCAATAAACAAGACATTACATAATCAAATGTAATAACAATCTAGTATGTGATTTGGGGAAACTCGTATCAAATCTGAATCGAGTTGTGCAATCCCGTGACCACATGAATTATACCTTTCTTGTCGAATCGTCGGTGTCGTAGTCGAAGTCTCGAGTTCACAATAGCCAATACAAATCTGAAATGGCATAATCAATGTGCTATAATATCAAAACACAACTTAAACAAGTCTTGTACAATTCAATACTCATATTCGATACATATTCGATGGCATAACAGCATAGTTTCGCGATACCGGTCAACTCAAACAGTAATACACCCTCATAATTCCTTCCTACTCTCATCACCAACACCTAATATCATACTGAAATCTGCATATCCTCGACCCAATACATGCTGGAATTCGAAATAAGCTCATACGATATCTGAAAATCATTCCGGTAACGAATAAACCAAGCTCAACATACCAAGAACACATATTCTAACTCAAATCTGAATTTCCCCAACACATAATTTTCGAAACATGCTTGAAATGTAAGAAACTTACGTCCTTTCGTAGCCAACGATACAAGGAGCATGAATCTACACTCGGAATTAAAATCGGATGAGCAATTCTTGCACAAGCTTAATTTAAAGCCATGAATAACTTGAGAAATTTAAAGGGAAGCTCTCGGTTCTTGCTTTCTGAAACTGATGAAATGAAGTGTCAATACAAGGTATTTATATAGCATGCCATGTGTCATCACGAAATTCAAAAGTGGCAATCTCGCATGCATACCGCGGGTGCGGTGTCTCAAGAGCGCGGGTGCGCTATGCTCACGGCGACATTTTATTTCCTGAAATTCAATGACCGCGGGTGCGGTCCTTACATGACCGCGGGTGCGGTCTCACACCGCGGGTGCGGTTGCAATAATACCGCAGGTGCGGTGTCTGTTCGCACAAATTCACCAATTTCTGTCACCTACACCGCGGGTGCGGTAGTCTTAGCACCGCGGGTGCGGTGTGGCTTCGGCCCTGCTGCTCAAAATCTCATAATTGTGCATTCTTATCTCTACAATTCCAACATCAATAATATCGATAATTCTCGAGCCTTACAATAATTAGACGACTCAGTCAATAACCAGACGAATCAGTCGGTGACTAGGCGAATCAGCTTATGACTCAAGAACTCAGTAATCAATACATACATTCAGTATCTAAGAAAATCAATCGATGACTAGCGAATCAGCAGTCATTACATGCAGTGGCTATAAATCAATAGACAACAAACATTAATCTCATCAATTACAAGAATCAATGTAATAAACTAAGTATGTGATTTAGGGAAACTCGAGTCAAACCTTCCTCGAGTTGTGCAATCCCAACACAACATTAATTTATACCTTTCTTTCTGATACTCTGACTCGGTCGCAGTCTCGAATTCAAAGCTTGTCAATACTTAGTCTGACAATAACAATACCGAGGGGACGGTATCAATACATCACTCAATCAATACTGGATATAATCAAAATTCAATCAAATTCTGTTTCAACAACATAATGGCATAATCTCAATATATCCAGCCATATCATATCAGTCAGATATCAATTCCAACATCTCATAATCAATAACAACTCAATTCTGATATCAATTCTCAATCAACTCAACTCTAAAAATCATAATAATTCCATATGGTATCTGTTCCTCAGTCCGGTTTCGATTATACGATGTCTAACATGCCAATAACATCATATATGAATCATATCAGATTCTGACAATACCATAATTTCAAATCATATCAAAACGTAGCAAAACTTACGTCCAGTTGTAGTCTACATCGATAGGAACTCAATACCGAAGTCGGATTCAAAATCAGACGGACGGATTTCTCAAAAAAGGCGTAAGGATTTTTTACACATTTTCAGAAACTTTTCTCGATTCTTTCATCCTTGTTTCTGAAGGAATTTCGAAGGCATATATATATATATATTATATATATATATATATATATATATATATATATATATATATATATATATATATACATATACGCTGCATGAAAGGCAAATGGCACATCGCATATTTTACACGTCTCGCGCTCGGGCGGTATGAAAGTACCGCTCGGGCGCGGCATTTTCTGCCCGGATACCTATCTTATTATTCATTGGCGCTCGGGCGGTAGTTTTCTACCGCTCGGGCGCCACACTTTCTGTCTGAAATCCCAACTTATGGTGCATTGGCGCCCCGGCGGTCTCTTTCTACCGCTCGGGCGCCACGAGTTCTGTACAAAATTCTTGTTTGTCTTGCACCGACGCCCGGCTTTTCCACGTGAGCTCCTACAACCTCAATTCTGCCCTTTAATCAACGTCTGATTACAATCATTAAGTCTCGGGCGTTACATTTCTCCCCCTCTTAGATCTGAGTTCGTCCTCGAACTCGCAAGTAATCAATTCAGATATGTCAGAAGAAATGTATACGGAGTTTAAATCAGAAACTCATCTCAATGAATCTGTTCTAAAATTTCAATCTCATATCAAGTTCTATTTCTGGAAATAGCTCTGATAAAGTCAATCTCGCAATACTGGTTATACAACATCTGTATATACCCGACTAACAATTCGTAACAGCTCAACACTATCAGCTGTTATTAAGTCTGTTTATCTCAATCAAAGATATGTTCGATCTTTGGTCTCAGATACCAACAGTCATCGTCCGACGTTGGCATATTCAATCTGTTTATCATGAGCTGTTTTCATTTTCTGCTGAATTAGCTTCCCTTTTTCAATTATATCTCTGATCATGTCAGGTCTGATCTCAGGAATCATAGAGATATCATGTTAGTAAAGAGGAAATTTGTACTTCTTAACGTACCACGTCTCCGATGGTACCATTCTCATACTCATCTGATAACTGTTGTGGTATGAAAACTCACAACATGGCAAGAAATCCTGCCAATTAGTGTTAAACCAAGCACTATGACTCTAAGAATATGTTCTGAAATCTGGGTAATCCCCTCTGACTGTCTGTCAGGTAGTGAATACTATTCAGTATTCAGATATTATCTAGTATCCAACTCTTACGGTACATTCTACCCAACGTGCAATAATCAACCAAAATCACGGTCTAATATACTCAACTCTCCACACTCCGTGTAATCTAATCACTTTTCTGACAGAATCTCAGTAATATATCATATTTGTACATCTTCATGTACGGTTTAGCACTTGCAGACTGAGTCAGTCTGTCATTCTTAACTCAATCAATACTCAATTCCGAGAGGAATGTAGTAACTTCATCACGATATCCTTGGAAATGTAATCTCATTTCCATTCAGGAACCGATAAGTTATATAACTCATCTCTTGGTTTCTTTCTTTCTATCTTTATCTGTTTGTAATTCAGACATTTCAGTCCAAACTCTATCATATCTAGTCTCATCTGTTTCTATCAAAACATTTTCTGCTATCAGGATGCCTACTGAATCGAGTATCGCATCTTTCTGACAATCTATGTCATTTCACATTCGAAATATCGGGCACAAACAAATCAGTTATTAACATACAATACAGTAGTACTTACCTGATTCAAACACGAATTCAAAATAACAGCAAGATTCAATCAGGTTCGAAACATCGTTCATCGATACTGATCTGCTAAACTCATAAACTATAAATGTCTGACACCGATGTCAATCTCGGCTGACTAATCACGGTTTAACTCCGCTAAAATCGATAAATATATCATCTTCAGATATAACACATCCTGAATGCAATCTGTCTCAATCAGGATTCAAAATTTCAGCAATTTCTACTATCATTTCAAGGCTAAACTCAATCTCTCTGAATTCAGATCTAGAATCTTATCTGGGAAAACATTAATAACTTTCTTATCATTGGTAAATCAGCCAATGATAGACTCAACTTCAGTAAATCAACTGAATACATAAGGAGTCACTCTGCTCCTTTTTGTAATAATCGAGTCATAGCTAGTATGAATATCAAAGAAATTCTAAGTCTAGAATTCTTATCGTACAATATTCATTTCTTGATCATCTCCGGTCTGATTCTCACCATCTTCTGGAACTAATCTATGGTAGCTCTGTACTTAATCAGCATATCAATATGAGTATTGCAGTTCCAAAATCAGAGAACACCAGTACAATACCATCACCACACAATCTAACTCGATCTCATTCTCATTCTACTGTAGTATACAAGATCTAACAGAAATTACTGATACAAGATCTTTTCTCAAAGGAAAAGAAACAACTACTACAGTAAATAGGGACTCAACAGATAATGCATACATCAATTCAAATCTTTCAAAAATAAAAATATGTGAAGCACCGGTATCCCTCAATACATATGCAGGATAATCAAACAAATCAGTTACCTGCAACCTCATCATCTGGTGCTGCCTGAGCCTGCTCCTCGGTCAAAGCAAATACTCTGGCCTGCTGTCTAGGAGGCTGGCCAACTGTCTGGCTTCCTCCTGGCCTCTGCTGTGACTGAGATGGTGCTGGCTGAAATGAAGGAACAACAGCTGATTGTCTACTTCCCTGTGCCGCTGATCCAGCTGATTCGGCTCCCTGGAATCTTTGGGAACCCCTCTGTGGACATACTCTGGAAAAATGTCCCTGTTGTTTGCAGAAGTGGCAACTACCAAGTACTCCTTGGCATTGCTCAGTGGAATGTCTCCCTCCACAATTTCCGCAGTAGGCCCCGGTATAACTCTGCTGAGAACTACTGGAGCTAGAAGAACTGCTGCCAGATTTCTTAAACTGCTTTCCTCTAGCCTTCAGAAAATCTTTCCTCCCACCACTGCTACTGCCACTCTCGAATCGGGGAGGTGGTTGCGGTGGTCTCGACACTGGAGGAACAAATTCAGCTCCTCTCTGCCTTATCAGCCCCGCTTCAGCGCCCTTTGCTCTATTCATGGCATCAGCAAAGTTATTCGGTCGCCTTGTGTTCACCAATGTAAAAATATCGGGATTCAAGCCATTGATGAACTGATCAGCAACGGCTTCGTCATTTTCAGACACATGTGGAGCAAACTTCAACAAGGTAGAGAACTTGGTCACATATTCTTCAATGTTCAGCTGACCCTGTCTCAAATTGGCAAACTCCGCCCCCTTGTCCTTCCTGTACGACACTGGGAAGAATCTTTGATAAAACTCAGTTTTAAATACATCCCAAGTAATAATCGTACCTCGTTGCTCCAAGGCCCTCTTCATCGTAACCCACCAGTGTTTTGCAACATCAAGCAACTGGTCCCCAATCAATTTAATTCGGCGCTCATCATTGTATTCCAGTGAATCAAACAGCATCTCGATGTTACCTAGCCAACTCTCACACTCAACTGATGTCTCAGTACCCGTAAGAGTCGGTGGTTTGAATGACTGAAACCTCTTCAGCAAGGTTTCCATTGGAGTCGGTGTTACATCCATTGGAGGATTCGATGTACTACCCTGTTCTGGTATTCTTCTGGGAGGCATATCTGAATATCACAAGGTTTAGTAACCCAATCCAACAAACCTGTTTCAATTCAGTCTCTCCTCCGATCATCTTACTGCTGATCGAGAATCAGTTCAGATTCGTTCCCAATAATACATATTACCTTACCAATCGAATCAGATAATCAAATAATATGTATGTCAAAGCAGTAAATCATGCTAGCAATCACAAGCAAGGAAAGAAAATTCAATCTACCCCGCTCACTAGCTTCTATCTCAGTCTCAAAAATCTACAGTGCTAGTACCTACTGCTCTGATACCACCTGTTGTGGGGACCCGGACGCTAATCAAGTTCTTAATCATCATTGGGACTAATTAATCAATTATAAAACAGGGTCTAAATTTTTTTTTTTCAAAAATACACAGCGGAAACGTAATATAATTTACTCAATTACATATTAAACATGAATATACAAATCTTGTGTTATCTACAAGAATTCAACTAGGTTCAACTACATATCAGTACTGAATCCTATGTTGCTTCGAAGCCCGAATCTCCACGCTATCTAATCTTATCTCATCCTCTTCTTGACCCTGATCCAGCCCCACCTGTTGTCATGCACACATACAAAACAAGACAACAGCCGGATAACTCCGGTAAGATATAAATATCCCAGTATAAACAATGTATACATGCAATCATATAGAAGCATATACGAAAGCATATAAGAAATATTCATAACCTGTATCAACTCAGAAACATAAATCAATATCAAGCATTCAATAAACTTGAATGATATAAACAATGTAAATCAACATGTCGTCTCAGACTCAACTTAACCGACGCGTCGTCTCAGACTCGACTCAACTCTAACCTAGGGATCCCGATGTCTGGATATAGGTAATTATATCGAATCTCAGTCGATAGGAATGAATCAATCCCTAAACGGCATCGATATAATTCATATATCAGTGTCTAGGCGAATCAGCCGCAGAATTGACGAATCAGTCAAGAATTAGGCGAATCTGCCAATAACCAGACGAATCAGCCTGTAATTAAGCGAATCAGCTTAAGTTTAGACGAATCAGTCAATAACCAGACGAATCAGCCGTTGATTAAGCGAATCAGCTTAAGTTTAGACGAATCAGTCGATAATTAGACGACTCAGTCAATAACCAGACGAATCAGTCGGTGACTAGGCGAATCAGCTTATGACTCAAGAACTCAGTAATCAATACATACATTCAGTATCTAAGCAAATCAATCGATGACTAGCGAATCAGCAGTCATTACATGCAGTGGCTATAAATCAATAGACAACAAACGTTAATCTCATCAATTACAAGAATCAATGTAATAAACTAAGTATGTGATTTAGGGAAACTCGAGTCAAATCTTCCTCGAGTTGTGCAATCCCAACACAACATTAATTTACACCTTTCTTTCTGATACTCTGACTCGGTCGCAGTCTCGAACTCAAAGCCTGTCAATACTCAGTCTGACAATAACAATACCGAGGGGACGGTATCAATACATCACTCAATCAATACTGGATATAATCAGAATTCAATCAAATTCTGTTTCAACAACATAACGGCATAATCTCAATATATCCAGCCATATCATATCAGTCAGATATCAATTCCAACATCTCTTAATCAATAACAACTCAATTCTGATATCAATTCTCAATCAACTCAACTCTAAAAATCATAATAATTCTATATGGTATCTGTTCCTCAGTCCGGTTTCGATTATACGATGACTAACATGCCAAGAACATCATATATGAATCATATCAGATTCTGACAATACCATAATTTCAAATCATATCAAAACGTAGCAAAACTTACGTCCAGTTGTAGTCTACGTCGATAGGAACTCAATACCGAAGTCGGATTCAAAATCAGACGGACGGATTTCTCACAAAAGGCGTAATCCTTGTTTCTGAAGGAATTTCGAAGGCATTTATATATATATATATATATATATATATATATATATATATATATATATATATACATATACGCTGCATGAAAGGCAAATGGCACATCGCATATTTTACACGTCTCGCGCTCGGGCGGTATGAAAGTACCGCTCGGGCGCGGCACTTTCTGCACGGATACCTATCTTATTATTCATTGGCGCTCGGGCGGTAGTTTTCTACCGCTCGGGCGCCACACTTTCTGTCTGAAATCCCAACTTATGGTGCATTGGCGCTTGGGCGGTCTCTTTCTACCGCTCGGGCGCCACGAGTTCTGTACAAAATTCTTGTTTGTCTTGCGCCGACGCCCGGCTTTTCCACGTGAGCTCCTACAACCTCAATTCTGCCCTTTAATCAACGTCTGATTACAATCATTAAGTCTCGGGCGTTACATAGACTGTTGTACAGTATTGTACTTTTATACTGAAATGTATTTTATACTGAAATGTATATTATTTAGATTCCATTACCTTCCGCACTTGACATTTTAAAAAGAAAAATTTTTAGACCCTGTTTATCAGAACTGATAATTAAATCCCAAAAGAAGATTAAGAAAAAGATCAGCGTCCGAGTCCCCACAACAGGTGGTATCAGAGCGATAGATCATTTAGATTGAGATAGTCAGAATTGATAGATCCTTTAGAATGAGATAGTAGAGAATGAGCGGGGTAGATTGAATTGTCTTCCTTGCATGTGATTGCTAGCATGAGATTTATGTCAATGTTGATTGGCATGATGTGTGCTAGCATGATTTATTGCTTTCCCTATTACATGTTGTTTGTTATCTGAGTTGATTGCAGCATGTAATTGTTAAGCCTGAATCAAAACCGAGTCTGGATCAGAGGTATATGATCAGAGGAGGGCTGAGACAGATTGTATATATTGTGTACTAATTTGTTTGATATTCAGATATACCGCCTCGAAGAATTTCAGAAAAGGGTAGTATTTCGTCTGAACAGATAGATGCATCAGAAACTCAGTTAGAAGGAAAGATGAAAGAATTTCAGTTATTGCAGCCGCCGATTCTGAATGGTCAAGACGTCCGAAGATTGCCAGAACTGGTTTGATGATATAAAAATACTGTTCGATTTACTTGATTGTATAGACGAACAGAGAGTTAAAATGGTACCTTATCAGTTACGAGAAGCCGCCAGGAGTTGGTGGATTACCAGTAGAAGAATGTGGGAACAGAGAGGTACAGTGATTTCGTGGGAAATATTCAGAACTGAATTTTATCGACGATTTTTCTCAGCCTCGTACCGAGAGGACAAGAAAGCAGAGTTTGAGAATTTGAGCCAAGGTCGGTTGAATATTGATGAATATACCGCCAAATTCTCTACTCTACTGCATTTTGCTCCTCAGATAGCTGGAAGTGATGAAGCTATAGTAAATCAGTTCATCAGAGGGTTGAATTCGGAGGTAGTTTCATTTATGAATCTGCAGCGACCTTACCATTTTGCTGACATCCTGAGTAGAGCGAAGAGAGCGGAGGCGAGTCTGATTAGACAGCTAGCGAGGTTGTGTGTGAAGCAACCCCAGACACAGCAATCCCCTCTCTGATATGATCACGGTAGTACGAGTGGGAAGCAAGATTTGCTGAAAGCTCGGAAGAAGCCATTCAAGAGGCCAGGAAGCGGTTCATCTAGCTCCAGCGTTTCTGGTCCAAGCCATACTGGAGTGTATTGCAGAAGTTTCGGAGGGAGACATCCCACCGAGCAATGCCAGGGAGTGACTGGTAGATGCAATATTTGTGGACAGCCGGGACACTTTGCTAAAGTCTGTCCCCAGAAGCGTTCCCGAAGATTGTAGGGAACAGAGTTCAATTGAAAACACAGATCTAGAATTCACAACAGGTACTATTCTTTATGATTCTATTGCATATGTATTGATATATACTAATGCATTTGTTAAGAATATCTTTGACTGAGTTGCATGGAGATATGTGGTATCTGTTGGGTTTGTATGTACTGTAGTATTGATGTCCTTACTTGTGGAGGAAATATTGATATCAGAGATTTCTGCATATATTGTATACTACAGTAAGATGAGAATGAAATAGAGATAGATTATGATGTACTTGTGTTTTCTGATTTGAACGCATTATTGATATGTATATGCTGAACAAGTACAGACATATTGTAGAATTTTTCCAGAAATGGTAAGATTCAGACCAAAGATAACTGATCCGTGGAGATACCACGATAAGGATTCTAGATTTAGAATTCCTTTGATATCTGTATTGTATATGACACGATTAGTACAGAAAGTAGCAGATTGCATCCTTATGTATTCAGTAGATCCACTGAAATCGAGCCTAGCAATTGGCAGATTTGCCAGTGATATATGAGTTGGTCGATGTTTGCCCAGATAAGATTTCAGATTTATGTGATCTCCAAAAGATAGACTTCAGAAATTGAATGGAGATTAAGTATGGTTTGTATGTTAGATTCAGTACAGAATGATATTGAATATACAGAATAATACATACCGAATTGAAAGAGTTGAATATTTGAATATTGTATTGAATATTCTGAGAACTGCGATGATTGTATACAGAAATTATTCAGATAAGAATCCTGCTTGAAACAGATTGTATTCAGAGTATGCGTTATCTGAAGTTAGTATACCGAGTGAGTTTGACACAGTTGAGAATGCAATCAGTGACAGATAGGATACCGATATCAGAAAGATCAGAAATTTCAGAAATGTCAGAATTGTCAGAAATGTATTTTGTCTGATTTGACAGATTATCTCATTCAACTGTTGTTTTGTATCTACTTGTGTATTGTTATTGTTCTAAATCAGTATTCGTGATATCTTATATTGGTTGGGAGCATATTTTATTTGCAGATAAGATATAGCAGTTGAGCAGAATGACATGAAGATATTTACCAGAAATCATTGTTTTATGAGTTCACTGAACTCACTAGATCTGTATAGGTTACTGATATTTTGTATGTGGTTTGATATTACTGTTTTTTTGAATCGGTATATGATACAGATTGTTGTGAACCGTTGAGAATATATACAGTTCAATTGTATCAGAGTTGTTTTCGAGAGGTACAGCTATTCAGAAATGCGATCAGTATGTTCAGAGCTTGATTGATAATCAGAATGGAGCCTCGATCAGAGTAACAGATATATGATTTTGTGTTTTTTATGAAATTGACTAGCATGTAATATCAGAATGTTTCAGTATTGTATAACAGAATTAATATTGATAGTCAGAGCCGAATACCAGGTAGGTATTTCTTCTGTAATTTTTATTATTAACTGATGGTTATGCCGAATAGTTCGAAGTTGAAATCACAGATAGTGTCAGAAATGCGCTGTAGTGACTTCAGTTGTCATGTTTGTGATTGAGAATGTATGATATTCGAACAGACAGTTTTGATATAGACAGATTAAGTCAGTTGTGACAGAATTTATAATAAAAAACGAACAGAATTGGTACTGATATGTCTAAACTGCCAATAGATGAAGACAGAAATCAGAAGATTATTACAGATGTGTATGTTTCTGAATAGAAATGGAAGTGCATTTCTATGGCTTTCGTAATGAAATTACCGCCATTTTCTCCAGTTTGAAATATGATATGATTGTGATTGACAGATTGTTCAACCTATATCTATCAGTTTGTACAAGATGATGTACAAACATGAGCAAATGACACAGATTGATGTCAAAGAAATGATCAGATTGCAAAGAATTTGGCAATAAAATGTATCAGATTGTGATTGTGATTTATTTTGCACATATGGCAGAATATACCATACGCTATTTCGCAGATTTTTCACCGATTGACGGATAACCAGAGTGTACTATCCAGATATGGAAGATATCCAGAGAGCGGTAGTGCTGAATGCTAGCACTAGTTGACATGAGGTATTGTTACTTTATGGGTAATTGTGTGGTGATAGCTATCAAAAGAGTATTGAGATAGTTACAGATGACACATTGTACAGTGAGTACTACAGAGTCCTTATAAAGAAGATTCAGAAAGGAATAAAGATAGCTCAGAAATGACAAATTTGATAAACCAACATCGGATGATGATGCTTGGTATTGAGAGTGGAAGATTGAATATATCCTTGATCGGGATAAACAGAATTAATAATCGTCAATAGTATTGATTTACTATGAACTGTAGATGGACATATACGGATGTTGTATAGCCAGTACTGCGAGATTGATTCTGTCAAAAGAATTTGGAGAAGTATTATGATGTTATACTTAGTGAATTCTTATTCCAGATTAAAATCAGAGATTTGAGTTTTGATTTAAACTTTACGATACATTTCTTCTAGTACATTTGAACTGATTACTTGCGAGTTTGAGGACGAACTCAGATCTAAGAGGGGGAGAAATGTAAGGCCCGAGAAATTAATCCGGTTAATCTGAAAATATTTGAAAATGATTATTATAATCATGGATGATAATTGATATGATTATAAGCGGAACGGATCGGTTCGGGAGAGCCGGAAAAGAATTCACATTTTGTGTGAAGAGTAGGATTAGCGCACATGCGCGACATGTATCGGCGCACATGCGCGGAACATCCAGTAGCATCGGTGCACATGCGCGAGATAAGGCGCGCATATGCGCGACCCGTCCAAAATGATCGGCGCATATGCGCGACATAAATGGCGCATATGCGCGTGTTTGGCAGAATGATTGGCGCATATGCACGGAATAATTGGCGCATATGCGCGAGAAGACTAATGCTGGTTTTTATAACTGGCGCATATGCGCGACATTGTTCGCGCATATGCGAGAAACGTGCAGAACATGCACGACGCCACTTGCCCTTGTATCATGCAACATATGTATATATATAGATGTATACACGATTCTTTCCTTCAGAATAAGAAAGAGAAAGGAAAAAGGAACCGAGGGAAGATTTGGAGATTGTGAGAAATCCGTCCGTCTGTTTTTAAATCCGACTTCAGTACTGTGTTCCTGGCAACACAGGCTACAACTGGACGTAAGTTTTGTTACGTTTAGACAAGATTTGAATTTATGATATTGTCAAAATTGAATACGAATCAGATATGATGTTTCTAATACCGTAGATATCGTATAATTGAAGTCAGACTGAAGAACAGATTGTTTTTTGTATTTGTTATGATTTTTGGAGTCGATTTGACTGAGATTTCATATCAGAATTGTATTGTTATTGAGATTATGACTGGTATTGTTGTTGATTACGAAGTCTGATATTATATCGGTGATGTTTAGACTGACGGGGTTATCGAGATAGTATCGTTAGGCCGTTGAAACATCAGTATTGATTTAGATTGATCAGATATGATATTGATTGAGATTCATTGTTATATTGTTGACTTGGATCAGATTGTATACCGAGTTGAGTATTGGTCAGAACAGATTCTGAACTGAGATATATACTGATATTGTATTTATGTGATTTGTAATTATCAGATTGATATGGACATATTCGACTTTGAGACTTCGTCTTCGTCAGACCGGGACGACAAAGGTATAATTCATGTGATATCTGGGAAGACATAACTCAAATCAGATCTCATTTGAGTTTCCCAACTAAATCACATACTAGACTTATTGTTTATCTTCTGAGATGATTATGATTTGTTTATAGACTTTATATTCAAATCTTTTGAAATGAACATGCTTTGTTTACAGATTGTTATACATTGCATTTGAGATAGGAAAGTTTGACAGATAGTCAGACTTCTAGACGTTCGATGTATCGTTACGTAGGAGCAGACACCCTCCTATTGTAGATTATTCGATAAAGCTCAGACCGAAGTCTAGGGATAAGACGTACAGTCACCCCGATTGGGTGGGTAGGTGACAGACAGTGACGTCTTATTTACCCCGGGATCCCTAGAGTTATAGTTGAGTCGAGTCTAGACATGATTTGACTAGAACTGCATGTGTTTATGGATGTGGTTTCATAGACTATGAAACCCGTTGTTATTGCTTTCAGTCATGATAGCATGTTTTTATGATTTGATTTGAGTAGCATGTTTAATTGATTTGTGTTGCATGCTTATTTTGAGTTGATTTCATAGATCATGAAATCTATTGTTTTTAAGTTTATTCATGATAGAATATTTCATGATTTACTTTATGTATATGCATGTTTACCATGTTTTATACTGGGATTTATTCTCACCAGAGTTATCCGGCTGTTGTCTTGTTTTGTATGTGTGCATGACAACAGGTGGGGCTGGATCAGGGTCAAGAAGATGATGAGAGAAGACGAATTAGCGTGGTGATTCCGGACTTACTGTAGACGTGGTTTAGTACTGGAACTTAGTAACTGAACCCTAGATTAGTTGAAAGACTGTTGTACAGTATTGTACTTTTATACTGAAATGTATTTTAGACTGAAATGTATATTATTTAGATTCCATTACCTTCCGCACTTGACATTTTAAAAAGAAAAATTTTTAGACCATGTTTATCAGAACTGATAATTAAATCCCAAAAGAAGATTAAGAAAAAGATCAGCGTCCGGGTCCCCACAATCCATTTGTTGTCTTTCTCTTCCTCATTTGACGGGGTTATGTTGAACTTCAAGTTTAATAAGATATTTGATAGCCCTGAAGAGCTAGTCAATATGCTTATGACTTATGAGATCACCATAAAATAATAAAATTGTTGTTTTTATAATGGGCCTCTCGTAAGACGAAAAATGGCCCATAAGGTGAGGGAAAGAAATGTTCTGCCACTCACAAGAAAAACAATCCCAATAAGAGGCAAACTCTGAAAGACACTTAAAAGGCCTACAAAGCCCGATAAGTTAGAACATATTTATTTCACTGCAAGAAGTCCGGACATAAGAAATTATATGTGCCAGAAATGTTCTGGAAATGATAAGTGAATGTCCAAGTAAACATGATTTCAACAAAAACCAAAAGAAAGTTAGATGATCCAAATCACACACAAATATGGCACGCTAGACTAGGTCATATTTCCCAAAGAAGGATGCACAAACTAGTAGGAGAAGGCACGTTTGACTTGTCAAACATAAATTCTCTACCTACTTGTAAATCCTGTCTAAAAGGAAAAACGACTAAGACTCCATTCGATGGAAACGTGGAACGTGCGCATGGTCTACTGGATTTGATCCACACAGACGTTTGTGGCCCACTAAGTGTTAGCACAAAATATGGGCAATCCTACTTCATTACCTTTATTGATGACCATTCGAGGTATGGGTATTTTTATTTGATGAAACACAAATCTGAAACATTTGAAAGGTTCAAAGAATTCAGATCTGAAGTATAAAACCAGCTAGAAAGAAGTATTAAGGCATTTCGATCTGATCGAAGTGGAGAATACTTGAGTGCTGAATTTTTGGGTTATCTAAAAGAGAATGTGATTCTCACAGTGTACTCCACCAGCAACACCACAATTAAACGGTGTTTCTGAATATTGTAAACGTACCTTGTTGGACATGGTTCGATCAATGATGAGATTCACTGAATTGCCTACATCGTTTTGGGGCTTTGCGCTTGAAACTACGGCAATGTTGTTGAATAATGTTTATACTAAAGCAGTGGACAAAACACCATATGAGATATGGATGGGAAAAACTCCCAAGTATTCTTACCTGAGAATATGGGGATGTCCTGCTTACGTGAAGCAGACAGTGGGAGACAAATTGGATAGTAGATCCACTTTGTATGTGCTACTTTGTAGGATATCCAAAGAATTCTGTTGGATATTTTTTCTATCATCCCAATGAAGCAAAAGTGTTTGTGTAGTAGCCCGAATGCCGAATTGGGTAATTAACGGATTAATGGTGATTAATCATGATCGGAAGGTCCGAAGATGGTTCGGAAGCACCGAAGAGTTCGGCAGGTCCGAAGTGAGTTCGGTGGATCCGATCATTAGGTGTCAAGAGTTGATCGACACGTGGGAGTTCGGACGTTCCGAAGTGTAGGTTCGGTGGATCCGATCATGAGGTGTCAAGAGCAGCTGGACACGTGCATGTTCGGACGGTCCGAAGTGTATGATCGGAGGATCCGATCATGAGCTGTCAAGAGCCAATGGACACGTAGCGTTCGGACGTTCCGAAGTGGTGTTCGGAGGATCCGAACATGGCCTATAAATAGTGGTCGGATTTCCTCATTTTGACTCGCCAATTCAGAGAGTTCCATAGCATTTCAGTCGTTTCTGACAGGTTCTAGTCTTGTTCCGAGATTTGGGCACTAGCGGGGAGCTGCTGGTCTTGTAGCAGAGCTGTGCTCTAGTTGGGAGCTAGCGGCATCAGCGGGCTAGCGACAGACGAAGGTTTGGAATTTTATCAGTATTTATCTCAGGATTATCTAGTTAAGTCTGGTAGATCAGTTTAGTGATGGTTTTCACTTGATGAATAGGCTTGGATTAGACCTGTTGTCTGGTTGTTCCAGTGGATTAGGATTGCTGTGATAGAGGTACGAAAGTACTATCCGAGATATCCTGGTTGAGTATACATTCATATATGTGTTGCATGATTATGTGGTGCATTGATATATGTCATATGATGCATGCTATTATGTCACGTTTATTACTGCACATTGCATTTCATGTTGAGCCGTATCTCCTTCGAGATAGCCTTTGCTGTGAGCTGTATCTCTTTCGAGATAAGCTATATCTTGGGGCCGCTCAGCCCTGTCTTGTGGACGCATGGACACCGAGAGTACACAGTGGCCGACGGGTCGGGAGGGCTTCGGTGGTCCGGGACATTTTAGGTCCACGTCTGTCTTGTAGTGGATGCAGTGACCCAGAGGTTGGACCGCGCGGCACTATCCACTTGGCGCCTCTAGACTGAGCATTGTTGAGATCCTTTTGTGATTCCTGTTTCTTGACTACCCCGGTATCATGATCATAGCATGTGCATTTCATATAGGTCTGTATACTCATACTTTTGTACTGGGCGTTCTTATCGCTCACGTCCTCGGTTTTGTTTATCTTGGACACCCCATTCCCTCGGGGCAGGTCTCAGGTTGGATGGTTCCGGAGGAGCAGGAGGAGGACGTTGAGTAGCCGGTTGGTTTAGTTTCGGTATCATTTGATTCGATATGGTTGTACCAGATATTCTTTACCTTATTTTGAGTTGTTCTAGAGTTCGTTTGGGTTGTATAACTATCATTTGTTAGTTGTTTCCGCTATTATCTCTGATTAGTAATTATTAAGTTAATTGCATGCTTAGTTTTCAATTAGTAGGTGATTCTGGAACGGGTCACTACATTTATGGTATCAGAGCATGCGTAGGATTTTGGGATATAGATTTTGTTTTGGGATTTCCGTTGACCATTTTTCCCTATTCTATCTTGTAGCGATGGCTGACCATTTTGATGACGGGAGTAGTCAGGGGAGTGTAGGTCGATGGGGTGACCAAGATGATCTTAGGCGTCACCATGAGCATCGTCATCGTCGGGATGGTCCTAGGCGTTTCGATATGCATCGTTTCATGCAGATGGGGCCTAAGCCTTTAGTTGGCGGTGAGACTCCCGATGATGCGGAGGATTGGTTAGAGCGCATGGAGAGTTGTTTCCGCGCATTCCAGTGCACCGATGAGCAGAAGATGGAGACCCTTAGTTTTCTTCTTGAGGGCCGTGCTCGCAGGTGGTGGCGATCGACTTCTGCGCCGATAGTTCAGTCTCAGGGTAGAGCGACTTGGGTCGATTTCCGTGCAGCGTTCATGCAGCTGTACTTTCCTCCAGCCCTTCGCCAGGCCAAGACGATTGAGCTCTTGAACCTGAAGCAGGGGAGTATGTCTGTTGATGAGTATCAGCAGAAATTCTTTGAGTTATTACCCTTCGCTCCTCATATCAGTGGCAGTTCTGAGGCCAAGTATGATCATTTCCTCCAGGGCCTTAATCAGGAGATCTTTGATCGAGTCACTGTCTGTGATAATCCTACTTCGTACGATGGGTTGGTGAACCGGTGTCGTCAAGCAGAGATCAGTCTCCAGCGTGGTAGGGCTATTCTTTCTTCTAGACCTCCGAGTACTTTGAGGCCTCGATCTCAGTCGTTCAAGAAATCTGGTTCGTCTTCTTCTGGATCTAGATCTCGATCTAGCGGTGTTTTCCGCTTTGGTAAGAAGAAGGAGTCTTGTGCGCATTGTGGGAAGAACCATCCATCGGAGCAATGCCGAGTAGCCGCAGGAGCTTGTTATCAGTGCGGAGAGATGGGGCATATTAAGAAGAATTGTCCTCAGTTGCGAGGTGGAGCAGGATCTGATTCTGGATCTCAGGCGACTGTTCAGCAGAGGAGGCAGGGTCAGGCAGTGGGTAGTTCGAATCTTCGACCTCGTGCCCAAGGTCAAGTTTTTGCGTTGAACCAGGATCAGGCTGCAGACGAGACCGAGAGAGTCATAGCAGGTACTTTTTGTTTATGCGGTATTCCTGCTTTTGTTCTTATAGATACCGGAGCATCTCATTCATTCATTTCTGCACGATTCGTTAAACGTCATAAGTTACCGTATGTTTCTCTAGACGTCATTCTTTCTGTTTCTACCCCGATGGGTCATTCGGTTTTAGCCAAGCGTCTAGTGATGGGTTGTCCTTTAGATTTTGAGGGTAACGAGTTGACTGCGAATCTTATGATTCTGGAGATGGAAGATTTTGATTGTATTTTGGGGATAGACATTTTGACTACCTACCAAGCTACTGTGGATTGTTACCAGAAGCTTGTTCAGTTTCGTACGACTGAGAGCTCTAGTTGGTTTTTCTATGGTGAGGGAGCGCGACCTCCGATGCCAGTAGTATCTGCTCTGAAAGCCTGTCGTGCTTTAGAGGCGGGCGGGGAAGGCTACCTCATCTATGCAATTGATACGTCCACAGGTAGTGTTGGTATAGAGGATATTCCAGTGGTTTGTGAATTTCCTGATGTATTTCCAGAAGAGATTCCTGGTTTTCCTCCGGTTAGAGAGGTGGAGTTTGGCATTGAATTAATGCCAGGGACTGCACCGATTTCTCGTGCCCCCTATCGTCTGGCTCCGTCAGAGATGAGAGAGCTGAAGCAGCAATTGCAGGATCTTCTTGATAAGGGTTATATTCGCCCGAGTGTTTCGCCTTGGGGAGCTCCAGTCTTGTTTGTCAAGAAGAAGGATGGATCGATGCGGTTGTGCATTGATTATCGCCAGCTGAATCGGGTGACGATCAAAAACAAGTACCCATTACCCCGTATTGATGACTTGTTCGATCAGCTTCAGGGTACTTCTGTTTACTCCAAGATCGACTTGCGATCAGGTTATCATCAGATGAGAGTCAGAGATGATGATATTTCCAAGACTGCATTTCGTACTCGTTATGGGCATTACGAGTTTCTAGTTATGCCATTCGGATTGACGAATGCGCCAGCGGTGTTCATGAATCTGATGAACCGAGTCTTCCGAGATTTTCTGGATCAGTTTGTGGTGGTTTTCATTGACGATATCTTGATCTATTCTCATAGTGTGGAAGAGCATGTCCAGCACTTGAGGATTGTGTTGCAGATTCTTCGCGAGAAGCAATTGTATGCTAAGCTGAGTAAGTGCGAGTTCTGGATTGATCGTGTAGTATTCCTTGGTCATGTGATTTCCAAGGAAGGAATTTCTGTGGATCCCAGCAAGATTGAGGCAGTGCTAAATTGGTCACGACCTACGACGGTGGCTGAGATCCGTAGTTTTCTAGGTCTAGCAGGGTATTATCGTCGCTTCATCGTGAATTTCTCCCAGGTAGCTAGACCTTTGACGCAACTTACTCGGAAGGATGTTCCATTTGAGTGGTCATCTGAGTGCGAAGATAGTTTCAGAGAGCTTCGTCGACTTCTGACTTCTGCACCTGTTTTGGCGTTACCGTCAGGATCTGATGGTTTCAGTGTTTACACCGATGCCTCTTCTCAAGGCTTAGGGTGTGTGTTGACGCAAAACGGTCATGTGATTGCTTATGCTTCCAGACAGCTGAAATCTCACGAGGAGAAGTATCCTACTCATGATCTAGAGTTGGCAGCTATTGTGTTCGCGCTGAAGATTTGGCGTCATTACTTGTACGGGGTTAAGTTTGAAATCTTTACTGATCATAAGAGTCTGAAATATCTGTTCACTCAGGCTGAGTTGAACATGAGGCAACGTCGTTGGATGGATTTGCTGAAAGATTATGACTGCGAGATCAAGTACCATCCAGGATCTGCAAATCTCACAGCTGATGCTCTTAGTCGCAAAGTGAGAGTTTCTGCACTTCAGACCAGTGCTATGATTAGTACTATTCAGGATTGTTGTTCGTTGGGATTTAATTTCAAACATCGGAAAGGTATGGAGAGCATTCGTGTTGCTACCATTTTATCTGAGCCAGCCTTGTTCGCTCGGATTCGAGATGCTCAGATGTCTGATCTCAAGACTCAGAGATTAGCTCGGTTAGCGGGTGGAGATAGCGGTTTCCATTATCAGTCTAATGGTCTTCTGTGTTTGTCTAATCGAGTTGTAGTACCAGAAGATGATAATTTGAGGGAGGAGATCTTATCTCATGCTCATCGAAGTAAGTTGAGTATTCATCCAGGAAGTAATAAGATGTATAAAGACTTGAGGACACGATTTTGGTGGAAAGGGATGAAGCGCAGTGTTTATCAGTTTGTTTCCAAGTGTCTTGTTTGTCAACAGGTTAAGGCAGAGCACCGTCGACCTGGAGGATTATTGTTGAATCTACCTATTCCTGAATGGAAGTGGGAGCATATCGCGATGGATTTCATTACTCACTTGCCATTATCGTCGAGGAATAGTGACGCTATTTGGGTAGTGGTGGATCGACTCACCAAGTCTGCTCATTTTCTGTCTTATAACCGGGATTTCACTTTCGATCGTATGGCTCGATTGTACATTCAGGAGATTGTACGTTTGCATGGAGTGCCTGTCAGTATTGTCAGTGACAGAGATCCTCGTTTTACCTCACGGTTTTGGGGTAGTTTCCAGTCAGTTTTGGGTACTACACTGAGTCTGAGTACTGCTTATCATCCGGAGACTGACGGTCAGTCAGAGAGGACTATCCGTACGCTTGAGGATATGTTGCGAGCCTGTGTTATGGATTTCGGACCCGCTTGGCAGGATCATTTGCCTTTGATTGAGTTCGCGTACAACAACAGCTACCATCGTAGTATTGGTATGGCACCATTTGAGGCGTTGTATGGGCGACGTTGTCGTACTCCTTTATTCTGGGACGAAGTTGGTGAACGACATGTTGAGGGACCGGAGTTAGTCCAGCAGGCTATTGATAAAGTTGCAGTAATCAAGAAGAGGATTAAGATTGCCCAGGATCGACAGGCTAGTTATGCGAACACCAAGCGGCGACCTCTTTATTTCCAGCCAGGTGAGAAAGTGTTTCTCCGAGTTTCGCCTTTTCGCAGGATTTTGAGATTTGGTCTCAAGGGTAAGCTATCTCCGAGATTCATTGGTCCTTTTGAGATTCTAGAATGTGTGGGAGATTTAGCTTACAGGTTAGCATTACCTCCGTATTTGTCCGGTATTCATGATGTGTTCCACGTATCTTTGTTGAGACGATACGTAGCAGATGAGTCTCACATCTTGCATCCCTCTGAAGTTCAACTTGAATCAGATTTGTCTTACGTGGAGCGACCAGTTCAGATTCTCGATCGCAAAGACAAGGTGTTGCGGAATAAGATCATTCCTCTTGTCTTAGTACAGTGGCAGCGCAGAGGCACTGAAGAAGCCACTTGGGAGTTAGAGAGTCGTATGCGTTCAGAACATCCAGAGCTCTTTTGAGTTTTGCTTTGTATATGTTTGTGTTTTTCAATTGTAATCGAGATATCAGTTGTATTCAACAACAATTGAGATATAATAGCGATGTTGTTATTTCGTTTTGTTCATTCTCTAAGCCTGATTTCGAGGACGAAATCTTTTAAGGGGTGGAGAATGTAGTAGCCCGAATGCCGAATTGGGTAATTAACGGATTAATGGTGATTAATCATGATCGGAAGGTCCGAAGATGGTTCGGAAGCACCGAAGAGTTCGGCAGGTCCGAAGTGAGTTCGGTGGATCCGATCATTAGGTGTCAAGAGTTGATCGACACGTGGGAGTTCGGACGTTCCGAAGTGTAGGTTCGGTGGATCCGATCATGAGGTGTCAAGAGCAGCTGGACACGTGCATGTTCGGACGGTCCGAAGTGTATGATCGGAGGATCCGATCATGAGCTGTCAAGAGCCAATGGACACGTAGCGTTCGGACGTTCCGAAGTGGTGTTCGGAGGATCCGAACATGGCCTATAAATAGTGGTCGGATTTCCTCATTTTGACTCGCCAATTCAGAGAGTTCCATAGCATTTCAGTCGTTTCTGACAGGTTCTAGTCTTGTTCCGAGATTTGGGCACTAGCGGGGAGCTGCTGGTCTTGTAGCAGAGCTGTGCTCTAGTTGGGAGCTAGCGGCATCAGCGGGCTAGCGACGGACGAAGGTTTGGAATTTTATCAGTATTTATCTCAGGATTATCTAGTTAAGTCTGGTAGATCAGTTTAGTGATGGTTTTCACTTGATGAATAGGCTTGGATTAGACCTGTTGTCTGGTTGTTCCAGTGGATTAGGATTGCTGTGATAGAGGTACGAAAGTACTATCCGAGATATCCTGGTTGAGTATACATTCATATATGTGTTGCATGATTATGTGGTGCATTGATATATGTCATATGATGCATGCTATTATGTCACGTTTATTACTGCACATTGCATTTCATGTTGAGCCGTATCTCCTTCGAGATAGCCTTTGCTGTGAGCTGTATCTCTTTCGAGATAAGCTATATCTTGGGGCCGCTCAGCCCTGTCTTGTGGACGCATGGACACCGAGAGTACACAGTGGCCGACGGGTCGGGAGGGCTTCGGTGGTCCGGGACATTTTAGGTCCACGTCTGTCTTGTAGTGGATGCAGTGACCCAGAGGTTGGACCGCGCGGCACTATCCACTTGGCGCCTCTAGACTGAGCATTGTTGAGATCCTTTTGTGATTCCTGTTTCTTGACTACCCCGGTATCATGATCATAGCATGTGCATTTCATATAGGTCTGTATACTCATACTTTTGTACTGGGCGTTCTTATCGCTCACGTCCTCGGTTTTGTTTATCTTGGACACCCCATTCCCTCGGGGCAGGTCTCAGGTTGGATGGTTCCGGAGGAGCAGGAGGAGGACGTTGAGTAGCCGGTTGGTTTAGTTTCGGTATCATTTGATTCGATATGGTTGTACCAGATATTCTTTACCTTATTTTGAGTTGTTCTAGAGTTCGTTTGGGTTGTATAACTATCATTTGTTAGTTGTTTCCGCTATTATCTCTGATTAGTAATTATTAAGTTAATTGCATGCTTAGTTTTCAATTAGTAGGTGATTCTGGAACGGGTCACTACAGTTTGTATCAAGAAATGCCACCTTTTTAGAAAAGGAATTTCTATTAGATAGAAAAAGGGAAGATGATAGAACTTGAAGACATTCAAGATACTCCCTCAACTATAGTAGTTGAACCTAATCTCCAAAAAAAAACCAGTAGTTGAAGTACAAGCTCCTAGGAGGTTTGATAGTGTTATTAGACCACCTGCTAGATATATGCTTCTTCATGAACAAGACCATGATGAGTCTTGTGTTGGATATGATCCAATGAACTTTAAGGAAGCAACATCTGATACTGATTCAACCAAATGGCTTGAAGCCATGCAGTCAAAAATGAACTCTATATATTCAAACCAAGCCTGGACATTGGTGGATCAACCTGAGGGAATCGTTCCTATAGGGTGCAAATGGATCTACAAAAGAAAGCTTGGGGCGAATGGGAAGGTAGTGACCTTCAAAGCAAGGTTGGTTGCAAAAGATTATACTCAAAGACAAGGAGTTGACTATGAGGAAACTTTTTCACCAGTTGCTATGTTTAAGTCCATTAGATTACTAGTAGCCATAGCATCATGGTATGACTATGAGATATGGAAAATGGATGTAAAGACTGAAAGCGGACCGGCTACGGTGGCCGGAAGCGCAACGGAAGTCAAAAATTTCGATTTTCATGAAGAAATTTCGGCCACCTTGTTTTTATGCAACATTTACAATCAAACACCAAAAAATACATAGGGTGTAAGAAATTTTATTACCTATCAACCTCTTGAGGTTGATGTTTGGCTCCAACTTTGTTGTAAACAACAAAGCTCTTCAAAGGATAGAAAAATCTACAAGCTCCTCCTCCTTTGCTTCAAAATAAGGCCCACCACTAACAAGGTAAACCCCCTCAAATATTGAACTAGAAATATTTGAAGATTTATCAAAGAGAAGGCTTTTTATTCTCCAACACTTTGAAGAACAAAAGAGAGAAAAAATTTTTTGAGAGAAAAGTGTTACAATTTTCGGCCAAGGTGAGATGGAATGAGGGAGGGAAGAGTTGTCTTGGTAGTGCAAAAAGTTGTCTTGCATGCCATGCAATTTTTTAATCAAAAGTATTCACAACCCTTCACCTCCCAAGCATGCAAAACCTAATGGGCTTGTAACTTTTACAAGGCCCAGGGACCTTTTTAATTGTCTCAAACATTTTGAGCCCAATTAAACTTTACTTGATTTTACTCAAGCCCACTAGTTAAATAATTATTTTCAATTGGGCTCTACAAGGCCCAATGTTATTTAATTAATCCAACACTTGAATTAATTTAATTATTTGGACTCTACTAGGCCCACTAGTGTTTAATTAATCCAACACTTGAATTAATTTAATTTAGTTCATAATAATGTTTATGAAAATCACAATTTTCAAATACATTATTCACTTGGCCAAATTTTAATCTAGGAACACTTCTATAAATTAAAATTCATATTTCTCTCATAGAAGTCATACTTCTATTTTTCTTTACGCTTATAAACACATTTATAAGCCGTTCAACACATTGAACTATTTTACTTCTCATCGGGATTTACAAAGCTAGTACTTGTGTGACCCTCAATGGTTCATTGATACGACTAGCCGTGGGTTCACATCTCCATGTGATTAGGACTAAACATGTCCTTATATGAGCATACCCCAATTGCTCCATTCTTATTTATCAACCCCTTGATAATAAGAACGTCAGAACTCAAGTCTGATATTACCCAACCAATCATGTTAAACGCCTAGCAGCATCGCTTACATGATTCCCTAGGTATCAAATGATAGTGCCTGCAAGAACCATTCTATTATGGTTAGCGTACAGTACGGTCCCTTCAACTCATATATCCCGACCGATTCGACAACCATTGGTTTATCGAGAGTTGTCAATGAATCGAAACTATGTGTCATGTCGTAGTTGCATCGATGGTGTAATCTATGAAACCCCTTTCATAATTACAACCATACTCTGATCAGAGATTTCAAACTACACGCACATGAAAACACATAGGATATCCATACCCGTAGGTAAGCGGTGAATCCCCGACTACAATGCATCGACTCCTACATGTTTCGCCGTAACACCCAACCTTGCCACCTGATGACCCCATAAGAGTCGGTAAACAAGTCAAAGTGAAACGCTAGCACATAGAGTCTCAATCTTGTCCCCGGTCATAAGGACTAATGGTGTACAACCATAAACTAGGACTGTTTCTACTCGATAAGTGAGAACCACTTGGAAAGTCCTTTATAGAGGGTTGTTCAGTGCACTCTACCAGGAGCACCTATCTGCATGCTCGGACATCACAATGTCCCCTACCAATGAAACATGGTACTCACATCGCAGATACTAGTCTCTAACTCGAGCGGCCTATATCCTTCTTAGTGGCGGCTGAATCGACTAGGAACCGTTTAGAATATACAGTATTACAAATATGAGTTTCATGATACTCATCATATGAGCATATCATATTCTTTCTACTATTTTTATATTCAAGGACTTTATCTATGCAACTAGCATGGGTATACAGATAAAGATGCGCCAATATAATAAATTCAAATATTATTAAAATAAAGATCGTTTATACATAGAGTTTCATCATGAACACTCGGCCAACACTTGGCTCGACGTGCACCTACTCTAACAAAGACTGCATTCCTCAATGGAGACATCAAAAAGAAAATTTATATGTCTCAACCTGAGGGATACACATCAGTAGGAAGTGAGCATAATGTATGCAAACTTCAGAGATCAATATGTGGTCTCAAGCAGGAATCAAGGAGTTGGAACCTCAGATTTGATAGCACTATCAAAGAGTTTGGTTTTGCTAAGAATCCTGAGGAACCATGTGTGTACAAGAAAATTAGTGGGAGTGCAGTGACATTCCTAGTACTTTACGTTGATGATATCCTGCTCATTGGGAATGATGTAGGATTACTGCAATCAACTAAAGTATGATTAGCCCGTAAATTCTCCATGAAAGACATGGGTGAAACATCCTACGTATTGGGAATACAAATATATAGAGATAGATCAAAGAGGATGCTCGGATTCACCCAAGCCATCTATATTGATACCATTATAAAGCAATTCTCTATGGAAGAGTCCAAGAGAGGATACTTACCAATGTGTCATGGTGTTACTCTATCTAAAGCTATGTGTCCCAAAACTGATGAAGAGATAGAGATGATGACACGTATTCCATATGCGTCAGCTATTGGTAGTATCATGAATGGTATGATATCGACACATCCTGATTTTGCTTACGCTCTGAGTGTTACAAGCAGTTATCAGTCGAACCCTGGTCCAATGGATTGGAAGGCCGTGAAAGATATTCTTAAGTACTTGAGAAGGAATAAGAACTTGTTCATGGTCTATAGGGGTGGAGAATTGAAATTGGAAGGCTACATGGATTCTAGCTTCCAATGTGACGTAGATGATTCGAAATCGACATCTGGTTTTGTATTCATGCTATATGGTGCGACTGTCTCTTGGAAAGGTTCCAAGCAAGACACCGTTGCGGATTCCACCACTGAAGCTGAATACATTGTAGCATCTGATGCATCCAAAGATGCAGTTTGGATGAGAAATTTTTCCCAAGAGTTGGGCTTTATTCCTAATAGAGTTGATCCAGTCCCGTCGTACTGTGACAACACTGGTGCCATTGCGCAAGCAAAGGAACCAAAGTCTCATCAGCGATCCAAACATGTACTGAGGAAGTTCCACATCATACGGGAGATGGTGGGAAGAGGAGACATATAAGTCGAAAGACTCCCCTCTGCAGATAATGTTGCTGATCCACTTACAAAGCCCTTGCCAGGACCATTGTTTGAAAAGCATCGCGAAGCAATGGGATTAAGGGTATTTGGCTCTAGGGCAAGTGGGAGATTGTTAGAGTAGATGCCCTGCAAGCCAACGGTTGGCTAGGGAATTTATTGACTCAAGTGTAATAAACAATCTTTATTTTAATATAATTTATTTTTTAATGGTTTCGTTATACTTTATCTGTATACCCATGCAAGCAGCATAGATAAAGTCCTTGATTATGCTTTAATACAAATGAATCGTAATTCGATGTTGAAACTCATTTGTAAACACTGCATATTCTAAATTCGTTCCTAGTCGATTCAGCCGCCTAAAACATGGATAAAGGTCGCTTGAGCTCGAGACTAGCATCGGTAAGGGCATAGAGATGTCCAAACATACAGATGGGTAGTCATATGATGATTATACCGAACAACCCTCCCTCGGACTTTCCAAGTGGTTATCATTCATCGAGAGGATAAGTCCGTGGTTATGATTGTACACCATTAGTCCTTACGACCCGGGACAACACTGAGGCTCTATATGCTACGGCTGTGCTTTGACTCGTTTACCGGCTCCAGGAGAGTCATCAGGTGGCGAGGTTGGGTACAGTTGCGACACATATAGGAGCCAGTGCATTGTAGTCGGGGATTCACCGCTCACCTACGAGTGTGGATATCCTATGTGATCTGATGTAATAATAGTGCATGGAATCTCTGGCCAGAGTATGAGATGTACGTTGGAGAAGGAGTTCTCCAATAGTACACGCGATGCCACTATTATAGTTATCACATAGTTATCGAATTAATATGCAACCCTCGATGAACCAATGGTTGTAGATTCGATCGGGATATCTGAGATGAAGGGACCGTACTGTACGTTAATCATAATCTACTGGTTCTTGCAGGCACTATCAGTGATACCTAGGGATCATGGGGCGATGCTACTAGACGCTCTTACCATGATCCGATGGGTGCTATCAGAAATGAGTTCTGACATTCTTGATCAAGGTGTTGATGAAAAGAATGGGGCTAACTAGGGTAAGCCCGAATAAAGGATTATGTCATGAATCACAAATAGTTGTGAACCCACGGCTAACTGTATCCCTGAACCATTGAGGGTCACACAAGCACTGGATCGTTTGTTCCCGTTGAGAGAATAAATTCAAGGAGTTGAATTTATATTATGATATAGTAAATTCAAGGAGTTGAATTTATGACAATTAAATTTTGAGAAAATAAATTCAAGGAGTTGAATTTATGATATAGTAAATTCAAGAAGTTGAATTTATGAAATTTGGAGAGTATAAATTCAAGGAGTTGAATTTATAAAATTTTGAGGATTTAATTTATTAAGCTCAAAAGTTGAGTTTATTAAATATTAAATTTTGGAGGTGATAAATTCAAGAAGTTGAATTTATAATTTAAATATTAAATTCAAATGTTGAATTTATAAAGGAATTAAATTAAATGTAATGGGTATTTGTATAATGAGCTTGTAGGAGTACAAGACCAACATACATATTATTAAGGTTCTTAATTGGACTTTAAAATATTAATTAATTAATTAAACTAGTTGGACTAGAATAATTAATTGATTAAGCCCATTAAGTATTTAATTAAGTTAATGGGTCCCTAAGCTTATATATATGTGTATTGGCTTAGAGTTTAATTTAATTCATTCATTTTTTTGAAAACCCTAGCCTCTATTCTTCAAAAGTGATTAACGAGAGTTTCTTGAAAATCCTCCAAAATTGTTTTGGCTTTTTCAAGAGAAGAATTTTGATTCCTCTCACAAATATTTGATCTCATCGTAAAAGTTCTTCCAAATATTCTAGTGCTATTTGGAAGAGGAACAAATCATCCAGTCGTGGACCTAATTAGAAGGAAAGAAAGGAGTCTCTTGAAGAAAGTTCGTAGGGATTCAACAAAAGCTAATCCGTTTATACCGGATTAGTTGGAGCCACGTGATTTATTCACAGAAGGTATAATTTTCTAACATCCTATGAATGTTTATTTATGATAAAATCATACGAGCGTCCAAATATATTTTGATTGTCAAAATAAAATAAAATTTTAAAACTTCCGCTGCGTTTGGGCGTGTAGAAAACCGAGATCCAACATGCACGCCGTGAAAATAGTATTCGCAGCATGCTTTTAATGCACGTTGTTGATGACGTGATGCGGAAAATCATTTTTCTTGTAGTAAGCCTTTGGATCAAAT
This sequence comes from Primulina eburnea, assembly GCF_022965805.1. Taxonomy (NCBI): domain Eukaryota; kingdom Viridiplantae; phylum Streptophyta; class Magnoliopsida; order Lamiales; family Gesneriaceae; genus Primulina; species Primulina eburnea. The sequence continues at coordinate 25,249,811 of NC_133111.1, read as the reverse complement.
GGATTAACCACATTTATAGTAGCCTTGGTGACGTGTGGATTTGGGAAATGAAAAAGGATGACTCGCCTTTATTGAAACAATTGTCGTTAATTCGAGATAAGCTTCTAACCGAGTTGGGCACGGTGGGTAATGTGATAGAAAAATTGTGCAGTTGGTTTCAAGACAAGAATAGAATAGCTAAGGTTTATGATTTCTTTGTGCAAGCCAAAGGTAAATGGCCTTGGAAGGGCTTACTGTCTCGTGGATGTGTGCTTCCGAAACACCATGTTGTTCTATGGTTGCTCGCACATCGTAAGTTGCTGACACGTGATAGATTGAGTTTTGTTGAGGAAAGATCGTGTGTGCTAAGCCAACAAGATGATGAAACAAATGATCACCTTTTCTTCAATGTAAAATATCAAAACTAATTTTTAACGGAGTGCGACAATGGTTAGAGATGAAGAAGATTATGGGTATGCCAACATCTATCTTAAAAGCTTTTCGTGGCACTTACAGAGGCAGATCTACGGTTGACAAGATGAGGCTCGCGGCCCTTGCGGCGACGATATATCATATATCGAACCTGTGCAATAGGGTGCTGTTTGAGGATGAAAAACCGAGAGTCCAAGAGATCATTAGGAAGATTCAGATTCACACCTATAAGTGCTTACCGACTGCAACAGATTTGTTTTGTATAACTCGTTAGATTTGTGTGATGATTAATTGATACGTTTATTATCTGTATATTGTAAACTTTTTTCCTCTTTTTAATGAAATTCATTTAAAAAAAGAACTCGTACGGCGGCGGGCCTACCAAAAGCCAATATTTATAGTTTTCATTAATTTCACATTTAATTCTTTTTTAATGCGAGATGGATTCACTTTCTTCATGCATCCATCTTTCCATTTATTTAAACAACATTGATTATTGGATAAACTATAATATGTAGAAAATAAATAGAGGAGTTATAATATATATATATATATATATATATATATATATATATATATATATTATATTATATAATAGTTGAGTTTATTCGAGGGATATTGATATTTTCATTTAATAAAAAAAAATTTAAAGGAATTTTTAAAAAATCGAACTTATATTATAGAGATATATATGTAGATTGGATTGTTATTACTATTACGTTCTGATTTTTAAATAAATAAATAAATAAGTAAATTGATTTTAGCGAAAATGGAATTGCAACGTAAATTGAGCAAAGGGCGAGACCTCCCAATACTAAGATACAATAGATCATCAAAATTACATAATATATCGAAAAATATTGTAAATGTATCTTTTCTCATATTCAAGACACATCAAAATTTTAAAAATTTTGATTTTGATGTTGAAAACTCGATTTGGTTGTTGTATGTTGCTAAATTCATTTAAAAGGCGATTAGATGATTTTCCTTTAGCGATTACTTTCACCTCGAACTATCCAGTTATTTAGATGATAATAGTTGTTTTTGTAAATCTACATGAACGATCTACTAGATCAATCTCTTTTCTTCAATTCTCCAAATCAAAGTCTACGATTGAAATCGATGTTCCTTGTATAGATCGCCCTAAAAATCTATACAAGATTTTTCGTTGAGATAAACAAACGGGCGGCTATGACGATCCGACAGTAGTGTAGCAGCAACGCGGCGGCATGTAGCGGTGGAACGAGGTGGTCAACCTAGAGCTTCTCCAAGAAGAGGTTGTCGACTATACCTTGTAAATCAAAGAAAAAAGATAGATAATCAAGACTAGATTGATTAATGTGTATTATCAACTATTGATAGCATTAACATATAAGCATAGTCTATCAAATATTCTAGAACCATCTTTCAACTAGAAATGAGTGATTTGTCATTCTCAAAACCTATATTTTGAATTTTCAACTCTTGAAAGACATAATATAATTAAATAACTATCATTTAATTAATTGATTTTAGATTCTTCTTGAATATTTCATGTGTATTTTGACTTGGTGGAAAATTTATTAATCAACTATTGACTAGATTTTAGGATCGTGTATTCATGATAATCTTGATTGACGATTAGATAACACCAATATAATGAGGTATAAAACTCGTTATTATGTTGAAAAATTGAAAATTTCAAAGTTCAAAATTTTTCATTGTTTCATTTTTTACATTTTTCTATTTTGAAACTCTTTCACTAAATTAAGTAGTTGCACTCTCCTCACAAAATTATCAATCAAGCTAATTTCACTACAATAATAAATGTTTATGGTGATGTAAGGTCTGAAAATTTATATCACTCTTTTGATCTATTATCGTTGATGGAGGCATGAGGAAGCAAAAAGAAAAATGAAGAGATGTAGTGTCAAGAAGTCTCAGACAGAAAAGTTGGCGCCCGAGCGGTAGGAAATGACCTCCCGAGCGCCAGTACATACTAAGTGTAGTAATCGAACAGAACATGCCGCGCCCGAGCGGTAATTTTGACCGCCCGAGCGCCAATGTCATACAAGATAGGGCTCGGACAGAACATTCCGCGCTCGAGCGGTAATTTGTGACCGCACGAGCGCCACCTAAGTTTTGAGAAATGATGCCACATTTCTCTACCATGCTATATAAGATGTACATTCTTTATTTCCTTCAGTCTTCTTCAGCAGAACTACCGAGAGACTTTAGGAGAAAAGCTTCAAGTCTCCTTGAAGCTTAGATTATGATTGTGCAACCTCTACCCATCCAAATTTTATTCCGAGTTTAGATTCGTGCTTCTCTCATCACCGGCCACGAAAGGATGTAAGTTTTATTATGTTCCAGCATGTTTCGAACTTTAGGTATGGGAGGAATTATGATTTGAACTCTAGAATATGTGTTTGAGATTACGAGATACGTATATTAGCAACCGGATCGAAGCACGGATAACCTACGCAATTGTTATTGATTTTTCAACATGTATGAATGAGATTATACAAAGTTTGAGCTTGTAGATCGATGTTTGTTTAGGATTATGATTTTTTTTATGAGTGGGTGATAGCAATCTTTGATATGTGAATTGACCGGTCTCGCGATATTACGCCGTTATGCCATTGAAATGTACCGAGATTGAATATTGATCCGTATGTGTATTCCTTTGAGTTAAAGGTTGCTGTGGTATATTATGTATATGTTAATTAAGATTGGTATTGACAGATTTTATATCGATATTTCAAGACTTCGACTTGTTCAAACCAAGACTACGACAAGAAAGGTATAATTCAATGTTGGTTCGGGAAGACACAACTCGAATTAGATCCGATTTGAGTTTCCCAAAATCACATACTAGATTGTTTATAATCTGATATGGTTATGCCTTGTTTATAGAGTTATATCAATGCACATGAGATAGGTAAGTCATTGCCAGATATGCCAAGATACCGGATGTTCGGTGATATCGACGTACGTATGAGAAGATCGACTCCTATTGTAGATATTCGATACAGAGAGGGCCGAAGTCAGGGAATAAGACGTACCGCCACCCCGATTGGGAGAGTAGGTGGGAGATTTTTATGTCTTATTCACACCGGGATCCCTAGACTTAGATATGAGTCGAGTCAAAGAATAATAGTCGAAGAGTTTTATCTGTCTTCACTAATGTGTCATAAATACTGAATTATGTGTTATGATTTGGTATGTAATTGCATGACATGCATGTATACATGTTTTATACTTGGATTTGTTCTCACCGGAGTATCCGGCTATTGTTGTGTCTGTATGTGTACATGACAACAGGTGGAACAGGATTAGGGTCAAGGAGAGCGTGACTAAGATTGGATAGTGTGGTGATTTCAGGCGTAGAAGATGAACTAGTGATGTTACATTTGATTATGTAGTTGTTTTAAAAACACTAGTTTGTATGATTGTAATAAAACCAGATATGGATGTACTTTTGATGAAATAAAGTGGAGATATCACTTGTGTATGATTTATTTATACAATAATTTATGATGTTTAAAAGAAAATTTTTATTTTCTGACCCGTTTTCTAGCAAATATCCAATTAATTCCAAAGATAGCTGAGTTAGAGCCCGGGTCCCCACAACAGGTGGTATCAGAGCGATAGATCATTTAGACTGAACTAGAAGGGAATGAGCGGGGTAGATCGAGTCCTCTTCCTTGCTTTGATGATACTAACATAGGAATATTGTATTGTTTTATACTTATGTTCTATGCTAGCATGAAATCATGTTATGTTGATGTAAAAAAACATGTTCGCTTGATATCTGATTTGATGTATAACATGTATTTGTAAAGAATGAATCAAAACCGATTCTGGATCAAAGGTATATGATCAGAGGAGGACTGAGATAGATTGTATAGATTGTGTACTAATCCGTTTGATAATCAGATATGCCTCCTCGAAGAGCAGGAGTGCCTGTACGTCTGGTACCAGAACAGGGCAGTACTTCTAATGATCCGATGGATGTTACTGCAACACCGATGGAGACACTATTGAAATGGTTTCAATCCTTCAAACCGCCGACATTGAAAGGTACTGAGAGCGCTATTTATTGTGAAAGCTGCTTAGACGACATCGAGATGTTATTTGAATCCCTTGACTATACCGATGAATGCCGAGTGAAGTTAATTGGGCATCAACTACATGAAGTCGCGAAGACCAAAAGAGCGTTGGAGCATCGTGGCACAGAGATCACTTGGAAGGTGTTTAAAGCAGAGTTCTATCAACGCTTATTTCCCGTGTCCTACAGAAAGGATAAAGGTGCCGAGTTTGCCAATTTGAAACAGGGACAGCTAAATATCGAAGAATATATGGCAAAGTTTTCGAAATTGCTCCGATATACTCCTCACGTTGCAGAAAATGACGAGGTCATTGCAGATCAATTTATCAATGGCCTGAATCCTGATATCTTTACCTTGGTGAATACCGGCAGACTGAACAACTTTGCAGATGCATTGAACCGAGCCAAGGGAGCGGAAGCGGGCCTGAGTAAGCAATGAGAACTTTCGTATGCTGCTCCGATTCCAAGACCACCACAGCCCTCTTTTCAACCACCTCCCAGATTTGAGAGTGGTGGTAGTAGCAGTAGCAGGAAAGATCAACTTAAAGCTCGAGGAAAACAGTTTAAGAAGTTGGGTAGCAGTTCATCGAGCTCCGATGGATCACGACAGAGAGGTTCTGGTCAGAGTTCAGATTATACAGGGGTGTATTCCAGTACTTGTGGAGGCAGACATCCGACAGATCAGTGTCAGGGAGTGGTTGGGCGATGCAATATCTGCAAACAGCAGGGACATTCTGCCAAAGTCTGTTCACAGAGAGGATCACAGCGATCTCAGGGTGCAGGATTGTGGGGACCCGGGCTCTAATTCTTATTATTGGGATTAAATGGATCATTACTATAAAAGTGGGTCAAATTTTTGCTTTTACATTAAATCAAATGAAAGCTAACATAAGAAGTCTCTATGTTATTCAACCACATATTATACAAACATAAGATACAATATGTCTTGTTCTAACCATATCAAAAGTACAACTACTAGTCTTTTCTGCTAGGCCCGTGATCACCACGCTATGTCCGTCTCTCATCCTCTGCGTGACCCAGATCCTGCCCCACCTGTTGTTATGCACACATACAGACATAACAACAGCCGAAAAACCGGTGAGAACAAATCCCAGTATAAACATGTAACATGCATATAAACAATCTAAACATGAAACATGCTATCATGAATGACATCATATGCACATGCAATGCAATGCGAATCAAATAATGACTAGACTCGACTCGACTAGAACTCTAGGGATCCCGGTGTGAATAAGACGTCACTACCTACCCTCCAATCGGGGTAATGAACGTCTCATTCCTAGACTTCGGTCTGAGCTGTATCAACGGCGGCAATAAGAGTAATACCTACTCCTATGCTGAGATACACCGGAACGTCTAGCTATTTGACAATGCCTGTCAAAGACTCTCCTATCTTAGATGCAATGAATATCAATATGTAAACAAAGTATAATCATATTCATATCTGAATATCACACTGATTATACATGCTTGAATACAATTCTGAAATCAAAGCATAAACATGTTAAAAGATTGAATATAATGCTATACACTATTCATAAACATGTTACAATATATCTAATAATACTCGTATGTGATTTTGGTTGGGAAACTCAAATAATATCTTATTTGAGTTACATCTCCCCAAACAAAACATGACTTATACCTTTCGTCGTAGAATCGCTGTCACGGTCGCCAATACGAATCTGAAATGGAAATGTGGATACGCACTCTATCAATTTCTAATCTAAATCAACACATAACCAAGTCACTACGTGATCTCAATACAATCTGACGGCATAACGACGTAATTCTCGATACCGGTCAATCAAATTCTTAACATATATCAACATAGACCAATATCCCATTTAAAAAATAAATAATCGATCTCATAAATACATTATACTCTCCCAAATCTGCACATAACTCAAGTTATACCACTAAAATTCTATTACAATAGCATATGACATCCGTTTTTCAATCCGGTTTCGATTCTACAATCCTAAACTTAACAAAAACACATAATCTAGTGTAATTCATAATTTCCCCAATCCATATATTTCAAAACATGCTGGAATCAAAGAAAACTTACGTCACCTTGCAGCAAATACGGAGAGGAGTTCAAAACCGAAGTCGGATCAAAGTTTGGATAGTTAAATCTTATACAATCGCAATGTAAAGGTGTTTAAGAAAGAAAGCTTTCCTCCTCAGCAACCTGCCGATTCTTCTGTTGAATGAGGAGAATTCGTGCCACCTTATATATATATCTTGCATGCCTAACACACATGGCTCATCCTTTGCATTACACGTCTCGCGCATATGCGCGGCATTATTCGCGCATATGCGCCGAACCTACTGTCTCGGCAGATTTAGCACTCGCGCATATGCGCCACTAAACTCGCGCATATGCGCCAATTGTTCTGGACGCTCCACGCATATGCGCCACTACTCTCGCGCATATGCGCCAAGGCTGCTGTACATGTCGCGCATATGCGCCACTCTTTCCGCGCATATGCGCCAATGCTACTGGAATTCTCATGCATATGCGCGCATTCCTTCGTGCATATGCGCCATAGCTTCGGCCTTACTTATTCTTTTGACTATCTTTCACATCTTTATTATACATTTCCCTTTCTTTTCTAGTCCAATGAAATACATCTACAATCATCTTAATTATCAACGAATCCATCTGATTATGATAACTAAATCTCCGAGCCTTACATTTCTCCCCCTCTAAGAACTGATTTCGCCCTCGAAATCGCACATCATTCTATCGATGAAAGCATCAAAAGTAAAAATATCAAAGTTAGATCAATACTTACATTATTGAAATAATTCGGGGTGTTTCTGTCGCATGTTGGCTTCTGTCTCCCAAGTCGCTTCCTCAATGCCATGACGACTCCACTGAACTTTCACGAGTGGAATATTCTTCGTTCTGAGCTTCTTTTCTTTCCGATCAAGAATCTGTATCGGTTGTTCCACATAGCTCAATGTCTGATCAAGTTCAGCTTCGTCAGGTTGAATGACATGAGAAATGTCTGGCATATATTTACGCAACATCGATACATGAAAGACATCATGTATCCCAGATAGAGAAGGAGGAAGTGCAAGTCGATAAGCTCGATCGCCAATCTTCTCAAGAATCTCGTAAGGACCAATGTATCGAGGAGATAGTTTCCCGCGTTTGCCAAACCTTACAACGCCTCTGAAAGGAGAAATCTTTAAGAATACTCTATCTCCCGCCTCAAATACTAACGGTCTACGTCTGATATTGGCATACTTTGCTTGTCGATCTTGTGCTGTCTTCATCCTCTTCTGAATGAGTTTCACCTTCTCTGTCATGTCACGAATCATATCTGGCCCACGTTCGGGTACTTCTGAAACGTCATCCCAGTATAGCGGAGATCTGCACTTCTTGCCATACAAAGCTTCAAACGGTGCCATCTCGATACTCGTCTGATAGCTATTATTGTAAGAGAATTCACAAAGAGATAGAGAATCTTGCCAACTAGTGCCAAAATCTAGCACTACAGCTCTCAACATATCCTCTAAAGTCTGGATAGTCCGCTCTGACTGTCCGTCTGTCTGAGGATGATACGCAGTACTCAGGTGTAATGTCGTACCTAAGGCCTGCTGTAAACTATGCCAGAAGTGTGAAGTGAATCGTGGATCACGATCTGACACGATAGACTTCGGCACTCCATGTAATCTGACTATCTCTCGAACATATATCTCCGCCATCTGATCGTGTCTGTAAGTCATTCGGTACGGGATGAAACAAGCTGATTTGGTCAATCTGTCGATAACGACCCAAATCGCATCACAGCCTCGGGAAGATCGGGGTAACTTCGTCACAAAATCCATGGAAATGTGATCCCATTTCCATTCCGGAATAGACAAACTCTGAAGTAACCCTCCGGGCTTCTTCCTCTCGGCCTTCACCTGTTGGCAGTTCAAGCATTTAGACACATACTCTGCGATGTCTGACTTCATCTGCTTCCACCAGAACTGGGTCTTCAGATCATTGTACATCTTTCTGCCACCAGGATGGATACTAAAACGACTACAGTGTGCTTCGGACATAATCTGATGCTTCAAATCTGAAACATTTGGCACAACAAGACGGTTATTGACGTACAAGATATGCTCACGCACCTGATATTCTGACAAATGCCCTGATCTGACCATTTGAATTGATCTTTGTACATTCTGATCGGTCCTTTGTGCTTCTTTGATCCTCCTGATCACGTCCGGCTCAACTTGAATAGCAGCAAGCCGTAGTGGCCTCTTATCTGTATCAAATGCTAATCCCGAGAGACAGCAACTTTCAACTAACTTTGTAACACCTATCGTCGATAAGGACAAGGCACATACCTTTCGACTCAAGGCATCTGCTGCTGCGTTTGACTTCCCTGGATAATATTTGATTTCGCAATCAAAGTCTTTCAGAAGATCTAGCCATCTACGCTGCCTCATATTCAGTTCTGATTGAGAAAATAGGTACTTTAAGCTCTTGTGATCGGAAAATATCTCAAATTTCTCGCCGTAGAGATAATGACGCCAAATCTTTAATGCAAATACGATAGCCGCCAATTCCAGATCATGAATGGGGTATCGGATCTCGTGTGGCTTCAATTGTCTCGAGGCGTATGCGATCACATGGCCTCGCTGCATAAGAATACATCCCAAACCTCTATGAGAAGCATCACAATATACAACGAAATCATCCGTACCTGAGGGTATCGTCAGTACTGGAGCACTGGTCAGCCTTTTCTTCAACTCTAGAAAGCTAGACTCGCACTCCTCTGACCAAACAAACGGTGCATTCTTTTGCGTCAATTGAGTTATTGGCTTTGCAATACTGGAGAAATCTTTGATAAATCTTCTGTAGTATCCGGCTAAGCCCATGAAACTGCGTATTTCTGGCACAGAAGTCGGTCTCGACCAACTAATCACAGCTTCCACTTTACTCGGATCTACAGAAATACCATCTCCAGAAATGATATGCCCCAAGAATACAACTCGATTCAGCCAAAACTCACACTTTGACAATTTAGCATACAATCTCTCATTTCTCAGTGTCTGCAACACAATCCTGAGATGTTCTGCATGCTCATTCCTATTCTTCGAATACACCAAAATGTCATCAATGAAGACAATTACAAATTCATCTAAATACCTCTGAAACACTTGGTTCATCAAGCCCATAAATACCGCAGGAGCATTGGTTAAACCAAAAGGCATGACAATAAATTCGTAATGTCCATACCTGGTTCGAAATGCTGTCTTCGGTATATCTACAACTCGAACTCTGAGCTGATGATACCCGGAACGTAAATCAATCTTCGAATACACAGAGGATCCCTGCAACTGATCAAATAAATCATCAATCCTAGGCAAAGGATATTTATTCTTGATCGTTGCCTTGTTCAGTTGCCTATAATCTATACACAATCGCATCGAACCGTCTTTCTTCCGCACAAACAGCACCGGAGCGCCCCAAGGAGATACACTAGGTCTGATATATCCCTTGGCCAGAAGATCTTCTAATTGTGCTTTCAATTCTTTTAGTTCGATGGGTGCCATCCTATACGGAGCTCTCGAAATAGGGACGGTACCTGGTGTAAGATCAATACTGAAGTCTACCTCACGAACTGGAGGTAATCCTGGGATCTCATCTGGAAAAATATCTGGAAATTCCCGCACTACTGGTATATCTGCCAACGCCGGGCTCAACTTCTGCACATCTACAACATAAATAAAGAAACCATCTGCTCCTTTTTGTAATAATCTGTTCATAGTAAGAGCCGAAATCAAGGGAATCCGAGATCTGGAACCCTTTCCGTAGAATTTCCACTCTTCTGCCATTTCTGGGCTGAACCTGACAATCTTGTGGAAACAATCCACGGTGGCTCTGTACTTTGTTAACATGTCAATCCCAACAATACAATCAAAATCATCTAACCCAAGTACTATGCAATCTAGATCAATTTCATGACCCTCAAACCGTAAGATGCAATGTCTAACCGTAGTCACCGATATCAATCCACTTCCTAACGGAGAAGTAATAGACACGACATCTAGTAACGACTCAACAGGCAGAGAATGCAACAATGCAAATCGTTCTGATATGAATGTATGCGATGCACCCGTATCTATCAATATATAAGCAGGATAACCGCAAAGGAAACAGTTACCTGCAATGACATCATCTGGGGCATCCTGTGCTTGCTCTTCAGTCAAGGCAAACACCTGAGCCTGTTGTCTCTGAGGCTGACTCCCTGGCTGGCCACCTCTGGCTCGAGGCTGGGTCTGTGCTGGGGGCGGCTGAAATGAGTGAACAGATGAAGCTTGCCTCTCAGGCTGAGTCACGGAGGCAGACGATCCTGCAGCCTGAAATCTCGATGCACCACTCCTCTGAGGACAGACCTTAGCATAATGCCCCTGTTGTTTGCATACGTTACACCTGCCCACTACACCTTGACATTGTTCTGTGGCATGCTTACCTCCACAAGTACTGCAATATCCACTTGCCACCTCTAGACTCTGGCCAAAACCTCTCTGTCTTGACCCGCTGGAGCTCGAAGAACTGCTCCCTGCCCTCTTAAACTGTTTACCCTTTGCTTTCAACTGATCTTTGCGTCCGCTGCTGCTACCACCACTTTCGAAGCGAGGAGGAGGTTGTACTGGAGGTAATGGCGGTCTTGGACTCGGAGCCACATACGGAACACTCCGTTGCCTAAGCAATCCTGCTTCAGCTCCTTTGGCACGATTCAATGCTTCAGCGAAATTATTAGGTCTCCCAGTATTGACCAGTGTAAAGACATCCGGATTTAAGCCATTTATAAACTGATCTGCCATGGCCTCATCATTGCCTGAAACGTGAGGTGCAAAGCGAAGCAAAGAAGAAAATTTAGCAACGTACTCTTCAATGTTCAATTGCCCTTGCCTCAGGTTTGCAAATTCAGCGCCTTTATCTTTGCGATAGGATACAGGGAAGAATCGCTGATAGAACTCCGTCTTGAATGCTTTCCATGTAACCTCGGTGTCACGCTGTTTTAGTACTCTCCTTATATTCACCCACCAATACTTAGCCACATCTTACAGTTGATGGCCAATGAGTTTCACTCGTTTCTCGTCACTATATTCCAGAGACTCGAATAACATCTCAATGTCCTCAAGCCAACTTTCACACTCGATGGCATTCTCGGTACCTTTTAATGTGGGAGGTCGAAAGGATTGGAATCGCTTCAGCAACGTCTCCATAGGGGTCGCCGTAACATCCATAGGATCTCCAGATGTGCTCCCCTGTTCTGGCGCTGCTGGTCGTAGATGTACGGCTGCTCTTCTAGGAGGCATATCTAATGAACCAACGGATTAGTAAACAAGATATACTACTGTCTCAGCCATCCTCTAGTCAGTTACCTCTGATCTAGAATCAGTTCTGATTCAGTCAATCACATGCTGAAAGAAATCAAATAACAACAACATGTAATAAGGAAAGCAATAATCATGCTAGCACGTCATCAAGCAAGGAAGAAGACTCGATCTACCCCGCTCATTCTATCTTATCTTACTTTAAAGGATCTATGGCTCTGATACCACCTGTTGTGGGGACCCGGGCTCTAATTCTTATTATTGGGATTAAATGGATCATTACTATAAAAGTGGGTAAAATTTTTGCTTTTACATTAAATCAAATGAAAGCTAACATAAGAAGTCTCTATGTTATTCAACCACATATTATACAAACATAAGATACAATATGTCTTGTTCTAACCATATCAAAAGTACAACTACCAGTCATTTCTGCTAGGCCCGTGATCACCACGCTATGTCCGTCTCTCATCCTCTGCGTGACCCAGATCCTGCCCCACCTGTTGTTATGCACACATACAGACATAAGAACAGCCGGAAAACCGGTGAGAACAAATCCCAGTGTAAACATGTAACATGCATATAAACAATCTAAACATGAAACATGCTATCATGAATGACATCATATGCACATGCAATGCAATGCGAATCAAATAATGACTAGACTCGACTCGACTAGAACTCTAGGGATCCCGGTGTGAATAAGACGTCACTACCTACCCTCCAATCGGGGTAATGAACGTCTCATTCCTAGACTTCGGTCTGAGCTGTATCAACGACGGCAATAAGAGTAATACCTACTCCTATGTTGAGATACACCGAAACGTCTAGCTATTTGACAATGCCTGTCAAAGACTCTCCTATCTTAGATGCAATGAATATCAATATGTAAACAAAGTATAATCATATTCATATATGAATATCACACTGATCATACATGCTTGAATACCATTCTGAAATCAAAGCATAAACATGTTAAAAGATTGAATATAATGCTATACACAATTCATAAACATGTTACAATATATCTAATAATACTCGTATGTGATTTTGGTTGGGAAACTCAAATAATATCTTATTTGAGTTACATCTCCCCAAACAAAACATGACTTATACCTTTCGTCGTAGAATCGCTGTCACGGTCGCCAATACGAATCTGAAATGGAAATGTGGATACGCACTCTATCAATTTCTAATCTAAATCAACACATAACCAAGTCACTACGTGATCTCAATACAATCTGATGGCATAACGACGTAATTCTCGATACCGGTCAATCAAATTCTTAACATATATCAACATAGACCAATATCCCATTTCAAAAATAAATAATCGATCTCATAAATACATTATACTCTCCCAAATCTGCACATAACTCAAGTTATACCACTAAAATTCTATTACAATAGCATATGACATCCGTTTTTCAATCCGGTTTCGATTCTACAATCCTCAACTTAACAAGAACACATAATCTAGTGTAATTCATAATTTCCCCAATCCATATATTTCAAAACATGCTGGAATCAAAGAAAACTTACGTCACCTTGCAGCAAATACGGGGAGGAGTTCAAAACCGAAGTCGGATCAAAGTTTGGATAGTTAAATCTTATACAATCGCAATGTAAAGGTGTTTAAGAAAGAAAGCTTTCCTCCTCAGCAACCTGCCGATTCTTCTGTTGAATGAGGAGAATTCGTGCCACCTTATATATATATCTTGCATGCCTAACACACATGGCTCATCCTTTGCATTACACGTCTCGCGCATATGCGCGGCATTATTCGCGCATATGCGCCGAACCTACTGTCTCGGCAGATTTAGCACTCGCGCATATCGCGCATATGCGCCACTAAACTCGCGCATATGCGCCAATTGTTCTGGACGCTCCGCGCATATGCGCCACTACTCTCGCGCATATGCGCCAAGGCTGCTGTACATGTCGCGCATATGCGCCACTCTTTCCGCGCATATGCGCCAATGCTACTGGAATTCTCATGCATATGCGCGCATTCCTTCGTGCATATGCGCCATAGCTTCGGCCTTACTTATTCTTTTGACTATCTTTCACATCTTTATTATACATTTCCCTTTCTTTTCTAGTCCAATGAAATACATCTACAATCATCTTAAATATCAACGAATCCATCTGATTATGATAACTAAATCTCCGAGCCTTACAAGGATCATCTGCATCAGTACCTCAACCGGAGAGGCAAGCATCATCTGTCCATTCATTCCAGCCGCCACCTGCACAGTCCCAGTCGAGGCCAGGAGGGAGCCAGACTATGAGCCAACCTCCCAGACAGCAGGCTCGAGTATTTGCACTGACAGAAGAGCAGGCCCAAGATGCACCAGATGAAGTGATCGCAGGTAACTGTTTTCTTTGCGGTTATCCTGCTTATATATTGATAGATACAGGTGCATCTCATACATTCATTTCTGAGCGCTTTGCATTGATGCATGCTTTGCCTGTTGAATCATTATCTGCGGTAGTATCTATTTCTTTTCCTTTGGGGAGTGGTCTTATATCAGTAACATCGGTTAGACATTGCATACTACAGTTTGAGGGTAATGAGATTGAGTTAGACTGTGTTGTACTTGGGTTGTTTGATTTTAACTGTATTGTCGGTATTGATATGTTAACCAAGTACAGAGCCACCGTAGATTGTTTTCAGAAAATTGTCAGATTCACACCAGAGATGGCTGATGAGTAAAAATTCTACGGTAAGGGTTCAAGAGCTCGGATTCCCTTGATATCTGTATTGTCTATGAGTCGATTGTTGCAGAGAGGAGCAGAAGAGTTCCTTATATATTCAGTAGATCTACTAAAATCGAGCCATAATTGGCAGATCTGCCAGTGGTATGCGAGTTTTCGGATGTATTCCCAGATGAGATTCTAGGGTTACCTCCCACCCGAGAGGTAGCTTTCAGTATTGATCTCATACCAGGTATTGTTCCTATATCTCGAGCTCCCTATAGAATGGCACCTATTGAATTGAAAGAATTGAAAGAACAGCTCGAAGATTTACTGGCTAAGGGTTATATCAGACCGAGTGTATCTCCTTGGGGCGCACCAGTGCTATTTGTTCGCAAGAAAGATGGTTCGATGAGATTGTGCATTGATTACCGGCAACTAAACAAAGCAACGGTAAAGAACAAATATCCTTTGCCTAGTATCGATGATTTATTTGATCAGTTACAGGGATCTTCTGTTTATTCCAAGATCGATTTGAGATCTGGATATCATCAACTTCAAGTCAGAGATGCAGACATACCGAAGACAGCATTCCGAACCAGGTATGGACATTATGAGTTTGTTCTCATGCCTTTTGGGTTAACGAATGCTCCAGCTGTGTTCATGGGACTGATGAACCGTGTCTTTCAGAAGTATCTGAATGAGTTTGTTATTGTTTTATTGATGATATTTTGGTATATTCCAAGAACATGATTGAGCATGCCGAACATTTGAGAACTGTGCTGAGAATTTTGAGAACTGAAAAATTATATGCTAAATTGTCGAAATGCGAGCTCTGGTTGAGACATGTTGTGTTTTTGGGGCATATCATATCTGGGGACGGAATATCTGTTGACCCGAGCAAAGTCGAGGCTGTGATCATTTGGCCTAGACCGATATCAGTACCAGAGATACGCAGTTTCATGGGTTTAGCAGGCTATTACCGGCGATTTATCAGAGATTTTTCCAGTATCTCAAAGTCGATTACACAGCTAACTCAGAAGAACGCTCCATTTGTGTGGTCAGAGGCGTGTGAATCTATTTTCTTGGAGTTGATGAAAAGGTTAACCAGTGTCCCTTCAGGTACTGGTGATTTCGTTGTTTATTGTGATGCATCTCACAGAGGGCTAGGATGTGTTCTGATGCAGCGAGGGCATGTCATTGCTTATGCCTCAAGACAGTTGAAGCCACACGAGACTCGTTACCCAATTCATGATCTTGAATTGGCGGCTATCGTATTTGCTTTGAAGATATGGCGACACTATCTTTAGGGCGAGAAGTTTGAAATCTATTCTGATCACAAGAGCTTGAAATACCTCTTTTCGCTGTCAGAGTTGAATATGAGACAGCGTAGATGGCTCGATTTGTTGAAGGATTTCGATTGTGAAATCAAATACTATCCAGGGAAGTCTAATGCAGCAGCAGATACCTTGAGTCGAAAGGTATGTGCTCTATCCTTATCGAATATTGGCGTTTCTAGTTTAATAGAAGATTGTTGTTTGTTTGGGTTAGTATTTGAGACAGATCGTAGACCATTGCGATTATTTACTGTCCAAGTCGAACCAGAGTTGATTGTAAAAATTAAAGAAGCATAGAAAAATTATCATAATGTTCAAAAGTCGATTGAGATGGTCAGAACCGGACATCAGTCAGAGTATCAGGTATATGATCATGTTTTGTATGTGAATAACCGTCTTGTAGTGCCAGATGTCTCATATGTGAAACAACAGATATTGTCAGAAGCGCACTGTAGTCGGTTCAGTGTTCATTCTGGTGGCAGGAAAATATACAATGATCTGAAGAAACAGTTTTGGTGGAAACAGATGAAATCAGACATTGCAGAGTTTGTATCTAAGTGTTTAAATTGCCAACAGGTGAAGGCCGAGAGGAAGAAACCCGGAGGGTTACTTCAGAGCTTATCTATTCCTGAATGAAAATGGGATCACATTTCCATGGATTTTTTTACGAAGTTACCACGATCATCCAGGGGCTGTGATGCGATTTGGGTCATGATTGACAGATTGACCAAATCAGCATGTTTTTTTCCGTACAGAATGACGTACCGATATGATCAGATGGCAGAGATATATGTCAGAGAGGTTGTCAGATTGCATGGTGTGCCGAAATCTATCGTATCAGATCGTGATCCCCGATTCACTTCGCATTTCTGGCACTGTTTACAGCAGGCTTTAGGTACGACATTGCACCTGAGTACTGCATATCATCCTCAGATAGACGTACAGTCAGAATGGACTATCCAGACATTAGAGAAAATGCTGAGAGCTGTAGTGCTAGATTTTGGCAATAGTTGGCTAGATTCACTACCACTTTCTCGTACAACAACAGCTATCAGACGAGCATCGAGATGGCACCGTTTGAAGCTTTATACGGAAAGAAGTGCAGATCTCCGCTGTATTGGGATGACATCTCAGAGGTACCAGAACTTGGGCCTGATATGATTCGTGAAATGACTGAGAAAGTAAAACTGATCCAAAAAGAATGAAGACGGCGCAAGATAGACAAGCCAAGTATGCGAATGTACGTCGTCGACCGTTAGTATTTGAACAGGGAGACAGAGTAATTTTGAATATTTCTCCTTTCAGAGGTATTGTTAGATTTGGAAAACGTGGGAAGTTGTCTCCTAGATACATCGGTCCATACGAAATTCTTGAAAAGATTGGCGATCGTGCATATCAACTTGCTCTTCCTCCTTCGCTATCTGGGATACATGATGTCTTTCATGTATCGATGCTACGGAAATATCTGCCAGATACTTTCCATATTCTTCAGCCTGACGAGGCCAAACTCGATGAGACTTTGAGTTATTTTGAACAGCCGATCCAGATTATTGATTGGAAGAACAAACAACTCAGAACGAAGACTATTCCACTAGTGAAAGTTCAATGGAGTCGGCATGGTATTGAAGAAGCTACCTGGGAAACTGAATCAGATATGAGACAGAAGTATCCACAGTTGTTTCATTAATGTGAGTTTATTATTTAACTTTTGGTTAGTATTGCTTATCTGATATGATTAATTATATGCGATTTCGAGGACGAAATCATGTCTTAGAGGAGGAGAATTGTAAGGTCTGAAAATTTATATCACTCTTTTGATCTATTATCGTTGATGGAGGCATGAGGAAGCATAAACAAAAATGAAGAGATGTAGTGTCAAGAAGTCTCGGACAGAAAAGTTGGCGCCCGAGCGGTAGGAAATGACCACCCGAGCGCCAGTACATACTAAGTGTAGTAATCGAATAGAACATGCCGCGCCCGAGCGGTAACTTTTGACCGCCCGAGCGCAAATGTCATACAAGATAGGGCTCGGACAGATTCTCCGCGCTCGAGCGGTAATTTTTGACCGCCCGAGCGCCACTTAAGTTTTGAGAAATGATGCCACATGCCTCTACCATGCAATATAAGATGTATATTCTTTATTTCCTTCAGTATTCTTCAGCAGAACTACCGAGAGACTTTAGGAGAAAAGCTTCAAGTCTCTTTTAAGCTTAGATTATGATTGTGCAACCTCTACCAATCCAAATTTTATTCCGAGTTTAGATTCGTGCTTCTCTCATCACCGGCCACGAAAGGATGTAAGTTTTATTACGTTCCAGCATGTTTCGAACTTTAGGTATGGGAGGAATTATGATTTGAACTCTATAATATGTCTTTGAGATTATGAGATACGTATATTAGCAACCGGATCGAAGAAAGGATAACCTATGCCATTGTTATTGGTTTTTCAGCATGTATAAACGAGATTATACAAAGTTTGAGCTTGTAGATTGATGTTTGTTGAGGATTATGATTGTTGTTATGAGTGGGTGATATCAATCTTTGATATGTGAATTGACCGGTATCGCGAGATTACGCCGTTATGCCATTGAAATGTACCAAGATTGAATATTGATCCATATGTGTATTCCTTTGAGTTAAAGGTTGCTAATGTATATTATGTATATGTTAATTCAGATTGGTATTGACAGATTTTATATTGAGATTTCAAAAGTTCGACTTGTTCAAACCGAGACTACGACAAGAAAGGTATAATTCAATGTTGGTTCGGGAAGACACAACTCGAATTAGATCCGATTTGAGTTTCCCAAAATCACATACTAGATTGTTTATAATTTGATATGGTTATGCCTTGTTTATAGAGTTATATCAATGCATATGAGATAGGTAAGTCAATGGCAGATATGCCACGATACCGGATGTTCGGCGATATCGACGTACGTAGGAGAAGATCGACTCCTATTGTAGATATTCGATACAGAGAGGCCGAAGTCCGGGAATAAGACGTACCGCCACCCCGATTGGGAGAGTAGGTGGGAGATTGTTACGTCTTATTTACACCGGGATCCCTAGACTTAGATATGAGTCGAGTCAAAGAACAAGAGTCGAAGAGTTTTATCTGTCTTCACTAATGTGTCATAAATACTGAATTATGTGTTATGATTTTGTATGTAATTGCATGACATGCATGTATACATGTTTTATACTAGGATTTGTTCTCACCGGAGTATCCGGCTGTTGTTGTGTCTATATGTGTGCATGACAACAGGTGGAACAGGATCAGCGTGTAGGACCGAGTGCTTACCGCTTTACCAAAAGCTATAGCTAGTGGTAATGGTGCAACTCAAATCTTTTAAACCCCACAGCAGCACAAGCATCATGGTTCGATCGCTCTACCAAGCAAGGACAATTATTGCACCCAACACAGCGTCAAGGAGAGCATGACTAAGATTGGATAGCGTGGTGATTCCGGGCGTAGAAGATGAACTAGTGATGTTACAGTTGATTCTGTAGTTGTTTTAAAAGCACTAGTTTGTATGATTGTAATAAAACCAGATATGGATGTACTTTTGATGAAATAAAGTGGAGATATCACTTGTGGATGATTTATTTATACAATAATTTATGATGTTTAAAAGAAAATTTTTATTTTCTGACCCATTTTCTAGCAAAGATCCAATTAATCCCAAAGATAACTGAGTTAGAGCCCGGGTCCCCACAGGTGACATTCATAAATGTCATCATGTTCAATATTTAGTGACATTTTAGTTTTTTGTGACACCTCCAACAAATGATCTCTATTACAATGTCGTCTTAACCTTCCTGACATTTTTTAATATCATTATAAGATGTTAATGTCAACTTCATACGTGTTAATAATTATTCATATAATGACAATTTTAAATGTCAGGAAAACTCATGTTTTAAAGGCATTTATACATGCCTTGTTATTATAGTAATAATGACAAATTTATATGTCATTTAAAATTATTTATAATGACAACTAAAAGTGTCATGTATGTTATTTATAGTGACAATACAAAACGTCACTAATGATAGGTTATAAAGTTAATTCAAAATGTCTCATAATGTAATCTGTAATGGCACTTACAAATGTCTTCTATACTAGTATATAAGGACGTTGAAAATTGTCATTAATAGTTATATATAATGACTTTTTGATATGTCTCCATATGAGTTTTACGTTGACATTTTTTTTGTACATGATTTAATGTTCTATTGTGACATAAAAAATGTCATATTTTATCTTAGACTAAATTTGATTGTGGTGATGAGAGTCAAAACCAGAAGGTCGCGTTAGCTAAAATCAGAAGACTACATAAAAGCAGAAACTCTAGTATCGCGTTAACAAAAGTAGTACTCTTCGAGTACTTATCGGCTTAGAAAAACAAGAAGCAAATGTAGCTTTATAAGCAAAACTTATTTTAAGCAGAAGTAACGTAACGCCTTTTACTTGATCGTTGCTATCTTAAATGTTACCGTAACTTTACCTAGCACAAGTATTAATTGCACCAATAAGGTAAACATGTATTTTCTAAAGCAGTAAACATGCTGGCACCACAAAAGCAAAGCTCAATCTACCCCGCTCATTCTCTTCTATTTCAATCTAAGGAACGCAGAGCTCTGATACCACCTGCTGTGGGGACCCGGACGCTAAATCATTTCTTAAATCATCTTTGGATTAATTGGATCAATTAAATAATCTAGGTCGAAATATTTTTTTTGTTAATAGAGTCATTCATAAACAAGTGTACAAATACTCCAACAAGTGTACTCCATTTATTTACTTTACAAGATCAAGTTTAATATCTAAAACCTGATAAAAGGAACAAAACATGTTCCATACAAAGTCAAAACAAACTAGGGTTCATCAACAACAAATCATGCATCGAAAAACAATTTTACTTCTGGGCCCCGATCTGCACTCTAATCTCGATCTCTCGTCCTTTTCTCGACCCTGATTCTATCCCACCTGTTGTCATGCACACATACAAACACAACAACAGCTGGATAACTCTGGTGAGAGTATAATTCCTAGTATATACAATGTGTACATGCATTTCATACAAGTATATATGAAAGCGTAACACATTTATCAATCAACATGTATCATAATCTATGAAACATATATTAATACAAATCTGTAAATCAAACTCTTGACTCTTAATCTTTGACTCAACTCTTATATAGTCTAGGGATCCCGGTTTCAATAAGAACTTAACACATCTCCCATCTACTCTCCCCATCTGGATAGTGGTACGTTCTTATTCCCAGACTTTGGCAACTATGTCGAATTTCTACAATAGGAGTCAATCTACTCCTAAGCACATCGATATAAACCAAACGTACAGTGACTTGGCACCTCTACCAAAGACTCTTTCTCGATATCTATCTTTTATTCTCTTCTTTTCCATAAATCAATAGAATAAGCATACACATTCATGAAATACAAATGTATTAAAATAATAACAAGTATGTAGTTTTGGGAAACTCAAGTTACATCCTACTCGAGTTATCAATCCCGGTTTAACATTGATTTATACCTTTCTTTTCGTAGTTCTTGGTTGAATCAAGTCCAAATCTGGCTCTGTTCGTTCTTCGAAGCCTTCAATACCAATCTGAAATAATATTTGAGAAGTACAATATCATATACAACTCAACGGCGTAACGGCGAAATCTCGAAATACCTCGGCAAATCAACAACATCAATAGATAATATCAATCACTCATAGCTAATCAGCAAATACAATTCCAATATAAAATATGTACAATCTCATTCAAACATAGCTGGAAAATCAATAACAATTTCATACGGTGTATGTTTTTCGATCCGGTTTCGATTATACGATTACCACAATCTCAGGAATACATAATATAAATCAGATCATGATTTCTCCAATATCAGGTTTTCAAAACATATGAGAAAGTAGTAAAACATACGTATTTTTGAAGCTTGACGAAAGGAACACAGAACTAAACTCAGATTGGAAATCGAACAGACGGATCTTGTAAGATCAAATTCTTAATATCTGAAGAAGTTTTGAGGATTTTTTATGGATTCTCGATTTCTTATTGTTCAGTCTGAAGGAAAATGAAGAATTTTACATATAAGTATGCATGGAAAAGATAAGTGGCTAATTCTTCATACTGCACGTCTCGCGCATATGCGCGTCCAATACAGGTGCATATGTGCGAGACCTACTGTCTCTGCGCATAACACTTCCTCTGCTTGTGCATATACGCAGCCTCGGCATGTTTTTCTCGCGCATATGCACGCCTCGTCTCCGCACATATGCGCGAGACCTTCTGTTCTCACGCCACACAATACTCATGCTATCCCAAATCGTGTCTCGGAGTGGTCCTTCTATAATCACATCAATTTATCAATTAATAATCTCGGATTAACAGGATAAAATCTCGGGCATTACAGATTTTGTGACTTACTATTTTGCTCTTATTTATATACTCGAACCATATAAAGGGTCACGATCACCATTATGAATAATTGACAAAAGAATATGAAGAGATATCTGTCAACCATCGGCTTTTCATTATCCGTGTATAAGCTCATTAAATCCTATTTAATGCGTATATTTAGGGAAAAATATCAGTTGAGTTGATAAATTAATGGGCTTAAAAGAACATGTTTTAAACCGCTGTGGTTGAAAAAAGGATTACCCATGTTTATTACATGGCTTCAAACCACATACTTTGTAATCATATTAAAGCAAACCGGTTCGCTTTTATATTGGGCACGTTTCAAAAGTCATTGCGTAAAAATCACTCAGCTTCTCAACTGCTTCACATGATGTGATGATTATCTTTTGAAAATACTCATTATACATCTGACTGAAACTTTTCAAACTTTCAAAATCCATCCACTGACAATCTGCCAAATGGATTGATGTGCTTTCCCGAACCGGATATACTTATCTCAAATTTACATAATCATCTTTAATCCATTTCAAAAATTTGGCATCTTAGCACTCTATTACTCTGTGACTTTTGCCTGTTAAGATTGTTTTGCAGAACATGCTCATTAAACATTCTTCATCCACACGATTCAATGTATGCCTCACCTCCATTGCTCACAACACGTTGGCCGTCGACTTCGCATCGGTTCTTTCTATGACAAACAAGCCTATGGTAGCCATATCAAAATGATTTCTGCCTCGGGCTTTGGAACATTTCTCGGATGAAGCGAACAATACTCGGATACCATTATGAAGGAATTCTTCGACTCTGCTTTCATGGAAAATGAGGAAATCCTCTACGCTGTTCAGGAAAAGAACTTTCGCATTACCCAGAAGATGTTCGGTGATTTGTTTGAGTTATAAGACGCTGGAATCAACGATTTTACTACTCTTCCAGATAGCAACGCTGAGCTTTGGAGAAGTAACTTCTCTCTCTCTAACTCTCCCATCTCTTCTCCAATTTGCTAGAAACGAGATATGAATATTGAGTTCAGACTAATGGCTGATATAGTTGCGAAGGGAATTCTAGCCAAGGCTAGTGCGTTTAATAAAATCACCCTAGAAAATTCCTTGTCAGGGCCACTATCGCCTCAAATCTTAAGGTCAACTTGTCTGATGTCTTGTTCAAGAAACTGGTTGCTATGATAAAGAAGAAAATCAGTCTCAAGTATTTGCGGTTCAAATTTGTCATCTTCTACTACAGGAAGTAGTCCAACCGGTGAACATGATTCATGTTGGAAAAACAAGGGTGTTCAATTGGTTAGCGGTTGAAAGCTTTCAAAAGAAGAACCTTCCAACCGACGAGGAGAGTGTCTCTGTCAGAACAAAGACCACGATCGAATTTTTAGAAAAGAAGATGTCATCCAAACGTAAGCTGGTTTTTAAATCCAGTTCCGAGGAAAAATCTCGGGATGACGTACCAGTCTCCAAAATCTTTAAGAAGAAACGGTCAGAAAAGCCCAAGAATGAAAAAATTAAGATGATTAAGCATCTCTCTGTACCATTGATTCCTCCTCCAGTCCCCAGCGTTAAAGCAAAGAATCTCAAAGGAATGAAAATCGCTGAACTGGAAATCACATCCTCTTTCTCCAATATTCCTCTCCTTCATCCTATAGAAAATTGGAAGAAAACTCTGCTGGAAGATCCATCCAAAAACAATAATGTCCACACTACCATTGTGTTGAAAAGAAAATGAGTAAATGAGATCGTTCGGCAGAGAAAATGTTTGATAAATGGGTTGAATTTCGAACGGTCACAACCTTCGACTCACTTATTCAAACCTTAAGATCAAAGAAGCTGTCAAACTGGAACTCTCAATGTTGGAGTAGACAGAAGCCTCTAAATCTCAACCGCTCTACTACGAAGATACTTTCTTGAATTACAGCAGAGGGAAAGTGTTTTTTGAGCAATAATTCAACTAAAGAAGAATAATTTTGTTCCTACTTCTCCAACTGCCAGGGATGACTCATGTAACGCCCCGAAAATTTAAAAGTCCACGCGAACCGCATGAATGCAATTATTAATTTCTCTTGTATTTTAATTAATTATTTTAATTGTCTTAAATTAATTATGTTGTGTATATTTACATTTTTAAATTATATTTTGTACATGGTTGCATTAAAATGTATTTTAAAGGTTATTCGAGTCGCGATTGAATAACGGAGACCGATGGCTGCAAAAAAGAAAATGCTTTTATTGGTTATTCGTTTTTAATTATTTAAAATATGGGTCATGCTTTTTATTATTTTTTAAAATAAGGGGTTTTGAGGTGATTTTATACGCCGGGACATAATATTTATCTATGTTGGTTTTTCAAAAAATACGAACTTCTTGACAACCCGGCTAATAAATCACAAACTTATTTTAACAAAACTATTTTTATATTTTTAATTAAAGTATAATCAAGCACTATTGGGCCTATTTATCTACCAAATGGGTCTAAAGCCTTGCTTAGAGATTTGATTAGTATTTAATTTAAAATGTTAAACACCCCAAACCCTTCCCACTATCACACGGTTCAAATCAGAATTTTATCTCCCAAACTCCACCTAGACTACACGGCACACACATTGTAATGCCCGAGAATTAATCACGGTTAATTAACGATTATTGATTTTTAATCGAGACGATTATGAAAGGGCTAACCGAGACACGAAAGGAGATCGCATGTGAAAAGGGAAGTGCGAGGGCAGTAGCATTGGCGCACATGCGTGACATATATACGCGCACATGCGCAAGACATCCAGAGAGGTCGGCGCACATGCGCGACGTGTAGGCGCGCACATGCGCGGGAGGTCCAGAGGGCTTCGCGCATATGCGCGGAAATGAGTCGCGCATATGCGCGAGCTGCAAAGAAGCTTATCACGAAGACCAGTAGGTCTCGTGCATATGCGGCAGTAATGTCGCGCATATGCGCGAGACATGCAGAAGGGAAAATCGATATTTTGCTTTTGCATGTACGTTGGTATATATATATATATATATATATATATATATATATATATATATATATATATATATATATATATATATACATGCAAAGCTTCTTCAGAAAAGAAGAAACCGAAAGTTTCGGGGATAAAAGTGCTTTTGATTTCAAAATTCGATTTTACGATCAATCCGTCCGTTAGATTTTAAATCCGACTTCGATACTGTGTTCCTATCAACGCAGGCTACTACAGGACGTAAGTTTTACTACGTTTTGACATGTGTTGAAATTAT
Source organism: Primulina eburnea (assembly GCF_022965805.1). Lineage (NCBI taxonomy): Eukaryota > Viridiplantae > Streptophyta > Magnoliopsida > Lamiales > Gesneriaceae > Primulina > Primulina eburnea. The sequence continues at coordinate 25,224,180 of NC_133111.1, read as the reverse complement.
GATGTTGTTAGAATTGAATACACGTCATATATGTTGTTCTTGACATGTTAGACAGCGTAGAATCGAAGTCAGATTAAGAAACGGACTGAATATGGAATTGTTATGAATTTCAGAATGAAATTGACTAGAAATGATATCAGATTTGTACGGTAGTTGACTGTAAATTATTGGAATTGGTATAGACTGATATAATATTATCAGTATCGCAAGATTGTACTGTTGTACTGTCAGAATTTGATAAAACAGAGATGTTGTGATTTGGTTAGAATATTGATACAGAATATTGATATTGTCATTGCCAGATTGAACAGTGACAGACTCTGAATCAAGACTTTGATTGTATCAGATCAACAGCAAGAAAGGTATAAATAAATGTTGATTCGGGATTGCACAACTCGAGTTAGGTTTGACTTGAGTTTCCCTAAATCACATACTTTATTTTATTGCATTGATATTTGCAGATTATCAGATTGATATGTTAATCTATTGACTTAGAACAGAGTCAGAGTCCGAGTCTAGGGCATATCAGCCTAGCTAGGGCAGAACCGCCGAGTCTTTCTCAGAACCGATAAGACTCTAGACTTACGGTGTATCAATGAACTTTAGATGTAGATCGACGTCTATCGTAGACACGCGATACAGCATACCAAAGTCTAAATTAGATTGGGATCCCTAGATTTGAGATAAGATAAGATTAGATCACGAGTCATTGATTCATGTAGTCAGACTAGATACATGTTTTGATGTTTGTTTATGCTTTTATATATGTTTTATATGATTGCATTGAATACATTGTTTATACTGGGATATTCGTATCTCACCGGAGTTATCCGGCTATTGTCTTGTTTTTATGTGTGCATGACAACATGTGGGATAGGTACAGGGTCACAGAGGTGAAGACAGATCGAGATTAGAGTGGTGATTCCGGACTTGGACTAGAGATAGGATTTAAACACTTGATAGTAGATGTTGAACCTGAGTATGTATGATTGTATATTTTATCAGATTTATACTTCTATACTGATATGTATAGGAGTTTGATTCCATTACCTTCCGCAATTTAAAAAAAAAAATTAGACCCTGTTTACTATAATTGATTAATTAGTCCCAATCATGATTAAAAATATGATTAGCGTCCGAGTCCCCACAACAGGTGGTATCAGAGCGATAGATCCTTTAGATTGAGATAGAAGAGGCTAGTGAGCGGGGTAGATTGAGATTTTCTTTCATACTTTTGAATGCTAGCATGTCTTACTGCTTTAATACATATTACTTGCTTATCTGATTTGATATAGTAATGTGTTCTATTGAAATTGGATCAGTACTGATTCTAGATTAGCAGTAAGATGATCAGCTGAGAATTGCAACATAATTGTTGTACTTGTTAATAATCTATTTGATTATCAGATATGCCTCCCCGACGAGTCCCAGAACAGGGAAGTACATCAAATCCTCCAATGGATGTCACTTCGACTCCAATGGAAACGTTACTGAAACGATTTCAGTCATTTCATCCGCCGACGTTGAAAGGAACAGAGAATGTTGTGGAATGCGAGAGTTGGCTTGATGATATTGAGATGTTGTTCGAATCCTTGGAGTATACAGATGAGAGGAGAGTGAAATTGATTGGACATCAGCTGCACGAAGTTGCCAAGGACTGGTGGATTACAAGAAAGAGGGCATTGGAGCACAGAGGTACGAACATTACCTGGGATATTTTTAGAACTGAATTTTATCAACGATTTTTCCCAGTATCGTACCGAAAGGATAAGGGGGCGGAGTTTGCCAATCTAAAGCAAGGACAGATGAACATAGAGGAGTACGTGTCAAAGTTTTCCTCCTTGCTGAAATTTGCTCCACATGTAGCTGACAGTGAAGAAGCTACTGCTGACCAGTTCATCAATGGCATGAACCCCGAAATTTTCACATTAGTGAACACAGGGCGACCGAATAATTTTACTGACGCCCTGAACAGAGCCAAGGGAGCAGAAGCCGGTCTGATGAGACAGAAAGGGGCTTCATTTGTACCTCCAGCACCGAGACCACAGCAACCATCTCCCAGATTTGAGGGTGGCAGCAACAGTGGAGGAAAGAAAGAATTTTTGAAAGCCAGGGGAAAGCAATTCAAGAAATCTGGCAGTAGTTCTTCCAGCTCTGGTGGTTCCAGACAGAGCCAGAGTTACACTGGAGTTTATTGCAAGACTTACGGAGGAAGACATGCAAGTGAGCAATGCCAGGGAGTGACTGGTAGTTGCAACATCTGTAAACAGCCGGGACACTTTGCTAAAGTGTGTCCCCAGAGAGGTTCCCAAAGATCTCAGGGGGCCGAGTCATCGGGATCAGCAGCACAGACTGAGAGACGATCAGTTGCTGTTCACACATTCCAGCCAGCGCCAGCTCAGTCACAGCAGAGGCCAGGAGGTAGCCAGACTATTAGCCAGCCTCCGAGACAACAGGCCAGAGTATTTGCTTTGACAGAGGAGCAGGCCTAGGAATCACCAGATGACGTTGTGGCAGGTAACTGTTCTTTATGTGGTCACTCTGCTTATGTACTGATTGATACCGGTGCTTCACACACATTTATTTCTGAACGATTTGCATTAAGTCATGCATTGCCTGTAGAGTCTTTAGATACTGTAGTGTCTGTCGCCTTTGGGGACGGGTTTGATATCCGTGAATTCGGTTAAACATTGTATGCTACAGTATGACGGGCATGAGATTGAGTTAGATTGCATCGTATTTGGGTTGTCCGATTTTGATTGTATTATTGGTATTGATATGCTGACCAAGTACAGAGCGATAGTTGATTGTGTCCACAAGATAGTGAGATTCAGACCAGATATGGCTGAAGAGTGGAAATTTTACGGTAAGGGTTCTAGATCGAGAATTCCTTTAGTATCCGTACTATCTATGACTCGATTGTAACAGAAAGGAGCAGAAGGGTTCCTTGTAAGAAAGAAAGATGGTTCGATGAGACTCTGCATCGACTATCGGCAACTGAACAAGGAAACGGTAAAGAATAAATATCCTTTGCCTCGTATAGATGATTTATTCGATCAGTTGCAGGGTTCTTCAGTATATTCCAAGATCGATTTGAGATCGGGATATCTTCAGCTGAGAGTCAGAGATTCTGATATCTCAAAGACGGCATTCAGAACCAGGTATGGACACTATGAATTTATTGTCATGCCGTTTGGTCTGACGAATGCTCCAGCGGTATTCATGGGATTGATGAACCGTGTATTCCAGAAATATCTCGATGATTTTGTGATTATTTTCATCGATGATATGTTGATTTATTCAAAGGATATGAGTGAGCATACTGAGAATCTAAGAACTGTGTTGCGAATTTTAAGGGCTGAGAAGTTATATGCTAAACTGTCAAAATGTGAGTTTTGGTTAAGACATGTAGTATTTATGGGTCATATTATATCCGGAGATGGGATATCAGTAGATCCCAGTAAAGTGGAAGCCGTGATTTCTTGGCCAAGACCGACGTCAGTGCCTGAAATTCGCAGTTTCATGCGTTTAGCGGGATATTACTGTCGTTTCATCAAAGATTTCTCGAGTATAGCTAAACCAATTACTCAGTTGACTCAGAAGAATGCTCCATTTGTTTGGTCTGAAGAGTGTGAGACCAGTTTTCTGGAGTTAAAGAAGAGGTTGACCAGTGCACCGATGTTGACTATTCCATCCGGTACTGGTGATTTTGTGGTTTATTGCGACGCTTCTCACAGAGGGTTGGGATGTGTGCTGATGCAACGAGGGCATGTTATTGCTTATGCCTCAAGACAGCTCAAACCACATGAGAGCCGTTATCCAATTCATGACCTAGAATTGGCAGCCATTGTCTTTGCATTAAAGATATGGCGACACTATCTTTATGGTGAAAAGTTTGAGATATATTCTGATCATAAGAGTTTGAAATATCTGTTTTCACAATCCGAATTGAATATGAGACATCGAAGATGGCTTGATTTGCTTAAATATTTTGATTGTGAAATCAAATACTATCCGAGAAAGTCTAATGCAGCAGCTGATGCATTAAGTCGAAAGGTATGTTCTTTATCCTTATCGACGATTGGTGTTTCAAATTTGATAGAAGACTGCTGTTTGTCTGGATTAGCATTTGAAACAGATTATAGATCGTTGAGACTTTATACGGTGCAAGTAGAACCAGAGCTGATTATGAGAATTAAGGCAGCTCAGCGAAGTGATCAGAATGTACAAAAATCAGTATCGATGGTTATAACAGGACATCGATCAGAATATTAGGTACGTGACAACGTCTTGTATGTGAATAATCGTCTGGTTGTGCCGAATGTTTCGGATTTGAGACGACAAATATTGTCAGAAGCGCACAACAGTCGATTCAGTATTCATCCTTGTGGCAGAAAGATGTATAATGATTTGAAAGGACAGTTCTGGTGGAAAAAAATGAAGACTGATATCGCCGAATTTGTTTCCAAATGTCTGAATTGCCAGCAGGTGAAGGCAGAAAGAAAGAAACCAGGAGGATTATTACAGAGTTTGTCCATTCCTGAATGGAAATGAGATCATATTTCCATGGATTTCGTGACACAGTTGCCGCGTTCCTCCAAAGGTTGTGATGCGATTTGGGTCGTGATTGACAGATTGACCAAATCCGCATGTTTTATTCCGTACAATATGACGTACAGATTTGACCAGATGGCAGAGATCTATGTCAAAGAAGTGGTCAGATTTCATCGAGTTCTGAAGTCGATTGTGTCAGATCGTGATCCCCGATTTACTTCGCACTTCTGGCAGAGTTTGCAGCAAGCTCTCGGTACAAAGTTACATCTGAGTACCGCATATCATCCACAGACCGACGGACAGTCAGAGCGGACTATCCAGACACTGGAGGATATGCTAAGAGAAGTAGTGCTAAATTTTAGTACTAATTGGCAAGATGCATTGCCGCTTTGTGAGTTTTCGTACAACAATAGCTATCAGACGAGTATTGAGATGGCACCATTTGAAGCGTTGTACGGAAAAAAGTGCAGATCCCCTCTTTATTGGGATGATATCTCTGAAGTGCCTGAAATTGGACCTGACATGATCAGAGATATGACCGAAAAATTGAAGCTAATTCGGAAGAAAATGAAGGCAACACAAGACAGACAGGCCAAATATGCCAATGTTCGACGTAGACCGTTGGTATTTGAGGCAGGAGATCGAGTATTTTTGAAAATTTCACCTTTCAGAGGAGTTGTCAGATTTGGCAAGAAAGAGAAACTGTCTCCACGATACATTGGGCCTTATGAAATTCTCGAGAAGGTAGGAGATCGTGCCTATCGACTCGCTTTACCGCCTTCATTATCCGGGATACATGATGTCTTTCATGTATCTTTATTAAGGAAATACCTTCCTGATGCTTCACATGCTATTCAACCAGACGAGGCCGAACTGGATGAGACGTTGAGCTATGTCGAAAAACCGGTTCAGATTATTGATCTTAAAGAAAAAAAGCTCAGAGCGAAGACTATTCCACTTGTAAAAGTTCAATGGACTCGTCATGGCACTGAAGAAGCAACATGGGAAACTGAATCAGATATGAGACAAGAGTTCCCAGAGTTATTTCGATGATGTAAATTTTTATACAGTTTTGTATATATACTCCTTGTTGATACGAATGAAATGCTTGTGATTTCGAGGACGAAATCGTATCTTAGGGGGGGGATAAATGTCATGCCCGAGAATTAATCACGATTAATTAACGATTATTGATTTTTAATCGAGACGATTATGAAAGGGCTAACCGAGACACGAAATGAGATCACATGTGAAAAGGGAAGTGCGAGGGCAGTAGCATTGGCGCACATGCGCAAGACATCCAGAGAGGTCGGCGCACATGCGCGACGTGTAGGCGCGCCCATGCGCGGGAGGTCCAGAGGACTTCGCGCATTATGCGCGGAAATGAGTCGCGCATATGCGCGAGCTGCCGAGAAGCTTATCGCGAAGACCAGTAGGTCTCGCGCATATGCTCCAGTAATGTCGCGCATATGCGCGAGACATGCAGAAGGGAAAATCGACATTTGGCTTTTGCATGTACGTTGGTGTATATATATATATATATACATGCAAAGCTTCTTCAGAAAAGAAGAAACCGAAAGTTTCGGGCGAAAAGTGCTTTTGATTTCAAAATTCGATTTTACGATCAATCCGTCCGTTAGATTTTAAATCCGACTTCGATACTGTGTTCCTATCAACGCAGGCTACTACAGGACGTAAGTTTTACTACGTTTTGACATGTGTTGAAATTATGATGTTGTTAGAATTGAATACACGTCATATATGTTGTTCTTGACATGTTAGACATCGTAGAATCGAAGTCAGATTAAGAAACGGACTGAATATAGAATTGTTATGAATTTCAGAATGAAATTGACTAGAAATGATATCAGATTTGTACGGTAGTTGATTGTAAATTATTGGAATTGGTATAGACTGATATAGTATTATCAGTATCGCAAGATTGTACTGTTGTACTGTCAGAATTTGATAAAACAGAGATGTTGTGATTTGGTTAGAATATTGATACAGAATATTGATATTGTCATTGTCAGATTGAACAGTGACAGACTCTGAATCAAGACTTTGATTGTATCAGATCAACAGCAAGAAAGGTATAAATAAATGTTGATTCGGGATTGCACAACTCGAGTTAGGTTTGACTTGAGTTTCCCTAAATCACATACTTTATTTTATTGCATTGATATTTGCAGATTATCAGATTGATATGTTAATCTATTGACTTAGAACAGAGTCAGAGTCCGAGTCTAGGTCAGACCAGCCTAGCTAGGGCAGAACCGCCGAGTCTTTCTCAGAACCGATAAGACTCTAGACTTACGGTGTATCGATGAACTTTAGATGTAGATCGACGTCTATCGTAGACACGCGATACAACATACCAAAGTCTAAATTAGATTGGAATCCCTAGATTTGAGATAAGATAAGATTAGATCACGAGTCATTGATTCTTGTAGTCAGACTAGATACATGTTTTGATGTTTGTTTATGCTTTTATATATGTTTTATATGATTGCATTGAATACATTGTTTATACTGGGATATTCATATCTCACCGGAGTTATCCGGTTGTTGTCTTGTTTGTATGTGTGCATGACAACAGGTGGGACAGGTACAGGGTCACAGAGGTGAAGACAGATCGAGATTAGAGTGGTGATTCCGGACTAGAGATAGGATTTAAACACTTGATAGTAGATGTTGAACCTGTGTATGTATGATTGTATATTTTATCAGATTTATACTTCTATACTGATATGTATAGTAGTTTGATTCCATTACCTTCCGCAATTTTTTTTAAAAAAAATTAGACCCTGTTTACTATAATTGATTAATTAGTCCCAATCATGATTAAAAAGATGATTAGCGTCCGGGTCCCCACACACATGCTTAGTAATTGAAGAAGTTTTCGAGTATTTTCCAAGGAAGATTCAAGCCAAGGTTTTTGCTCCGTTCTTCGACGTCGTCAACGAATAATCGTGCGTTAATTACGCAAAGGCACGCCTATTATTTCCTTCAAACCATCATCACATCATAGTATTTTTTCATGAAAGAAAAGTTTACAAAACAAATAGCACTTCTGTATTTTCGTTTTTGCACGTATCTTGAACTTTTCAAGTATGAATTTCAATCCAAATTGTGTTGTTATTTGTGTTAAAGGGGCTGCCATGATCAGGACATGTTTAGACATTGTTTTACATGAGGTTAGGGTCCTAAGATAAGCCACAAACATGCACAAACCGAACACACACAAAGCTGAAGCAGGTTGCTGTCATGGGGAAGCATGGGGTTCGATTTTTTCGTTACAGGGGCTAGGGCTTGGTTGGCTCATTCCAGGGGCTAGCCAAGGTCGTGAGTGAGTCAAGGAGGGAGTCCTAGCCATGCTAGGACTCGCGCTCAAGGGCTGGGAAAGAGTCCTAGCAAGCTTGGACTCCCACCCGAGAATCAAGGGAAAAGCGTGCATGGTTCTGGTCTTGTGCAGGCTTATGGGCGCGGTCCAGGGGGGGCCTGGGCTGGGTTAGGGCGAGTCCTTAAGGTCCTTAGGGGATGCACAACAGGTTGGTGTGGTGGCTGGGTTCGTTGATAGGGGCAGGGAGGCTTGATCAAGAGTCCTTGTCCAACAAGGATTCTCGGCCAGCTCATGGTAGAGGAGTAGGGGGTTCGTTTTTGTGGTTTGAGGTGTTTTCCTTGGGATCTCTGTGTCCATTAGGTTACTTTAAGATGTTGGTCAAGTTTTGAATCGACATGGTTCGTGGGTAACTCGTAAAAATCGAAAGTTGGCTCGTGGTCGAATTGTGTCAATTTAGGATTTTTAACTCATTAAAATTGAATATTGGCTCACGGGGGTCGAGTTGTGATTCATAAGGGGTAAAATAATATAAAAAGACTAAATTTAGAATTTAGGAATTTTATATTAAAGTTTGAGATTTTTTGGAAATAAAACGCTTTCAGAAACGTCCAATTACAAATTTATTAAAAAGCCTCGTTTTTAAGTTAATAAAATTATGGGAATTTTAATTTTGGCCTTAATAATTATTTGGGACATTTTAGAGTCAATAAAATCAAGAAAACGTCAAAAACGTAAAACGTCTCGTCTAGGGGTAAAACGGTCTTTTTACACGGAAAATTAGTAAACGTCATGACAGTGTCCTGAATGCTGTTTTATATGCTAATATGATTATTTTTTCAGGTATTATGGATGTTTATATGTTAATATGTAAAATTTAAATTTTTATGGGTTTTTAAGACGTTAATATGTTGAATGTTTTATGATTTAATATGCTAAAACGTTATTTTTAATGTCTATAATTTTTATTATTTAAATATGGGCATTTAAAAGACATGTTGCATGCTTGGTTTCAAAATAAAAATGATATTATGTGCATGATTTTATTAAGTGATGATAACATGTTCAAGGACGTGAAGGGATTGTGACTAACACGATGATATGTTGGAAATATCGTGAGGGTTATGGTCCCAGTGGGAGCCCAACGATCGTATTTCTATGGATACGAATATGTATATGTATATAATGATATGTTAATACGTAAGGCCAGGGTCCAGTTGACCGATGAGAGTGTTGCTGGTGTCCCCCGCCGCCCAGTATTGTGGTTACATATAGATGGATCCATCGCCCAACACGTATATGAAAGTCACAATCAAAGATCTGAATTCAACAATCATGAACACGAACATGAATATGGATACTGAATATGGATATGAAGATGATTATGTTATGTGATATGCTTATGTTTTGAAAATGTTTAAGTTTAAAGTTTATGCTTTATTAAGAAAATGATATTTTAAGGACAATTATTTTTCACTGTTATATGTTAACTGTATTACGTACTACTCGTTATCAAAGATAGGACGTATTGAGTCTTTAGACTCACTATGTAGAACCCGTAACTTAGACTACGTATAAACCATGCATAATTCTAGTATTTAAATTAAAATGATTTTTATTGCATGACTATTTAAATATTTTTCCTTAATTTAATTATTTTATCATAGTAGTTTGATTTTTATCATTTCAGTTAACTCAGTTAGGCCGGACTAGAGTTGAAGTTTAGAGATAAAATTTAAGATTTAGAAATCATTTTCAGAATTTATTTTAGCTAGCAAGTATGTGGGGACCCGGACGCTAATCATCTTTTTAATCATCTTTGGAATTTAATTATCAATTAAGATAATAGGGTCTAAAAATTTTTCTTTTTAAAATATAACTGCGGAATGTAGTGGAATGAAACTATTATACATCTCAGTATTTAAGTACAATAATGTACAACAATTATTCAAATTTGTCTAAGATTCAACTACAAATTTTCAAGTATTAAACCAAATCTACATTAAGTCCGGAATCACCACTCTAAACTCGTCTTCTCTCATCATCTTCTTGACCCCGATCTTATCCCACCTGTTGTCATGCACACATACAAAACAAGACAATAGCCGGATAACTCCGGTGAGAATAAATCTCAGTTTAAACCATGTATACATGCAATTAACTGAATTAACATAAAAGCATGAATTATATCTTCTCACAGGTATCATAATCGAACAACATGTATCAATATTAATCTGTAAATAAAAACATGAATCGTAATCTACGAAACATAAATCAATACAGATCTATAAATCAATTCTAGTCTCAATATCTAAGACTCGACTCATCTCTCATTCTAATCTAGGGATCTCGGTGAATAAGAACGTAACAAGTCTCCCACCTACTACCACCAGTCGCAGTGGCGGTACGTTTTTATTTCTGGACTTTGGTCTAGCTGTATCGAATAATCTACAATAAGAACAATATCTTTATCTTAAGCATATCGATACACCAAACGTCCAGTGCATTGGCGTATCTACCAAGACTAATCCTATTTGGACAATGTGCAATGGGTCAGTGACTATACTGTCAAAATCTAACCCTTCTGTCAGTGACTCTCACTCAATAGCTCTCTGCTTTCTACTTCTAATTCAATAGAATAACATAATTATTAAAAAACAAAGGTATAAAAACAATACCATACAAGTATGTGGTTTAGAGAAACTCGAGTAGAATCTAACTCAAGTCGATCTCCCAGATAACATCGATTTATACCTTTCTCTTCTCGGTCTGATGAAGACGAAGTCTTGTATTCCAATCTGTCCATACCCAGTGTCCAGTTATAGCCGGTGTTGATAAAAACACAGTACTGAAGTCGGATCTAAAATCGGACGGACTTCTCGTAAATCAATTTCTGATCTTCGAAGAAACGTATTTCCCCAACTCTCGATTTCCTTCTGAATTCTGAAGATAATTTGCATGCTTATATATATATATATATATATATATATATATATATATATATATATATATATATACACATACCATTCATGCAGCAAGGCAAGTGGCGTCGTGCATGTTCTGCACGTTGCGCGCATATGTGCGACCTTGTTCGCGCATATGCGCCGGTAGTTCGACCAGCATCTTCTGTTGGCTCGCGCATATGCGCCATCTCCGTTGCGCAAAGGCGCCGATCATTCTGCCCAACCCGCGCATGTACGCCATCTACGTCACGCATATGCGCGAAAGGTTCTAGATGTTCCGCGCATGTGCGCGCATTCAAGTCGCGCATGTGCGCGCATGGTTATGTCTTCCTCGCGCATGTGCGCCCAACTACGTCGCGCATGTGCGCCAATCCTACTCTTCACACATAATGTGAATTCTTCTTTCGGCTCTCCCGATCTGATCCGTTCCGTTTATAATCATATTAATTATCAACAATAGATTATAATAATCATCGCCAAATCCTTTCACATTCAGGATAAATTTCTTGGGCCTTACATTTCTCCCCTTCTTAGATCTGAGTTCGTCCTCGAACTCGCAGATAACCAATTCCGATCTATCAGAAGAAATGTATACAGAGTTTAAATCAGAAACTCATCTCAAAGAATCCATTCTGAAATCTCAATCTTATATTAGATTCTATTTCTCAATTAGTTTCTTTGATATTTCGGCAATCTTACTGTGTTTTCAACAACAGAGTAATCTTCGTTCTGAAATATTTTTCTTTTACGGATTTCTGATTCCAATCTGGAATAAGAATGCAAGAAGTATAATATCGTAATACCCCCTTAAAATAATTCTAATAAAATCAGTCTCGCAATATACAACATCCCCATATTCCAAATCAACACCGTCAGCTGTTATCAACGTTGTTTATCCCTGTCAAGGATATATTCAATCTTCGGCCTCCAATACCAATCGTCACCATCCGACGTTGGAATATTAAGTCTGTCTGGTCTGAGCTATCTTCATTCTTTTCTAAATTAGCTACCTTTCCTTGGTCATATCTCTGCCCGTATCAGATCCTATCTCAGGTATCTCCGAGATATTATTCTTGTACCAAAGAAATCTGTAGTACTCACTATATAACGTGTCATCTGTAACTTTCTCATTATCCATCTGGTAATCTAATAACTATTATCATACCATAATTCACACAGCGACAATATGTCGTATCAACTAGTGCTAGCATCCATCACTGCAGCTCCCTGGATAACTTCCAATATCTGGATAGTACACTTTGGCTATCTTGGTATTCTGGTTACTCTGACCACTTCTATGACATCGATCTGTGTCATTTGGTCATGTTTGTACGTCATCTTTTACAACTAATAGATATAGATTGAACAATCTGTCAATCACATTCATATCATATCAAAATCTGGAAAGTATTGCTGTGGTCTAATTACGAAATTCATCGAAATATACTCCCCATGTTTAGTCAGAAATATACAAATTCTGTAATAAATCTTCTGATTTCTATCTTTCTGTCTTCATTTATTGGCAATTCAGACATTTCCATACAATTCCTGCCAACATTTCAGTACAAATTCTATCATAACTGATTTAATCAGTCTATATCAAAACTCTTTGTTCGAATATTATACATTCTCAGTCAACAAAATGAAAACTGAATCTACTACTGTGTGTTTCTGACATTATCTGTCATTTCAAATTCGAACTATTTGGTATAAACAAATCAATTAATAATATAAATTAAAGAAAAATACCTACCTGGTATTCGTTCTTATTATCGATATCAAATTTCGTTGTACAATTCTGAAACATTTGACATCACAATATAATCATTCTTATACAGTAAGAATCACATATCCGTTACTCTAATCGATGCTCTGCTCTGATTATCGAAATTAAGTTCTGAACATTTTGGTTAAATCTCTGAACTATCGTAATTCTCGAATTCAGCTCTGATTCGGTTAGAATAATATGTATCAAATACTGACTCAGAATAACGGTACTATCAAATCAGATTCACAATATCAATAATTTATACTGATCTAGTGAGTTCAGTAAACTCATAAAACGGCAATTTCTGGCAATATTGTCAATTCTGACTAATCAATCATGTCTTCATGTCGTTCTGATCAACTGCTATATCTCATCCGCAATCTAATATGCCCCAAACAATACAAGCTGTCTCAAATACTGTTTTAGAACAATAACAATACTCAAGCAGATACGACAGAACAATCGTATAAGATAATCTGCCAATTCAGACCAAAATAAATTTCTGACATTTCTGAAATTTCTGATATTTCTAATCTTTCTGATATCGGTATTATTCTCAATCACTAATCATGATCTCAACTGTGCCAACATCAATCGGTATACTAACTTCAGATATCGCATACTCTGAATACAATCTGTTTCAATCGGATTCATATCTGAATAACTTCTGTATACAATCATCACAGTTATCAGAATATTCAATACAATCTTCAGATATTCGATTCAATCAATCAGATGTTGCAAATATATCAAAATATCATAGATACAATGAGCATGAAATCATCAGAATATCTCTGAACATATTGGTATCGATTCAATTCTGATATTCATCTTTCTAATACGAAGCAAGTCTGAAATCTTATCTAGGCAAACATCAGCCAACTCGTACATCACTGGCAAATCTTCCAATGCTAGGCTCGATTTCAGTACATCTACTGAATACATAAGGATACCATCTGCTCCTTTCTGTAACAATCGAGTCATATACAACACAAATATCAAAGGAATTCTGAATCTAGAATCCTTACCGTGAAATCTCTACTCATCAGCCATATCTGGTCTGAATCTTATACTCTCCTGAAAGGAATCTATAATAGTTCTGTACTTGTTTAGCATATTAATATCAATAATGCGGTCAAATCAGAAAACACAAGTACCTCATAATCTAACTCGATCTCATTCTCATCTTACTGTAGTATACAATATTTCACAGAAATATATAATATCAACATTTCCCCCCAAAAGGTAAGGAAATCAATACTACAGTAAAAACAGACCCAATAGATAACGCATATCTCCATGCAACTCAGTCAAAAATAATCGTAGGGAATGCATTAGTATATATCAATACATATGCAATATAATCATAAACGAACAGTACCTGCCACAATATCATCGAGTGCCTCTTGGGTCTGTTCCTCGGCCACTACCATCAGATGGTCCAGCTCCCTGAAATCTGCGGGAACCTCTCTGTGGACAAACTCTCGCAAAATGTCCAGACTGTCGACAGATATGGCAACTACCAGTCACTCCCTGGCATTGCTCCGTGGGATGTCTTCCTCCACACATTCTGCAGTAAACTCCAGTATAACTCGAGCTCGAACAACTGGAACTAGAGGAACCACTCCCTAACTTCTTAAATGGCTTCTTTCGAGCTTTCAGCAAATCTTGCTTTCCACTCGTGCTGCCATGATCAAATCGGAGAGGGGATTGCTGTGTCTGTGGTTGCATCGCACACACCCTTTTTAGTTGTCTAATCAGATTCGCCTCCGCTCTCTTCACTCTACTCAAAGCATCAGCAAAATGGTAAGGTCGATGCATATCAATGCAACTATCTCCTAGTTCAATCCTCTGATGAACTGATCCACTACAGCTTCATCATTCCCAATTACTTGAGGAGCAAAACGCAGTAGAGTAGAGAATTTAGCAACATATCCTTCAATACTCAGTTGACCTTATCTCACATTCTCAAACTCTGCTTTCTTGTCCTCTCGGTACGAAACTGAGAAAAATCTTCGATAAAATTCAGTTCTGAATATTTCCCACGAAATCACTGTACCTCTCTGTTCTAACATTCTTTTACTTGTAATCCACCAACTCCTGGCGGCTTCTCGTAACTGGTTAGGCACCATTTTAACTCTCAGTTCATCTGTACAATCAAGTAAATCGAACAGTATTTCTATGTCATCAAACCAGTTCTCACAATCTTCAGACGTCTCGATACCACTCAGAATCGGCGGCTGGAATAACTGAAACTCTTTCAACTGTATTTCTATCTGTGTTTCTGATATATCTATCTGTTCCACCGACGTACTGCCCCTTTCTGGAATTCTTCTAGGAGGTATATCTGCTTATAAAAACATTAGTACCCAAATACTACAAATCTGTTTCAAATCTTTCTCTGATCATCTTACTGATGATCGAGAATCAAATCTGATTCATACTCAATAATACATATTACCAATTCAAATCAGATAATGAGATAACATGTATGTTAAAGCAGTAAAACATAATCTCATGCTAGCATACACAATGTCAATCAACATTAAAATAAATCTCATGCTAGCAATCACATGCAAGGAAATAAAACTCAATCTATCTACCCCGCTCATTCTCTTCTATCTCAATCTAAAGGATCTATCGCCCTGATACCACCTGTTGTGGGGACCCGGACGCTAATCATCTTCTTAATCATCTTTGAGATTTAATTATCAATTAAGATAATAGGGTCTAAAAATTTTTCTTTTTAAAATATAACTGCAGAATGTAGTGGAATGTAACTACTATACATCTCAGTATTTAAGTACAATAATATACAACAATTATTCAAACTTGTCTAAGGTTCAACTACTTATTTTCAAGTATTAAACCAAATCTACATTAAGTCCGGAATCACCACTCTAAACTCGTCTTCTCTCATCATCTTCTTGACCCTCGATCTTATCCCACCTGTTGTCATGCACACATAAAAAACAAGCAACAGTCAGATAACTCCGGTGAGAATAAATCCCAGTATAAACCATGTATACATGCAATTAACTGAATTAACTTAAAATCATGAATTATATCTTCTCACAGGTATCATAATCGAACAACATGTATCAATATTAATCTGTAAATAAAAACATGAATCGTAATCTACGAAACATAAATCAATACAGATCTATAAATCAATTCTAGTCTCAATATCTAAGACTCGACTCATCTCTCATTCTAATCTAGGGATCCCGTTGAATAAGAACGTAACAAGTCTCCCACCTACTACCACCAGTCGCAGTGGCGGTACGTTCTTATTTCTGGACTTTAGTCTAGCTGTATCGAATAATCTACAATAAGAACAATATCTGTATCTTAAGCATATCGATACACCAAACGTCCAGTGCCTTGGCGTATATACCAAGACTAATCCTATTCTGACAATGTGCAATGGGTCAGTGACTATACTGTCAAAATCTAACCCTTCTGTCAGTGACTCTCACTCAATAGCTCTCTACTTTCTACTTCTAATTCAATAGAATAACATAATTATTAAAACATAAAGGTATAAAAACAATACCATACAAGTATGTGGTTTAGGAAAACTCGAGTAGAATCTAACTCAAGTCGATATCCCAGATAACATCGATTTACACCTTTCTCTTCTCGGTCTGATGAAGACGAAGTCTTGTATTCCAATCTGTCCATACCCAGTGTCCAGTTATAGCCGGTGTTGATAGAAACACAGTACTGAAGTCGGATCTAAAATCGGACGGACGGATTTCTTGTAAATCAATTTCTGATCTTCGAAGAAACTTATTTCCTCAACTCTCGATTTCCTTCTGAATTCTGAAGATAATTCGCATGCTTATATATATATATATATATACATACCATTCATGCAGCAAGGCAAGTGGCGTCGTGCATGTTCTACACGTTGCGCGCATATGCGCGACCTTGTACGCGCATATGCGCCGGTAGTTCGATCAGCATCTTCTGTTGGCTCGCGCATGTGCGCCATCTACGTCGTGCATATGCGCGAAAGGTTCTGGACGTTCTGCGCATGCTCGCGCATGTACGCCAATCCTACTCTTCACACATAATGTGAATTCTTCTTTCGGCTCTCCCGATCTGATCCGTTCCGTTTATAATCATATTAATTATCAACAATAGATTATAATAATCATCGCCAAATCCTTTCACATTCAGGATAAATTTCTTGGGCCTTACAAAGTAAGTTAATTTAAGTTAATAAAGAAGTTTAAGGAATTATTTAATTTACTTGAGGTGAGTAGAAAATAAATTCATTTAATATCTTTAATTAAGGGGTTAGTTCACTAAATTAATTAAAGGATAGGTAAGGCTTTTAAGGGTTATAAATTTAGTTAATAATCAACATTTCCCTTCATTTTTATTGATGATTTCGGCCACCTTAGAATATTAAGCAATTCAATGGCCAACTCACCCTTTGTCCCATTCTTTGTTGTTTTAGCATGCTAATATTTTTAATTATTGTGCAACCTTAATTAATTAACTAATCAGCATTATCCTAGTCTAGATAGCATGAGGAATTCGGTCACCACATTCTAGAGTCATCCAATAATCATTTGTTAGCAAACCAAATTCAAAATTCAAAAAAGTGGAGACTTGGTCTGGATTTTTTTCCCTATATTTTGCACACATCTCCCTCACTCCCTGTGGGGACTCGGACGCAAATCAAGTTCTTAATCATCATTGGGACTAATTAATCAATTATAAAACAGGATCAAAATTTTTTTTTTAAAATACAAAGCGGAAACGTAATGTAATTTACTTAAATTACATATTAAACATGAACATACATCTCAGTATAAAAGTACAAGTCCTGTACAACATACATTTATTCAACTAGGGTTTAACAGCTAATATCAAGTGTCTAACCCTATCTCTAAACCAAGTCCGGAGCCTCCACACTATCTAATCTTCTCTCATCCTCTTCTTGACCCTGATCCAGCCCCACCTGTTGTCATGCACATATACAAAACAAGACAACAGCTGGATAACTCCGGTGAGATATGAATATCCCAGTATAAACAATGTAAACATGCAGTCATATAAAAGCATATACGAAAGCATATAAGAATTAATCATAACATGTCTCAAATCAGAAACATAAATCCATATCAAACATTCAGTAATCATGAATGGCATAAACAATGTAAATCAACATGTCATATCAGACTCCACTCAACCGACACGTCGTCTCAGACTCGACTCCACTGACGCGTCGTCTCAGACTCGACTCAACTCTATCCTAGGGATCCCGATGTCTGGATATAGGTAATTATATCGAATCTCAGTCGATAGGAATGAATCAATCCCTAAACGGCATCGATATAATTCATATATCAGTGTCTGGGCGAATCAGCCGCAGAATTGACGACTCAATCAATAACCCGACGAATCAGCCGGTAATTAGGCGAATCAGCCAATAACCAGACGAATCAGCCTGTAATTAAGCGAATTAGCTTAAGTTTAGACGAATCAGTCCATAACCAGATGAATCAGCCGGTGTGTAGTATCCCGATGCCTAATTTGAGTTAATTATTGGATTAATTGTATTTCGGTGGGATCGGAAGGACCGAACCGGGTTCGGATCGTCCGAAGTTGGTTCGGATCGTCCGAAGTGGGTTCGGATCGTCCGTTCTGTTCGGAGTCAGACGAGTCATGTCATGTCAGAGTTCGGATCGTCCGATCAGGGTTCGGATCGTCCGAAGACAGGTGGCTGGACACGTGGAAGACATGCAATGTTCGGATCGTCCGAAGTGGATCGGATCGTCCGAAGTGTACCGGATCGGAGCGTCCGAAGTGGATCGGATCGTCCGATCGTTGTCTATAAATAGAAGCGCGAGGCTTCACTTTTCACTCGCCAATTCCGAGAGTTCCAGAGCGTTTTAGTCGTTTCTGATGGGTTTCTAGTCTTTTCCCGAGGTTCGGGCACTAGCGGGGAGCTACTGGTTTTGTAGCGGAGCTGTGCTCTAGTTGGGGGCTAGCGGCATCAGTGGGCTGACTACGGACGCAGGTATAGTTCTGGGTTCCCTTTGAGATTTGGGAGTATCTATTAGTCTAGTTAAGGCTTTTAGATGTGGTTTAGTGATATGGTATCACTTGGATTGTAGGCTTGATTCTAGGGCTGATTGCTAGGATCTACTGGTTTGAGGTACGAAAGTACTATCCGAGATAGCAGGATTGAGTATACTTTACTATGTGTTGCATGTTTATATGTTGCATTATTATCTGTCATAATGATGCATGGTTTATTATGCGGCATTTGCATAATCATGTTGAGCATGATTATCTTTGAGATAGCCTGTTGAGAGGGTGCTCAGCCCTCGTTTGTTGTGGATGGTTGGACCCCGTTGGCCGACGGTGGTCAGGTCACCGGTATATCCACAGGTTCATTTGGTATGGGAGCCACCTCCTGGTGCGACGGCGCAGAGTGCTACATACCTTGACGTCATTTGTCTGAGCAGTATTTCGTCATACCCAGATCCTGGTATCCAGTACATTTTGCATACATGCATGTCATAGTCTTGTATACTCATGCTTTCGGTACTGAGCGTTTTATGCTCACGTCCTCGGTTTATCTCTGTTTTGGACACCCTATTCGATGGGGCAGGTCTCAGGTTAGACGGTCCAGGAGGGAGTGGACAGGGAGCTGGCAGAGGTTGACCTGTAGTTGTTGGTATTTGTTCTTGGAATTTAGTTCGATCTGGTTGTTTAAGTATTTTGTACTTACAGATTCGATTGGGTTGTATTATTGTTTTTCCGCTGTTTACCTGATTCAGTTTTAAATGTTAATTTTGCATGCTTAAGTTCTGATTAGTAGGTGATTCTGGAACGGGTCACTACATTTATGGTATCAGAGCATGCATTAAGATTTTGGGATTTAGAACTGTTCTTTTGGGTTTAATCTCTGGTAACTTTTGTAGCTAAGAGATGTCTGGTTTTGACGACGATGCTAGTAGTCATGGCAGCGTTGGACGCTGGGGAGACCGCGACGATCGGGAACGTCGTCGAGAGCATCGAGAACGTCGTCAACACCGTCGTGATGAGCCTCGGAGTTTTAGTATGCATCGGTTCTTGCAGATGGGGCCGAAACCTCTTTCGGGCGGTGAGACTCCGGATGTTGCGGAGAACTGGCTTGAGAGGATGGAGAGCTGCTTCAAGACTTTTCAGTGCTCGGCGGAGCAGCAGATTGATACCCTTGATTTCTTGCTGGAGGGTGGTGCGCGCAAGTGGTGGAGGTCTACCTCTGCACCGATAGTTCAGCGACAGGGTCGAGTTCTTTGGGCCGATTTCCGAGCCGCTTTCATGTTGCTTTACTTTCCGCCAGCTCTTCTGCAGACCAAGGTGATTGAGTTGATCAATCTGAAGCAGGGAAGTTTGTCTGTTGATGAATATCAGCCGAAGTTCTTTGAGTTGCTTCCGTATGTTCCGCATGTCAGTGACAATGCTAGTGCCAAGTATAACCATTTTCTTCAGGGCCTCAATCAGGAGATTTATGATCGGGTTGTTGTCTGCGATGATCCGACATCGTATGAGGGCCTTGTAAATCGTTGTCGCCAGGCTGAGGGCAGTTTGTTGAGAGGTCGAGCCATGCAGTCTGCTCGTCCTACTAGTTCTTTGGGTCCCCGCGCCCAAGCATTTAAGAAGGCTGGATCTACTTCTTCTTCCTCTGGATCTGGAGGAGTTCACCATTTTGGGAAGAAGAGGGGCCCGTGTCAGCACTGCGGGAAGGATCACCCGACGGAGCGTTGTCGCAGGGTTGCGGGTGCTTGTTACAAGTGCGGTGAGTTGGGCCACATGAAGAGAGATTGTCCACAGACGGGCGGAGGATCAGGATCTGGTTCTCAGGCTTCAGTTCATCAGAGGCCACAGCAGGGACAGTCTACTCAGGGTTCTAACCTCCGACCGCGTACTCAAGGGCAGGTCTTTGCTCTTAACCAGGATCAGGCGGCTGAGGAGAACGAGAGAGTTATCGCAGGTGTGTTTTTATTATGTGGATTACCTGCTTACGTTCTCATTGATACTGGTGCATCGCATTCATTCATATCTGCGAGGTTTGCTAAGCGTCATAAGTTACCTTTCACTTCTTTGGACGTTGTGGTATCTGTTTCCACACCGATGGGTCATTTGGTGTTAGCTAAACGTCTAGTTTTGGGTTGTCCTCTAGAGTTTGAGGGTAATGTTTTAACTGCTAATTTGATGATTCTTGTGATGGAGGATTTTGATTGAATTCTGGGAATAGATGTGCTGACTGTGTTTAGAGCTACTGTGGACTGTTATCAGAAGTTTGTGCAGTTTCGTCCAGTTGAGGGCGACAGTTGGTTTTTCTATGGAGAGGGAGCGCGACCCCCGATGCCTGTGGTTTCTGCTCTGAAAGCCTGTCGTGCTTTAGAGTCGGGCGGGGAAGGCTACCTTATCTATGCTATTGATTCGTCCGCAGTTAGTGTCGGTATCAGTGACATTCCAGTGGTTTGCGATTTTCCGGATGTTTTTCCCGAGGAGATTCCTGGTTTTCCTCCCGTTCGGGAAGTGGATTTCGGCATTGATTTAGTGCCAGGCACGGCACCAATCTCTAGGGCTCCTTATCGTTTAGCTCCATCGGAGATGCAAGAATTGAAACAGCAGTTGCAGGATCTTCTTGACAAGGGGTATATTCGACCCATTGTGTCCCCGTGGGGAGCACCAGTTCTTTTTGTCAAAAAGAAGGATGGTTCTATGCGGCTCTGCATAGATTATCGGCAGTTGAATCGTGCTACGATAAAGAATAAGTATCCGTTGCCACGGATTGATGATTTATTTGATCAACTGCAAGGTACCTCTGTGTATTCCAAGATTGATTTAAGGTCTGGTTATCATCAGCTTCGAGTTCATCAGGGAGATATATCGAAGACTGCATTCAGGACCCGGTATGGGCATTATGAGTTTCTGGTTATGCCTTTTGGGGTGACGAATGCACCAGCAGTTTTTATGGATCTGATGAATCGGGTATTTCGGGATTTCTTGGATAAGTTTGTTGTGGTGTTTATAGATGATATCTTAATCTATTCGCATGATCAGCAAGAACACGCACAACACTTGAGGATTATTTTGCAGACACTTCGCGAGAATCAGCTTTATGCGAAGCTAAGTAAATGTGAGTTTTGGATTGACAGGGTTGTATTCCTTGGTCATGTCATTTCTAGCAAGGGAGTTTCAGTTGACCCGAGCAAGGTGGAAGCGGTATTGAACTGGTCGCGTCCGACGACAGTAGCCGAGATCCGCAGTTTTCTGGGGTTGGCTGGGTATTATCGCCGTTTCATTGCCAACTTCTCTCAGATTGCTAAGCCACTCACTCAGCTCACTCGGAAAGATGTTTCATTTGAGTGGACATCAGAGTGCGAAGAGAGTTTCTGGGAACTTCGCAGACGTTTGACATCTGCGCCTGTTTTGGCTTTACCGTCTGGATCTGGTGGTTTCAGTGTTTACACCGATGCCTCTTTACAGGGACTAGGGTGTGTTCTGATGCAGAATGAGCATGTGATTGCTTATGCGTCGAGACAGTTAAAGTCTCATGAGGAAAACTATCCTGTTCATGATTTGGAATTAGCAGCGATCGTTTTTGCTTTGAAAATCTGGCGCCATTATCTGTATGGTGAGCGATTTGAGATCTTCACTGATCATAAGAGTTTGAAGTATCTGTTCACTCAGGCTGAGTTGAACATGCGTCAGCGTCGTTGGATGGATCTACTAAAAGATTACGATTGTGAGATCAAGTATCATCCAGGATCTGCGAATCTCACGGCCGATGCTCTTAGTCGCAAGGTGAGATTATCTGCTCTTCAGACTTGTGCTGTATCTGGGATTATTCAGGATTTCTGTTCGATGGGATTCAATTGTAAGCATCGGAAGGGAACAGAGAGTATCCGTATAGCTACTATTTTGTCCGAGCCAGTTTTGTATTCTCGGATTAGAGATGCTCAGATGTCTGATTCTAAGGTTCAGAAATTAGCTCGGTTGGCTGATGGAGATAATACTTCTGGATTCCACTATCATTCCGAGGGTCTTTTGTGCTTATCTGGTCGTGTTGTTGTACCGGAAGATGACACTTTGAGGGAGGAGATTTTGTCCCAGGCTCATCGTAGCAAGTTGAGTGTTCATCCAGGGAGCAACAAGATGTATAAGGATTTGAGGACTCGATTTTGGTGGAAAGGTATGAAACGTAATGTTTATCAGTATGTCTCCAAGTGCCTTGTCTGTCAGCAGGTGAAGGCTGAGTATCGACGACCCGGAGGTTTGTTACAGAATCTTCCTATTCCGGAGTGGAAGTGGGAGCATATCACGATGGACTTCGTGACTCACTTGCCTATGTCTGTGGGGAATAGAGATGCTATCTGGGTGGTAGTGGATCGGCTTACTAAGTCTGCCCATTTTCTTCCGTATAACAGAGATTTCACTTTCGATCGGATGGCACGGTTGTACATTCAGGAAATTGTACGGTTTCATGGTGTGCCCGTGAGTATCGTTAGTGACAGAGATCTTCGTTTTACATCTAGATTTTGGGGCAGCTTTCAGCAAGCTTTGGGCACTACCTTGAGTTTGAGTACTGCATATCACCCAGAGACTGACGGTCAGTCAGAGAGGACTATTCGTACTCTTGAGGATATGTTGAGATCTTGTGTGATGGATTTCGGGCCAGCTTGGCAGGATCATCTGCCACTGATAGAGTTTGCATACAACAACAGTTTTCATAGGAGTATTGGTATGTCTCCGTTTGAAGCATTGTATGGTCGACGTTGTCGTACTCCCCTGTTCTGGGAAGAAGACGGAGAACGACAGGTCGAGGGTCCAGAATTGATTCAGCAGGCCATGGACAAAGTTCTTGTGATCAAACAGCGGATCAAGACTGCTCAGGATCGACAAGCGAGTTATGCGAACACCAAGCGCAGACCTCTTCATTTTGATGCAGGCGAGAAAGTGTTTCTTAAGGTATCACCTTTTCGGAGGATTCTGAGATTTGGACTCAAGGGTAAGCTATCTCCGAGATTCATTGGTCCTTTTGAGATCTTAGAATGTGTGGGAGATTTGGCCTACAGATTAGCTTTGCCACCGTATCTGTCTAGTGTTCACAATGTGTTTCATGTGTCCTTGCTGAGACGATACGTAGCGGATGAGTCTCATGTTTTGCATCCGACAGAAGTTCAGCTGAATCCGGATTTGTCTTTTGTGGAAAGACCGGTTTCGATCTTAGACCGGAAGGATAAGGTACTGCGGAATAAGACTATTCCTCTTGTCTTAGTGCAGTGGCAGCGCCGAGGTACTGAAGAAGCTACTTGGGAACTAGAAAGTCGCATGCGGTCAGAGCATCCAGAATTGTTCTAGTTGTAGTATTTTCAGTTATGATTGTAATTTCAGTCGTACTTCAATTGTAATTCATTCTTAAGTTGAATGTATTGTTGGTCAGAATTGTCATTCTTCAGACCCGATTTCGCGGACGAAATCCTTTTTAGAGGGGGAGAATGTAGTATCCCGATGCCTAATTTGAGTTAATTATTGGATTAATTGTATTTCGGTGGGATCGGAAGGACCGAACCGGGTTCGGATCGTCCGAAGTTGGTTCGGATCGTCCGAAGTGGGTTCGGATCGTCCGTTCTGTTCGGAGTCAGACGAGTCATGTCATGTCAGAGTTCGGATCGTCCGATCAGGGTTCGGATCGTCCGAAGACAGGTGGCTGGACACGTGGAAGACATGCAATGTTCGCATCGTCCGAAGTGGATCGGATCGTCCGAAGTGTACCGGATCGGAGCGTCCGAAGTGGATCGGATCGTCCGATCGTTGTCTATAAATAGAAGCGCGAGGCTTCACTTTTCACTCGCCAATTCCGAGATTTCCAGAGCGTTTTAGTCGTTTCTGATGGGTTTCTAGTCTTTTCCCAAGGTTCGGGCACTAGCGGGGAGCTACTGGTTTTGTAGCGGAGCTGTGCTCTAGTTGGGGGCTAGCGGCATCAGTGGGCTGACTACGGACGCAGGTATAGTTCTGGGTTCCCTTTGAGATTTGGGAGTATCTATTAGTCTAGTTAAGGCTTTTAGATGTGGTTTAGTGATATGGTATCACTTGGATTGTAGGCTTGATTCTAGGGCTGATTGCTAGGATCTACTGGTTTGAGGTACGAAAGTACTATCCGAGATAGCAGGATTGAGTATACTTTACTATGTGTTGCATGTTTATATGTTGCATTATTATCTGTCATAATGATGCATGGTTTATTATGCGGCATTTGCATAATCATGTTGAGCCTGATTATCTTTGAGATAGCCTGTTGAGAGGGTGCTCTGCCCTCGTTTGTTGTGGATGGTTGGACCCCGTTGGCCGACGGTGGTCAGGTCACCGGTATATCCACAGGTTCATTTGGTATGGGAGCCACCTCCTGGTGCGACGGCGCAGAGTGCTACATACCTTGACGTCATTTGTCTGAGCAGTATTTCGTCATACCCAGATCCTGGTATCCAGTACATTTTGCATACATGCATGTCATAGTCTTGTATACTCATGCTTTCGGTACTGAGCGTTTTATGCTCACGTCCTCGGTTTATCTCTGTTTTGGACACCCTATTCGATGGGGCAGGTCTCAGGTTAGACGGTCCAGGAGGGAGTGGACAGGGAGCTGGCAGAGGTTGACCTGTAGTTGTTGGTATTTGTTCTTGGAATTTAGTTCGATCTGGTTGTTTAAGTATTTTGTACTTACAGATTCGATTGGGTTGTATTATTGTTTTTCCGCTGTTTACCTGATTCAGTTTTAAATGTTAATTTTGCATGCTTAAGTTCTGATTAGTAGGTGATTCTGGAACGGGTCACTACACGGTGACTAGGCGAATCAGCCTATGACTCAATGACTCAGTAATCAATAGATGCATTCAGTATCTAAGCAAATCAATCGATGACTAGCAAATCAGCAGTCATTATATGCAGTGGCTATAAATCAATAGACTACAATCATCAATCTCATCAATTGCAAATATCAATGCAATAATTGAAAGTATATGATTTAGGGAGACTCGAGTCAAACCTCACTCGAGTTGTGCAATCCCAACTCAACATTAATTTATACCTTTCTTTCTGATACCCTGGGTCTGTCGAAGTTTCGAACTCACAGCCTGTCGATACTCAATCTGATAAAAACAATATGGAGGAGTATAATATCAATACACCACTCGAATTAAATCTGTCCTGCTCAATACTCAATCCAATTCAATATCGATGGCATAACGGTATAATATCAATATACCCAACAATACCATATCAATCAGATATTCATTCTAATATCTCATTCTCAATAACAACTCAATTCTGATATCAACTCGACTCCAAAACTATTCCGAAAATCATAACAATTCCATAATCAGTCCGTTTCTTAATCTGACTTCGATTCTATGATGTCTACTATGTCAAGAACAACATATATGAGTTCCATTCAATTCTGACAATATCATAATTTCAAAGCATGTCAAAACGTAGTAAAACTTACGTCCAGTTGTAGCCTACGTTGCTAGGAACTCGATACTGAAGTCGGATTCAAAATCAGACGGACGGATTTCTCGCCAAAGGCGTAAGGATTTCTTTGCCAAAGCTACGACCCTCTTCTCTGAATTCTGAGGAAATGAACGAGCAATTCTTACATATATATATCAAAATTGCATGCAAGAAACGTGTCTCATTTCCCATGCTGCACGTCACACCGCGGGTGCGCTCCATCTTGCACCGCGGGTGCGCTAACGTTTCGTCAATCTTATCTATTTTGAAATTGCATGACCGCGGGTGCGGCACCTGTCGAGACCGCGGGTGCGGTACTGCACCGCGGGTGCGGTAATGCTAACACCGCGGGTGCGGTCACCCTTCAGTAAAACTGACAATGTTTCTGTCCATGCACCGCGGGTGCGGTACATGCAAGGGCGCGGGTGCGGTGTTGCTTCGGCAACACACTCTGAAATTCAAATAAATGGCCACACATTATCTTAAATCATGTCTCCGTTTACCCTTTCGTAATCACGTTAAATTATACGTCAATAATCCTTGATTAACAGTTATTAATTCTCGGGCATTACATTTCTCCCTCTCTAAGATCTGAGTTCGTCCTCGAACTCGCCAGTAATCAATTCAGATATATCAGAAGAGATATATCCAGAGTTTAAATCAAAACTCATTTCCATGAATCTGTTCTGAAATTTCAATTCTCATATCAAGTTCTATTTCTGGAAATAGCTCTGATAAAGTCAATTTCGGAATACTGGTTATACAACATCTGTATATACCTAACCACAGCTCATAACAACTCAACATCATCAGCTGTTATCAATTCAATTTATCTCAATCAAAGATATATTCGATCTTCAATCTCAGTTACCAACCGTCATCGTCCGACGTTGGCATATTCAGTCTGTTTATTATGAGCTGTTTTCCTTTTCTTCTGAATTAGCTTCATCTTTTCAGTCATATCTCTGATCATGTGAGGTCGAATTTCAGGAACCTCAGAGATATCATTTCAATAAAAGGGAATCCATGTATCTTTCCGTACAACGTTTCAAAAGGAGTTATCTCAATACTCGTTTGATAGTTGTTGTTGTACGAAAATTCACAAAATGACTATGAATCCTGTCATTCAGTGTTAAAATCAAGCGTTACAGCTTTCAGCATATCCTCTAAAATCCGGATAATCCACTCTAACTGTCCGTCAGGTAGTGAATACTATTCAGTATTCAGATAAAATCTAGTATCCAACTCTTACTGTACATTCGGTCAAATGTGCAAAATCAACCAAAATCACGGTTTAATATAATCAATTCTCAACACTCCGTGTAATCTAATTACTTTTCTGACAAAATCTCAGTCATATATCATATTTGTACATCTTCATGTACGAGTTAGCACTCGCAGACTGGATCAGTCTGTCATTCCTAACTCAATCCACACTCAATTCCGAAAGGAAGGTAGTAACTTTATTACGATATCCCTGGAAATGTAATCTCATTTCCATTCAGGAACCGCCAAGTTATAACCAATCTCTTGGTTTCTTTCTTTCTATCTTTATCGGCTGTAATTCAGACATTTCAGTCCAAATTCTGCCATATCTAATCTCATCTGTTTCTATCAAAACATTTTCTGCTATCAGGATGCCGACTGAATCAAGTATTGCACCCTTCTGACAATTCTGTCATTTCACATTCGAAATATCGGGCACAACAAATCAGTTATGAACATACAATACAATATTACTTACCTGATATTCTGATCGACACTCTGTTCTGACTATCGATATGAATTCTAAACATTCTAATCAACTTTTCGAACTGCTAACGTTTCAAAATCAACTCTGATTCGGACGATACAACATAAACTCCATGGTGTACAATCTGTCTCAAACACGTATTCAGAATAGCATCAATATTCAATTAGATTCGAGACATGCTAAACTCATAAACCGCAACTGTCTGACACTGATGTCAACCTCGGCTGACTAATCACGGTTTACTTTGTTAAAATCATCTGATGTATCATCTTCAGATATAAAATCTCTGAACACAATCTGTCTCAATCAGGATTCACCGTTTCAACGGTTTCTGATATCAACTCAAAGCTAAAATCAATCTCTTTGAAATCAGATCTAGAGTCTTATCTGGGGCAAACATTCATAACTTTCTTATCATTGGTAAATCAGCCAATGATAGACTCAACTTCAGTAAATCAACTGAATATATAAGGATTCATTCTGCTCCTTTCTGTAATAATTGAGTCATAGATAGTACGAATATCAAAAGAATTCACAATCTAGAATCCTTATCGTACAATATTCATCTCTTGGTCACCTCAGGTCTGATTCTTATCATCTTCTGGAACTAATCTATGGTAGCTCTGTACTTGGTCCGCATATCAATATCAGTAATGCAGTTCCAAAATCATATAACACCAGTACAACACAAGCTACCACATGATCTAACTCGCTCTCATTCTCATTCTACTGTAGTATACAAGATCTACCAGAAATCGCTGATACAAGATCTTTTCCCAAAGGAAAAGAAACAAATACTACAGTAAATAGGGACTCAACAGATAATGCATACATCAATGCAAATCTTTCAGAAATAAAAGTATGTGAAGCACCGACATCACTCAATACATATGCAGGATAATCAAACAAATCAGTTACCTGCAATATTATCATCTGGTACTTCCTGAGCCTGCTCCTCGGTCAAAGCAAATACTCTGGCCTACTGTCTAGGAGGCTGGCCAACTGTCTGGCTTCCTCCTGGCCCCTGCTGTGACTGAGACGGTGCTGGCTGAAATGGAGGAACGGCAACTGATCGTCTACCCCACTGTGCCGCTGATCCAGATGGTTCAGCTCCCTGGGATCTTTGGGAACCCCTTTGTGGACATACTCTGGAAAAATGTCCCTGTTGTTTGCAGAAATGGCAACTACCAAGTACTCCTTGGCATGGCTCAGTGGCATGTCTCCCTCCACAATTTCCGCAGTAAGCCCCGGTATAACTCTGTTGAGAACCACTAGAGCTAGAAGAACTGCCGCCAGACTTCTTAAACTGCTTTCCTCTAGCTTTAAGAAAATCTTTCGTTCCACCACTGCTACTGCCACTCTCAAATCTGGGAGGTGGTTGCTGTGGTCTCGACACTAGAGGAACAAATTCAGCTCCTCTCTGCCTTATCAGGCCTGCTTCATCGCCCTTTGCTCTATTTATGGCATCAGCAAAGTTATTCGGTTGCCCTGTGTTCACCAATGTAAAATTATCGGGATTCAAGCCATTGATGAACTGATCGGCAACGGCTTCGTCATTTCCAGCCACATGTGGAGGAAACTTCAACAAGGTAGAGAACTTGGTTACATATTCTTCAATGTTCAGTTGACCCTGTCTCAAATTGGCAAACTCCGCCCCCTTGTCTTTTCTGTACGATATTGGGAAAAATCTCTGGTAAAACTCAGTTTTAAATACATCCCAAGTAATAATCGTACCTCGCTGTTCCAAGGCCCTCTTCATTGTAACCCACCAGCTTTGTGCAACATCAAGCAACTGGTGCCCAATCAATTTAATCCGGCGCTCATCACTGTATTCCAGTGAATCAAACAGCAACTCAATGCTACCTAACCAACTCTCACACTCGACTGATGTCTCAGTACCCGTCAGAGTGGGTGGTTTGAATGACTGAAACCTCTTCAGCAAGGTTTCCATTGGAGTCGGTGTTACATCCATTGGAGGATTCGATGTACTATCCTGTTCTGGTATTCTTCTGGGAGGCATATCTGAAACTCAAAAGGATTAGTAATCCAATCCAATACATCTGTTTCAATTCAGTCTCTCCTCCGATCATCTTACTGCTGATCGAGAATCAATTCAGATTCGTGCCAATAATACATATTACAAATCAAATCAGATAAATCAAGTAACATGTATTATATAAAGCAGTAAGCATGCTAGCATTCACAAGCAAGGAAATAAAACCTCAATCTACCCCGCTCACTAGCCTCTTCTATCTCAATCTCAAGAATCTACAGTTCTAGTACCTACAACTCTGATACCACCTGTTGTGGGGACCCGGACGCAAATCAAGTTCTTAATCATCATTGGGACTAATTAATCAATTATAAAACAGGGTCAAAAAAAATTTTTTTTTTAAATACAAAGCGGAAACGTAATGTAATTTACTCAAATTACATATTAAACATGAACATACATCTCAGTATAAAAGTACAAGTCCTGTACAACATACATTTATTCAACTAGGGTTTAACAGCTAATATCAAGTGTCTAACCCTATCTCTAAACCAAATCCGGAGCCTCCACGCTATCTAATCTTCTCTCATCCTCTTCTTGACCCTGATCCAGCCCCACCTGTTGTCATGCACACATACAAAACAAGACAACAGCCGGATAACTCCGGTGAGATATGAATATCCCAGTATAAACAATGTAAACATGCAGTCATATAAAAGCATATACGAAAGCATATAAGAATTAATCATAACATGTCTCAAATCAGAAACATAAATCCATATCAAACATTCAGTAATCATGAATGGCATAAACAATGTAAATCAACATGTCATATCAGACTCCACTCAACCGACGCGTCGTCTCAGACTCGACTCCACTGACGCGTCGTCTCAGACTCGACTCAACTCTATCCTAGGGATCCCGATGTCTGGATATAGGTAATTATATCGAATCTCAGTCGATAGGAATGAATCAATCCCTAAACGGCATCGATATAATTCATATATCAGTGTCAGGGCGAATCAGCCGCAGAATTGACGACTCAGTCAATAACCCGACGAATCAGCCGGTAATTAGGCGAATCAGCCAATAACCAGACGAATCAGCCTGTAATTAAGCGAATCAGCTTAAGTTTAGACGAATCAGTCCATAACCAGACGAATCAGCCGGTGACTAGGCGAATCAGCCTATGACTCAATGACTCAGTAATCAATAGATGCATTCAGTAATCTAAGCAAATCAATCGATGACTAGCAAATCAGCAGTCATTACATGCAGTGGCTATAAATCAATAGACTACAATCATCAATCTCATCAATTGCAAATATCAATGCAATAATTGAAAGTATGTGATTTAGGGAGACTCGAGTCAAACCTCACTCGAGTTGTGCAATCCCAACTCAACATTAATTTATACCTTTCTTTCTGATACCCTGGCTCTGTCGAAGTATCGAACTCAAAGCCTGTCGATACTCCATCTGATAAAAACAATATCGAGGAGTATAATATCAATACACCACTCGAATTAAATCTGTCCTGCTCAATACTCAATCCAATTCAATATCGATGGCATAACGGTATAATATCAATATACCCAACAATACCATATCAATCAGATATTCATTCTAATATCTCATTCTCAATAACAACTCAATTCTGATATCAACTCGACTCCAAACACGAATTTTCGGGCCGTTATACACTAGGTGTGTTGATGCAGGTGATATAAATAACTATGATATTGGAGGTCTTGACGAGTGACTTGCTGGATTGTCGGTGCACATAACCAGAGGACCAGCGCTTCTATTTCCGCATTTAAAGTTTATGATTTTAAGTTAAAGATTTTTACGACATTTTATTTCATGCTTTTTGAGAGCTTTTGAGAGCATTAGTATGGGCTATACTTTTCAAGTATTTATTGCTTTTTAGGTTGGTAAAACGATTTACGATTTCATGTTTGACTTTTCCCTTTGGATTTTCAAGTACTAGTTGGATGTTTTATTTTAAAAATGGTGACAAGATATTTTAAAGTATTTACATATAAGTATATTTTTAATTATGAAGATTAAGGAGAGAAAAAAAATTTTCTAGTACTTTTTGAGAAACAAATAAGCGGATGTTTCAACTCATCTGTCATAGCACTTGAAATGGATGCCCTCTCACTCTCAATGGTTATCGATCTTAAGCGGCAGGAACTTCAACTTCCTACGGTTGGCGATGCGTCCAATTTTGATCCAGAACTACAACTTGATGAAGTGCTGGCTTCTGAGAACATCAAATACTTCTCTACTACTCAAGTACTACCAGGCAGAACGATAAGATCCGCATAAACAAGATTGCCATGAAGCTCGAGGGCTATGTCTCGGATCATATTAGTAGCTGCCATCTCCTCACCAGATGGCAGTACTACTGAATAGGCTACATCTAGCCCGATGGTCTTGACCTTGAGAAAATTAGCAAAGGTCTCTGAAATGAATGAATGGGTAGCTCCTGAATCTATCAAAGCTTTCGTAGCTGAACCCGTTATAAAAATTCTCCCTGAAAGATTGGAACGCTAAGCTGAAACCAATAGTTACAAGAACTAAAGTTATAGACATGCAAAGGTCAAAGTTCTCCTAAACTAAATTATCAAAAATAACACCGATTAGAGCATGCAATCATGTCATCAATTATATGTTCAAAATCTCAACCCGAAACATAAATTCCAAAAAATTTGAATTTAGAATATTAACTTAAAGCTTTAAGATACCTGTCATGAGCATGGTGTCTGGGTTCGTCTCCGCTGCATGGAGAGCAAAGACTCTGCCTTGGGTAGGCAGACTCCCCCGAGGGCACTGCTGCAGAAGGTGGTCTGGACAACCACACTTATAACACTTCCCTGAGTCATACATACACGCTTCAGCATGGCGGCGTGTGCACTTAGGACATACTGGGTGCTCAAAAGTCCTCAAGACTGCACGTCCCCGTTGCTGCTGTCCTCTGTTTCTGGGTGGGCCGTGGAAAGGCCTCTTATGCTGTGGCTGCTGCTGAGGAGGAGGGCGGTGTGGCACTGGGACTGGTCACTTGCCCTGGCAATCCCTCTCAATGTCAATCTGATCTTGCTCTGCAGCAAGAGCTCTGGATACATCGACTTCAAAGGTAGTAGGGCCTGCCACCCTAACATCGCGGCGCAAGATCGGCCGTAAACCATCCAGAAAGTGCCTCAGCTTGGCACCGGCATCGTTCGCAATCAGGGGCACAAAATGGCAACCCCTCTCAAACTTACGGATGAACTCCGTAACATTCGAGTCTCCCTGCCTCAGGGTCATGAACTCTCTGGTCAACCTGGCACGCACCTCGTCAGTAAAATATTTGGATTAGAATACCTCCATGAAGCATGTCCAACTCAGAGTAGCCAAGTTCAAGGCTACGGATGCTTTTTCCCACCATAGGCATGCGTCTCCTCCAAATAGATATGTCGCACAACAAACTCTGTCCGCATCCCCAAGCTCCATAAACTCAAAGATAACCTCGAGGGACTTGATCCAGCCCTCGGCAATCATAGGATCGGAAGTCCCTGAGAACTCATTCGACCTCATCTTCATGAAGCGCTCATAAGTAGCCTCGGGCCCTGCCGGCCTGGTTGCCACAACATTGTTCCCCGCAAACTGCGCGAAGAACTGAGTCATCCCAACTAACATCTGGACATTCATGTCCGGTGGTGGTGGAGGTGGTAAATCTCTCTCCTGCATCTGATTCTCACCGTCCTCCTGGCGAGGCTCATCCTCTCTCGTGCGCTCAAGAATGCGTCTAGGATGCATATTGTTCCATACATAACCCATACGTAACTAACATGCATAATCTCTTTAGTTTCTTTAAATTTAAATAAATACTGCATAATCATAATCATGACATAAAGTATTTCATGAAAACATACTGTTAAAATATTTCATGCTTTAAACAAAATGCGTAAACCTAAAACTTGTAGACCGAAGACGTGACTTCGTGAGATTCTCGAGATCAGTAGTAGTACAACCCTTTACAAGAGCATAGGCTCTGATACCAGCAGTAAAGGCCCGAAATTTTGTACTTGAAAATTTGCGGAATAATTTAAAATTTTTCTTTAAAAATAATTAACTTGTCTCAATTATAAAATAAACTGAATAAAAGTTTTAATGTTTAATGTAACTGCGAAATAAAAGTTTAAATGTCAAAATAGCAGCGGAAGTAAATATCTGTTTCAAAACAACAACTTAAAATAAATCATCATGAAAATTGAGTTTGCATAAAATAATAAATAAACTGATAAATGTGGTCCTCGGGTTCCTACTACTGCCGACCCAAGATGGCTCACTGGTCCCCGTCCTCGGTCCCGACCTCATCAGTACCTACAACAATCAAGTCTAGTGAGTCTAAAGACTCAGCATGCTTATATCGTAGATAACAAGTAAATATATCATAAAGTTTCATGCCATGTAAAAATATCATATCGTAAAGTGTGACGTGAAAATCGTGCTATGAATAATTATAAATACGTGCATAACTGAACTGAAAATCGTAAGTGAAATGTTTGCTCGATAGAGCCCTGTCATGAAATATCATATAATAATTTTCTGTTGAGAATATGTTCTACGCAAGTGGCCCATAAAATGAACTGAATCGTCTGATCAGATTAAACCACAATATACTGGGCGGTAGTGTAATGCACATGGGCTGTTCGAGATTGGGCTTGAGTCCCCTCACGGTTATCCCATTACCCATTACTCATAGAACTTCTCCAGCCCAGGCACTGGAGCTTTGCCTTCCCAGGATTAGAACCCAAGACCTCCTGGACTTATATAGATCTTGGCAGCAATCCTGGTACCAGTTGAGCTACGAGTTCCCTTTCTTAATGATTGATCCTGCTGTTCAAGAGTTCAGACCAGCGGTTTAGGGCTCTCCCAGGTCATGGTCCGGACCCATCAGGGGCAGATCTAACGCATGGAATCACACCGACACCAGTGAATTCCCTCCCCAACTCACTGATCCTCTCGACACCAACCCAAACCCATCGATCCACCTATAACTCTCACCCTCTCGGCCAACTTTGACTCCAGCAGCTACGCCCCTTGAATCCTTGATGGAAACGACTCTGAAACATTACGCCAGCAGCCCCTTTACACGAAGGTTTAAAGTCTGGAGATTTATATTTTAGGAAACTTTTTAATGTTCTTAAGAAAGGATAAAAAGTTGGGAATTTTTCGGGGGAGTTTCGAGTCGATTTGGGTAAAAATTGGGACCCCGGTCCAAGTTTTAAAACGAATCGATAAATTTTGGTTTTTGACTCGAATTTATGTCTAGGAATATTTCTAAATATATTTTGGCACATTTAAGGAGTTTGGTAAACTTCGGGTCAATTTTAGAGGTCCAGGGGTGAAACGGTAATTTTTGGGTTTCCAGGGGCAAAATGGTCATTTTGCACCCGAGGTGAGATTTTGGTCCTGGCAGCGCCCTGAGCACAAA
Organism: Primulina eburnea; assembly: GCF_022965805.1. Classification (NCBI taxonomy): domain Eukaryota; kingdom Viridiplantae; phylum Streptophyta; class Magnoliopsida; order Lamiales; family Gesneriaceae; genus Primulina; species Primulina eburnea. The sequence goes on along the minus strand of NC_133111.1, from coordinate 25,188,798 downwards.
TCATGATATTTTTAAATTTTTATGCATCACGTTTATGATTTTTACGCTATTATAATAATTATGGTGCATGTTTGGTTTAAAGGAATTAAGAGAGAAAAAGTGAGAAAGTGAAGAGCACTCCGTCTCCGCCGCGCCGCGTCGTTATTTCGTTTGTTTTCTGTCAAAACAAACCAAGGCATATTTATATCTTCTTTCACTCTTCAATCAAGCCATATAGATATTTTTAAATATCGCAAGTACATGATTTTAATGCAAGAAGATCGAAATTGTTTATAATTAATTATGTTGGTTAATTATATTACGTTCAAAATATTCATTTTTGAGATTTATGCGATATTACTTGTGGTCACTTTACTATCACTATTAAATCCGGTCCCCAGTATCGGTCCGGTCACCAGTTACCGGTTAGTTCAGTTGTTTCACCCAGTACTGTGGCAGTAGTCTGATCAGACGTACATTATTAAATCTGGTCGCCAGTTACCGGTCAGTTCAGTTCAGTTCAGGGGCCACTTCCGTAGACCATAATCTCAACAGAAAATTATTACATGCTATTTTATTATAGGGCTCCAAGGAGCAAACATTTTCACTATGATTTTTAGTTCAGTTATGCACGTATTATAATTGCTCATGATATGTTATTTTCACATTGTGCCTCATGACATGATATTTTTACTCCCATGAAATTTTTACTATATTTACTCGTTATTTACGATATATGCATGTTGAGTCTTTAGACTCACTAGACTTGATTGTTGTAGGTACTGATGATGTCGGGACCGAGGGCGGGGACCAGTGAGCTAGCTTGGGTCGGCAGTAGTGGAACCCGAGGACCTCATTTTAGCATTTACTATTTTTATGCTCAAACAGTTTATCCGTTGTTGGATTATTCTTAAATTGTTCTTTTGCAAAAAAATAATTTCTTCCGCTGCTATTTTTACATTTAAACTTTTTTTAACGGTCTATTTTATGAATGAGGCATTTTACTTACTTTACAAAGAAAATTTTTTATTTTTCCGCAAATATTCAAACACGAATTTTCGGGCTGTTATAGCTGTACAGTTGAAGAGAGCTTAAAAGATTTGATTTGTACTACTCATATCACGAAGGTGCATCTTCTTTTCGGTTGCTCATCACATAAGAACTCCAAAGTTAAGCGTGCTTGACTTGGGGCAATTTTGGGATGGGTGACCTCCTGCGAAGTTTCCTAGGGTGCGTGTGAGTGAGCACATAAGCAAGCTGGAAAGACCCGTCTTGATACAGTGAGGACAGTCGTCGAATCTGGGGCGTTACAAGTGGTATCAGAGCCGACCTCTTTTAGTACGGTGTGGTTCGGGGACGAACCAAGCGGAAGCTGGTGGGCATGTGAGGCCCGGGGCCAAAGAGGGCGGGGGGTGATCGTCGGTGCCATCAGTTGCACGGACAATGAGCGGTTCCTGGCAGGCTTCTAGGTGGAGGGAACATGAATGAACCGACCCACACGGGAATGAGAGGGATTCCGAGACTGGTCAATGTAATGGACTGTACAGTTGAAGAGAGCTTAAAAGATTTGATTTGTACTACTCATATCACGAAGATGCATCTTCTTTTCGGTAGCTCATTACATAAGAACTCCAAAGTTAAGTGTGCTTGAATTGGGGCAATTTTGGGATGGGTGACCTCCTGGGAAGTTTCCTAGGGTGCGTGTGAGTGAGGACATAAGCACGCTGGAAATACCCGTCTTGATACAGTGAGGACAGTCGTCGAATCTGGGGCGTTACAAGTAGGGATCATCGCAGCCCTTCAACTGGATATCCGTACCAATACATGAACATGAACTGGTTAGTGACCACCGGGTGAAGTAATAATCTCATGATAAGCTGCAATCCCATGATAGTGTAGTGGCCACAAGCAATATCGTATATATCTCAAAAATGAACATTTTATATTTTTATGCACGTAATATAATTAAATGTCATATATTATTTTACCGAATGGGTTGGATCTTTCCCAGGCTCGCTGCGACCTAATTCTAACATGAGAAAAATGCAAATAACTTAACTTGACTTCGTAATTTAATCCAAAACGAGACAATTACGCCCAATGACTTAATGTTTAATCATCACTCCGTGCCAACCCGAACCAACACCAAACCATCATTTAGTCATGATTAAAATGATCCTAAAATTTCAATACTTCGAAATTTGTGGAATGGAGGCCAAAAACATGAAACGCTCTTTCGAGGCTAAATTTATGGAATTTGTGGAATGGAGGCCAAAAACATGAAACGCTATTTCGCTTGCTGTCATGGACCATTCCAGTGGCCATTTGATTGACCATGGCATGATCTAGATATCATGAGGTATGGTATGAATCATGGCTAAGGGCCAAATAGCCAACCAAGATCCATACAAAACCACCAAAGCCGAAAGTATGCATGCAGGAAATGAAAAAGGATCGAAGGGTCTTGTCTTGTTTTGTTTGAAAACCGTTGCATCCATGGACCAAGACTTGAAAGGACAACTTGGTCTCGTCTTAGACATAACAAGGAGATGTTCTAACCATGTCTATAGCCCCTAGGGCAGCCAAGATAATAATCATCCTCCTAGACAGCAAAACCGAAAATTTCGAGATTCAAAATGGTATTATGGGAAGTTGCTGTCAATTCCCTTCCTTGCGTGCATGGGGCTTCAACAAATGGACCAAAATGATCCTAATACACCCTAGTACGTGTCTAGGTGCAGCTTTGGGAGCCTAGGGAAGAGCCAACCACCTGTACTCACAAAAACAAGCAAACCGTGAAGTAGCCAAGAAGAGGGCCGAAAATCTGTGCATGTTTTATTCGAAATTTTTTCATGTATTTCGGTTTTTTGCTTAATAAAATCATGAGTATGATGTTTTAAAATACTAATATACTAATATGGCCGAAAATCAAGATAATGGGAGGGAAAAATATTTCTTAATTATTGAATTTTTAATCTTTAGTGTTTTATCTATCCATTTAATATTTTAGTGAATTAATAAATAATTATTCAACCTAAATGAACTTATTTACTACTTACCTCAAATTACTTAAATAATTCCTTAAACATTCTTTTACATTAAATTGACATATTATTTATCTTAAATAAATTCAAGGAATGTTTTCTTAATATTAAAATTTATCTCAAAACTTCAACTCCAGTCCGGCCTCACTAAATAACTGAAAAGGTGACAACTAAATTACTGCATTAAATAATTAAATTTTAAGAAAAGAATTTAAATTCTCATGCATAAAATCATTTTAATTTAAATACTAGAAATTATGCATGACTTATACGTAGTCTGATTTACGGGTTCTACACAACCCCACTCCCATTACATTTAAATTAACTAATTAACATACGTGGAAGCCTTAGCATTTAAAAGGGAAAGAACAATATATCCTTTACATTATAAACAAAAGACATACTAATATATATGATCGGTCACAAAATATCATCCAACACATAACCACAAGCCAACACGAACCTTTCCATTCATTCATTTACTAAACTTCACGAAATTTTAAAACTTTACATATGTTTACTTCACCACAATTCAAAATGACAAAACCAAAAGTCTTTCCCATGGCATTTTATATGACTTCTCCCACCTCGAACAATCCATTTCAGTCCTTTTTATCACCTGCATCACATGACATTAATTGGAATGAGAATAAAACCCAGTAAGTAAGAAAATGTACATAGCAATTACATATACATAGCTTTGGATTAAAACATGGCAATGGCAATGACAATAAAGGATGAATCATAAATCTCAGATCAATTTAAAGGCTATCATAACATGAATTAAAGGAAGGAAATGACAGTTCTGTGACCTGTGACTTGTGGCAAGTATCTGTTTGATATAAATATCAAAACTGTGAGAGATACTTCATAATCATGTTATTCGCCAATGACATGCATGAACTACTATCATTCCTTGGCTTTAATCATAGGAAACTTCATTGTGCCATTTTACCAAATACTTGATGGACACAATGGTTTATTAGGTCCTTGATCAATGAATCCAATGAAAATATTTGAACAATGAACATATAACAATATATAAATCAAGTATATACCAATGAAAGGAGCTAATTATCAATAAACATGGTTTATATACATATATTCATCATGTGAGCACAAGGAGAAGTTTCTACTTACAACCCACAGTCACTTGGTTGCTATGATCACCTTGAAGAAGTTCCTATACAATAATACATGAATTTAACCATCAATAAAAACTAATGATCATAGGAATTCAATCAAGTCAATATATATATCTTCAACTCTCAAATCCTTTTCAACTCAAAACTATAACATCCTTGCCTTAAAGCTTGAGAATTGAGGTAGGAGACCCTAGGTAGAATACTAAAATCATTGAGCTTGAGTGGAAGATGAAGATAGAAAAACCTTGGAGAGAAAAGCTTGAATCGATGGAATATGATGGAGCATGAGAGAAATAAGGAGAAGGACCGAGAAATGAGTTAATAAGCCTTCCAAATTCATAAAAACGTGTTTCAAAATAGCACTTCTGTACTGACTAGCGCCGCGGCTCCATTCCTTGGCGCTGTGGCGCCTGTCCTTCGGGTTTGGCAGCACCGTGGCGCTTCCTGGAAGCGCCTAGGCTCTGGGGCTTCGGCCCTGGAAGTGCCTAGGCGCTGCTACCTGCAGCGTTCTGCGCGCAACTTCCTCAAATATTGCTCCAAAATGCCTCTTCCCTTCATAATTAGGAAAAGTGGTAAACATGAAAGTTGTAGCTCTATATCTTGGCTTGCATCTCCAATTGGCCTCATGTCATTTGAAGGTCGGAGGAAAACGTTATGCTCATTCTCCTAACATATGTCAGTGCACGAACGACGATACACATAACACACTTCGGGCCACTTTTGGCTCGACTTCCACAATGATTTGAACAAAACTCAAAACATGAAAGTTATAGCATTATATCTTATCTTTCTAATGGAAGTAGCCTCACATCAATTTAATCAATATACAAAAAATTATGCTAAAAACCACAACTACTGCCACATTTTATACCGTTTCTGCACTTCTATTTCTATTTGGCTCAAGATCAACTTTCTATTCTAATAAACATAATCATAACCATTCCAGTACTATTTCAATAACCATCACCATAAACAATAACTAATACCAATAATCATTCCACATATTCTCAACTATTACACCATAAAACATGTTCATAACAATAATAAACAAATTTTAACATGATAAAAGGTTGGGCTATTACATTAGGCAAAAAATCTTAAGATAGAAGTTCAGTTATGTAAAGGTTAACTGGATGAACAAGATGTTTATTTAATCAAATAAGTGTCCCTTGTATTATATATTTGCGCACATTAACAAGTGTAAGGGAAATTGCTACTCCACTAGCAGTCTTTAAATAACATCAAACATCAGTTAGTTTACACATAATAGAACTGAATATACTAACAACTGGTCCGTTTTGAATGCTTTGAATGTTGCAAAGATTTTGAGTTTCTTTTTCCAGAAGATCAGCTAATTACCTTGGACTTGATCTCTGTGCTGACTAACTGGTCGAGCTGACTCAAACTAGACTAAACTGGTGCTGAACCGCATTCATCATCTATATTTGCTATGATATGGCAATTAAGTGGCGGCACTTCTGATGATTTACCTCCACTTAACTCATCAGTTTCAGCTGGTAGTTGGGATTCGTTTGTTGACTAGTTGGACTGGTAGACTTGCAACTGAAATTTTGTCTGTTGAGCAGTTTAGTTGAACAGCTGTCAGCTGAACTCTAAACCATGCAAGCTACTTAAAACAACAAAGTTAATGAATCGAGAGAAGTGGCTACAATGTTAGTGTTGAGCCAGGAACCTTCTCTCTCCTCATAACAAAGGCATTAAATATTTAAGAGGATTTTAAAATCCATTTTAAATAACATTTTGAAACATGTTTTAAAATATCAGTTTTCAAATGTCCTTCTTATAACAACTAGCTCCGATACCAATTGAAGGATCGTTTGCAGAGCATCTTGAGGTGCTTCAAACAAAATATTTTCCAAGAGCTACAATAGCTCGTGTTCTAAGAATGTATACACAGATGAATTAGATCGAGTTTGGTATAGAATCAAGCGGAAAAAACTCGAAATAATCCTTCGTTAGGAAACACTGATATATTTGTATAACTTGTGTAACTGAATAACAAAAATACTAGATTAGTTTTTGCATTCACTAGTTCAGTTATGGTGAGAATGAACCGATAGATTCTCTAACTAGTTAAATCAGTTTGAAAACAATAGTTAAACAATTAAATACACAAGATATGTTTATGGATGTTCGGAAACTTCAACTGCTCCTATGTCACCCTTTCTACTACGTCGGGTAGGATTCACTAAAAGACTTTGATTATAAAACTACTTGTACAACCCACCCAAATTAAGACTTACACTACTGCCTAACTGAACTCATAGACTATACTAAAGGCAGCACCTTCCAGTTTGCACTTCTTTACCATCTATGTGAGAAAGACTGCATACACAAATTTATTGTCTTTGTGCAAAACTATATTTGAGTGGTGTGTGTGTGTGTGTGAGAACTGATCTCTGAAAACTACCCTAAGGTGTTCTCACACACTGAGAGAAATATGATTCTAAACTAAGGTGAAAACAAATTTTTTGTTCCCTCTGGGAAGATTGCTTCTTGTAAGCTGAGAAGTATATAAGCGTGACCTTTCTTTTGTTCTTCACACACTTTAGTATATGCTCTCTCTTGTTCTGCTTGCTGATGGTCTTAAGCTTGTATATATAGAGGCATTGAGACCGTACTTCAAGACTCATCACATGTGATCATTGCAGCTTTGAATGCGTTTTTTGGTATATGTGTCTTGACTTTTCTGACATGCCTTCAGGAATATCTCGGCTTTAAATTTTGCAGCAACGTCCATTATTGTACCTTTTATCGTACATATATTTGTATCTTTGTGCGTAGCTGGAATCCACTAAGATAAGCTTGTCTTGATCTGCAACTGAATGATTCCTAACTGATGTTCCTAACTGATCATCTGAACTGATCTTCAGTTGGACTGGTGAAATCATTTGGCTCGTCAGCTGAACTAATTTCACTCTTTCAGTTGAACTGGTCAGTCGGGTTCTTCATCAGTTGAACTTGTCATCAGCTGGCCGGGCTTCTGAAGATCTTTTGCTGAATCATCCATCAGCTGGACAATCAGTTAAAATTTTCTTTGATATATTAGTTGAACTGATTCAGTTTGGTCGATCAGTTGGTCTTTTTAGTTAACGTCTCGATAGCTTCAGTTTTACGTCGCTTAACTTATCAGTTAGAAGGATGATCAGTTCCTAGCTACCTGCGCACTAAATTAAATCATTAGAAACAAAATAGCAAGTTTTTTTAACCTCAAAATTAAGATTTCGAACCTGAAATGTTCCAATAATTTTAATCCCTAAACTTAACTAATTGATCAACTTTAACTTAAATTGTCCTCAGTCTAAATCCTTAATTTTCAACAACATTATTCCATTAATGCTTATATTTTCAAACCCAATATTGATTCATTCTACAAGACCCTTGATTACTATTCCTTACAACATTATAATCAAGATATTTTAAGGTTCTAAATATCTCTTCAAGCCTAAACATCGGAAATTCCTATCATTTAAAACATTCAATTCTCATTTATTGTTAAACTAGTCCTCAAATTCCTTAACTATTGCAAAATTAATTCCAAATTTCCTCGAAAATTATCCAATTAGTCCTTAATTTCGAAAAATCTACAATTAACCAATAATTTCTTGGCATTCCTTATTTCATTCTACAGTTTCCCGTAACAGAACGTTTAATAATTTTAAGCTTATTAAACCCGAAATGAATTCTCGTAACCAGTCTTACCTTTCCATCAAAATCTAAAATCCCAAATTATACGTTTTTATACTTCTAAATATCATCGCAGTGTTCGATTTATTATTCTTTCTACGTAATTCTAAAAAATTAACTCAACTAGTAATCACGAATCATTAGTGTTTTCTTAGAAAATCTACATATCCCAAAAACATTCATAATCTTCACGAATAACTTATGACCAAAAAAGCAGAACATCAGTACTAAAACCAAAAAATCAATATAGTCCAATCATTTTCAACCTTTCCTAAGGCCCATTAACCAAATTATTAAACATGTCTAATTCCACCACAAAGCCAGAATGCATGGAAATCATATAATTTCTTATTTCATATTGTAACATGGTTAAAAATTCTAAAGCATCTAATCTTTTAACTTAAAAAAATCATGCAATGATGCAGTTTTAATCATAAAAATCTTTTATCATGCAAACTTTAAACATAAATGCCATTTAACTTCAAAAATTGTTTAAACACGTATTTCAATCATATAAACAATGTAAACATGCAGGTGATAACATTGAAAACATTTAAACTTATAGAATTGAGGCTTGACAACTGAGCTTTTCGGAACTGGCGGTGGCACAACTCTTTTCAGGAACAGCTGATACCAACTAAAACGTTCACTACTCATTTTTCTTAAAAAGTACTAGAAATTTTTTTATATTTCGGCCGAACACAACCACACGAACATTATTCCATTAATGCTTAATTTGCAACAACATTATTCCATTAACGCTAATATTTTCAAACCCAATATTGATTCATTCTACAAAACCCTTGATTACCATTCCTTACAATATTATAATCAAGATATTTTAAGTTCTAGATATCTCTTCAAGCCTAAATATCGGAAATTCCAATCATTTAAAACATTCAATTCTCATTTATTGTTAAACTAGTCCCCAAATTCCTTAACTATTGCAAAATTAATTCCAAATTTCCTCGAAAATTATCCAATTAGTCCTTAAATTAACCAATAATTTCTTGGCATTCCTTATTCCATTGTACAGTTTCCCGTAACAGAACATTTAATAATTTTAAGATTATTAAACCTAAATTGAATTCTCGTAACCAGTCTTACCTTTCCGTCAAAATCTAAAATCCCAAATTATACGTTTTATACTTCTAAATATCATCGCAGTGTTCGATTTATTATTCTTTATACGTAATTCTAAAAAATTAACTCAACTAGTAACCACGAATCATTAGTATTTTCTTAGAAAATCTACATATCTCAAAAACATTCATAATCTTCACGATTAACTTATGACCCAAGAAGCAGAACATCAGTACTAAAACCAAAATATCAATATAGTCCAATCATTTTCAGCCTTTCCTAAGGCCCATTAACCAAATTCTTAAACATGTCCAATTCCACCACAAAGCCAGGATGCATGGAAATCATATAATTTCTTATTTCATATTGTAACATGCTTAAAAATTCTAAAGCATCTAAATCTTTAACCTTAAAAAAATAATGCGATGATGCAGTGTTTTAATCATAAAACTCTTTTATCATGCAAACTTTAAACATAAATGTCATTTAACTTCAAAAATTGTTTAAACACGTATTTTAGTCATATAAACAATGTAAACATACAAGTGATAACATTGAAAACATTTAAACATATAGAATTGAGGCTTGACGACTGAGCTTTTCGGAACTGGTGGTGGCACAACTCTTTTCAAGAATATTGCTCTGATACCAACTGAAACGTTCACTACTCCTTTTCTTAAAAAGTACTAGAATTTTTTTTATATTTCGGCCGAACACAGCCACACCAACATATATATTTTTAAATAACTTTGCAACATTTTAAAAATAAAACAACCAACTATATTTGAAAATTCAAAGGAAAATAATTCAAAACATAAAATCGTCAATCGTTTACCAAACCTAACTAAGGAGAATTCAAAAATAAACCGAACTCTAACATCCTCTCAAGATCACTCAAAAGCATCATAAAAATCTTTAACGTAAACTTATATCATAAACTTAATATAAATGCGGAAAACTAGCGCTGGTCCTCGGGTTGTGTGCACCTTCAATCCAGCTAGTTCAACCATCAAGTCCTCCACATCGGTCACACCTAGTGAGTCTATTGACCCAGAAAACCTTAACCATAATAAAAAATAATACATATACATCCACATGCAACAGTGAAAATATTTTTACGTAAAATATCTTTTCATTAACATGCATAACATAGATATTTTTCCTTTCATCATAAACATTTTCCTTTCTATCTTATACGTATATGTTTCCCTTTGATTGAATTAGGATAGTTAATTTGTGATTTCCGTATCAACTGAAGGTTGACAGATCCATCTAAGTTTAACAACAATATTGGGCGGCGGAGACATCAGCGACACTCTCACCCATCAACAGAGCCTTGTCCTCTCTTATCATCATATCATGTCGATAGGAAATACGATCGTCGAGCTCCCTCTACGGCCTTCTCCTGTAAACAGGCTCTCTCTAGGCCTTTTTCCTCACGTTATCTCCAATCATATCATCGTATTATCGTAATAGTCACAATCACTTCATCTCCTCCAATGTTTCATATTTTCAACACTTATAAAAATTCAAGCATGCAACACATTTTTTAGCGTTAATGTTTCATCATAAAATTTCATAAACATTTAAAATAAACATATTAACATTATTTACAGCATTCAGGGCACTATCAAGACTTCTAACGATTTTTAGATGTAAAATGACCGTTTTACCCCTAGAAGTATACATTTCCAAATTTGTCCCTAGACCTTGGAAGGACATAATCATTCCAAACTTAACATGTTACCTTAAAACACTCTCTTAAATATTCCTTAGGCTTAAAATTTAGGTTTTTTTATAATTTCCTTGATTTTTTTTTAAACTTAGGCATACATCCCAGTTTTGACAAGTATTGATTCGAAACTTAACCAAAATTTACCAAACTTGAACCAAAGCTTAATAGCACCTAAATAAACCATATTTAATCCAAACTAAGCCAATTTGGATCCTCGAATCAGCCTAGAACACCCTCTGATTTCATCCTCTATTTTTAATTTTTCCGAAGCCCTAGTTCACATGCATGCACCCTTCGACCCTAGCTTTATAGCAACAAGACCAGCCTCTCGTTGACCCCCTTGGACCCCTATGGACCCTACTGGACCGAGCCTAAAGGACCTAGAAGGCCAGCCCCTCAAACCCGATCACCATCTCATGCGCATGGTTACCTCACTTCATGCGATCGTCCTTGCCGTCGAGCCAACCCTCGTGCCGCCATCTTAGGACCATCCTGTAGCCCTCTTGGGTCTCCTAGTCATGCTCTAACAGTAACTAGAAACATTAACAAATAAAGATTCCTAGCCGAAGAGTCCTTGCCTCCAAGGATTATAATTTTCGTACAAGCTAGATACCCCCCATTTCCATCCCTTTTGCAACCTTGTCTAGGCCATTAAACCCTCTAAATTTCGTCCCTTCCTGTAACCTATGATGGTAGCCGTTTCATGCATCATTAACACAAGTTTTGGATCATGACATCATGAGATTTTGACATAGCATGGCATAAAAACGAAAATAATTACAAAACCAACATTATTTTCATGCAAACATGCATCAAACATATATTATGGTGTGATAGATGAGAAAAAGAGAATTAATGTGTGCCTTTGTGTATATTACGAACGAAAATTTTGCGATTCGAGGGATGTCTACGGAGAGAACCTTGCTGATATTTTCTCAAGCATTTCATGGCTTTACCTTCAAAATCTTGTGTGGTGTGTGTGTTTTTGTTTAGGGGAGAGTCCTAGTGTTTTTGTGAGGGGAAGGGGCATGTATGTTATGGGGTTTTTTTTTTTGGGGGTGGGTGTGTTTAGGCTTTTTATTTTAATCAAAACACATGGTGCAAGCTTGGGCCAATTAGTCAAGTATAATAAGGCCATTAAGCCCATTAGTATTTATTTAAAGTATTTTTTAAAGAAAGTTTCCAAGAATATTAGCCGAGTTCTCGAAAGTTCATATTTTCGTCGAAAAACGAATACCATTTAAAAATACAACTGGACGTATAAAAACCCGTCAAAACACTCCATTTAAAATACACAACACATTATCAATTAAAAATAATTATTTAATAAAATACTTTCTCTCATATGGTCCCCAGTCTCCGTTCCTTAATCGTGTCTCGAGTAAACTTTAAAATACAGTTTTATGCATTATAGTAGAAATCATATTTTAAATATATAAACATACCTACCATATTTTATAAATGCAATTAAAATAAATTAATTAAAATACATATAGCTCCAAGGATCGAATCCAACCCTCTTCCACAAAAGGGTCAGTGGTACCCCCAAACTCCTTCGGGTTGAGCCGTCTGAACTGCTGATAGATGTCCGTCCGAGGTCTTGGAGCCTGCTGCGCCTACACCATAAGTCTAGCAATACCCTCTAGTACAGGTGTAGTTGCATCCCCTGGCGATGGCGATGGAGGTGGGAGGCCTCTATCGCCTCTAGTAATATCATCCTGACAGTAAGTACTAGGGGAGCGTCTGGGAGGCATGATATTTGAATACAGTCCCAATTCTACACGTAACCCATCATGAAATTTAATATAAATTTTCAAAACATTTGATCCTTACATCATAAAAGCAGCTAAACATGTACTGTAAATCGCTGTAAAACATGTATCATGAAATCATGCAGATGATAGCATTAAAACATGTAAACTTACAGACTTGAGGCTTGAAGATTGAGCTACAGAAGCTGGCGGTAGCACAACCCTACACAAGACCCTTGCTTAGATACCAACTAAGACGTCTCCTACTCAAAATACTACGAGAATTTTTTTGTGTAAACTCATCTTCGAAAATTACATCTTTTTCATGCATGCAGAAGTATCTAAAAATTTCACATTTTAAAATAAAAGTAATCAACTGACAGATAAAAATACTGCAGTTTAAAAATAGACAATTCGTAAACCATCGACATTCGTCTTTAAAATAAAACAAATATGAAACGTGTAAAAATCATGTCAAACATCAACATTATGAAAATATCCAAAATCACTCCATCTCATAAACGTGTCAAAGCATGTCTCAACATATCATCATATACGTTTTCTTTTCTTTTAATTGAATTCTGTTCATTAGTTGTGACTTTCGTATCAGCTCTATTCGATGGATCCATCTAAGTATAACCGTGGTACCCGGTGGTTGGAACATCAGCGACAGTATTACTCATCCACTGAGCATTGGCCTTACAGCTCATCGTATACATATACATATTAGTCACAACCAAATCCTTTCCTTCAAAACATGTCATCATTTTCATCACTTTTAAAAATCATGCATATAGGAAATTTTTCCTTAAAATCAAGCACGCAACGTATTTTTCATAATTTTATAAAAATTCATATTCATGATAACATAAACATTAAAATATGTCCAAATTGTGCTTAGGGCACTCCCAGGACAAAAACTCGACCCGCGTGCAAAATGACCTTTTTTCCCCTGGAAACCCAAATTGACCAGTTTACCCCTGGACCACTAAATTTAGACATGTATCTTACCAAACTCCTTAAAACACCTCAAATCATATTAACAAACATTTCTTACACATACATTCGAGCCCCTTTTAAAACTTATACGATTCATTTTAAAACTTAGATCGGGGTCTCGGTTTTAACTTGAATCAACCCGAAACCTAGCAAAATTTTTCACATTTTAAACGATGACTGAATAATACTTAACCATACCCATTTACACTTATTTCACACCACCTAGAACCCTCGGAAATCCCCTGACCCTTGCTGATAATTTCTTCACCAAGAAGAACGAAACCCTAGTGCACCTTGGACTCTAAATACTCGACCCTAGCTCAAGACCAAGCATACCAGCATCGAACCATCTATACTGGGACCAAGTCCGAACACAAGAGGCCCTCCTTGACTAACCTTATCTAACCTACTGCCCAAGTAACCAACCCTCCGTGTTACACCTGAAGCCACACCGATTAAGCCAACCGAGCCACCATTTAACCTAACACCTTCGATCGGCTTCTAGACCACGACCAGCTGTTCACAACCCTCTCCCAGTCCTGTCATGACCCAAGAGGGTTAGCTTCCTGGCTGGAACAGATCCATGGACAACTGCACACCCAAACCCCCGATCTAGCCATACTCGAGCCACCTCAAATGAAGCTAGCGCTCGGCCTTCATCAAAAACTAGACTACCTAGTGACTCCAGCCTCTTGAAACCATTACCTCCATCATATACATCCTTAACACACACAGCCGTGGTAGCCCATTACATCAAGCCATGAAAAAAATGTGAGTTAAACATAGGAGGAGACATTTTCATGAAAAATTTCAACCAATGCTTCGAAAATCTTAAGGCTACTTCTATTCACGTAAATACAGACAGATAAACATAAAATGATGAGTAAAAAAAGTTTTAGGGAGTGTCTTTGCTTTTAAACGCTCGAAAACTTGAAGACACTCGCGTAGAACGTGCACCGGAGAGGCAGGGGTTGGTTTTCATTTAAAATTCTTGAAGGATTCGAAGTGGCTGCTGGTATGGGCCGAGCGGATGCTGATAAATGAGAGGAAGGGGGCGGCCGAGTGTTTAGTTTTAGGGTTAGGGTTTTCGTTGAAGTGTTTAATATAATAAAAGTTAGTATGATGGGCCCTTAATTAAACAAATTAAGTTTAAAAGGATTTTTGGCCATTATGCAATAAATTAGCCCCATCGAACAGAAAAACACTACCGAAAATATTTCGTTTAGGTACGTTTTTTAAAACAATTCCCGAACCCTCAAAAAGTCCTTTGAATCGTTAAAAATTGTGTACCGATAAAAATATAACCCGGCGAGTAAAAATACCCAACCAAGGCCCATTTTCATAAAACCATACTTAAATAACCATATATTATATAATTAAAGTTAATTATTTAAAAAAACATTTTTCCTGATTATCACTGGTCTCTGTTACTCGTTCGAGCACGAAACACGACTTAAACCCTAATGCATGAAACTTTAAAATAACCAAGAAATAAACACCTAACCATGCAATAACCATGAAATAAATGCATAAAAATCATTAAACACATATCTTAAATAAATCCCTAGATTTCATGCAGTCAGGTTACGTAGTTCAAATTTCCTGGGCCTTAAATTCTAGCTTAACTGGTATCAGCACTTTAAGAATCTATGCACTTAATCCTGGAGGTGCTGGGTTCAAGTGTTGTAGGAGGTGAAAGAAATCACTTTCCAGGGTTGAGATATTTTATGACTGACAGTGCATAGGCATGGGCCGAGGTCCATGCTGGACCATCCTAACGGCCCATGACCAGTAGTAGTGCATGGGTTTGTTTGAAGTCCATGTTGGTTCAGCCTAATAGCCCATGATCATTATATTGCAGCTTGCATGTGTATACTGATAAAGTAAATGTCATAATTGAATAAATTTTTAAAATATTATTAAAATAAATATTGTTTTTACACCATAGTCAATAAAGCCGAAGCCACAAGTTGGCTTGCTGATTACCTACTCTAACAATCTTCCATTTTCCCTATAGACAACTGCCAATATATTTTAGACTCGTTTCTTGACCATGCTTTTCAAAAATGGTCTTAGTGGAGGCTTCGTCAGTGGATCAACAACGTTATCTGTAAAGACAAGTCTCTCCATTGATATGTCTCATCTTCCCACAATCTCCAGGATTAGGTGAAACTTCCTCAATATATGTTTGGTTCTTTGATGAGACCTCGTGATGGATCGGTTCGGGCACCTTTTAAGGTGCATCAAACACAATATTCTTACCGATATGCAATAGCTCGTGTTCTAAGAATATAAACACTGATGAATTAGATCGTGTTTGGTTTTAAACTAAGCGGAAAATAGTAGAAATAATCCTTCGTTAAGAAAGCTAATAAGTTTTAAGCTTTTAACTTGTGTAAACTGAATAATTGAAATAAGGGGGATCAGTTCTTGCATATATAAGTTCAGTTACAGTGAGAAGTAAACTGATAACAACTCGAACTGATCAAATTATTTTTAAAGCAAAAGTTAAGCAGTTAAATACACAAGATATGTTTATGGATGTTCAAATACTTCAACTGCTCCTACGTCGTCCTTTCTACCAGCTCGGTAGCTTCCACTAGAAGACTTTGATTTATACAACACATTGTACAAAACCACTCAACTTAGGACTTATCCTACTGCATAACTGAACTCCTAGCCTTGAATGAAGGCAACACTTTTCCATTCAACACTTGTTTAACGTCTATGTATTAAAAACAACATACACAAGTTTTACGTATTTGTGCAGGACTCACTCAACTATTCAATCGCTCAATTTTCTGTATATGTGAGTGATTGTGTATGTGCATGTGAGAACTGAACTATGAATACAACACGAAAGTGTCCTCACACACTGAGAATTTTGCTTATAGACTAAGCAGTTGACATGCCCTTTTTCTCTTCTTTTGATGTTCACACACTTGTGTATTGATGATCATGGTGTGGTATTTATAGAGGCAATGTGACCGTACACCAAAACTCATCAAATATGAATGTTTAGTTTGAATCTATTGCTTGATATTTGTCTTGTACTTTCCTACAGCCATTCTGGAACGTTTTGGCTTTAAGCACTGCTGCAAAGTTGTTTTTTTGTCCTTTAACTGGACAAAAGATTTTTATCAGTGCGCTTAGCTGGATTCCATATCTTGTAGATTTGAATTTAAAGGCCCAAATAGACAATTTTTACCGAAAACAATTTGGCCTATTTTAATTTCACAAAATTTCAACCATCCTAATGGTCCAACAAACTTAGGGCTCATGATACTTTGACATCCCAAAATATTTTTGGAAACCCTAGTCATCGTCTGTGAGGCCCGGGGCCGAAGAGGGCAGGGGTGATCGCCGGTGCCATCAGTTGCATGGACAATGAGCGGCTCCTGGCAGGCTTCTAGGTGGAGGGAACATGAATGAACCGACCCCACGGGAATGAGAGGGATTCCGAGACTGTTCAATGTAATGGACTGTACAGTTGAAGATGGCTTAAAGAGATTTGATTTGTACTACACATATCACGAAGGTGCATATTCTTTTCGGTAGCTCATCACATAAGAACTCCAAAGTTAAGCGTGCTTGACTTGGGGCAATTTTGGGATGGGTGACCTCCTGCGAAGTTTCCCAGGGTGCGTGTGAGTGAGGACATAAGCACGAAGGACTCGTCTTGGTACTGTGAGGACAGTCGTCGAATCTGGGCGTTACAGTTGGTATCAGAGCCGACCTCTCTTAGCACGGTGTGGTTCGGGGACGAACCAAGCGGAAGCTGGTGGGCATGTGAGGCCCGGGGCCGAAGAGGGCAGGGGTGATCGCCGGTGCCATCAGTTGCACGGACAATGAGCTGTTCCTGGCAGGCTTTTAGGTGGAGGGAACATGAATGAACCGACCCTCACGGGAATGAGAGGAATTCCGAGACTGTTCATTGTAATGGACTGTATAGTTGAAGATGGCTTAAAAAGATTTGATTTGTACTACTCATATCACGAAGGTGCATCTTGTTTTCGGTAGCTCATCACATAAGAACTCCAAAGTTAAGCGCGCTTGACTTGGGGCAATTTTGGGATGGGTGACCTCCTGGGAAGTTTCCCAGGGTGCGTGTGAGTGAGAACATAAGCACGCTGGAAAGACGCGTCTTGGTACTGTGAGGACAGTCGTCAAATCTAGGGCGTTACATGGTCGTTGTCGGAGCTCCTTCGGCGGATTCTGGGCAACACAATTTATTTTTATTTTTTGTTGGGGTGTATGGGACTGCCCTTGTTGCCCGAAATGGGTAGCAACCATGCGCCGAAACACCACCAAAAACCGGCCCTCGATTCATTGTGTCGTTTTCTTATGCGGTTAGAAATAAGTTCTCAATATAACATCATGTATTCGCTACACAAAAAGTGATCTAAGCTCTTGATAGCAGTTGAAAGAGGATCGATTACGTGTGCCTGGAATGCGCAAGGGAAGTTTTAAAAATAGTTTAAAGTAGCAAAAACCAAGCACCCCTCACTAGTGTATAGCAAATACAAAAAAAAAAAAAACAAAAACAAACAAAACACAAACATACATAGTGTGATTTTTGAATTTTACCTATCAATCACAAAGATTGATGATGGCTCCAACAAAAATGTTAAACAACTTAGCTCTTCAAAAGGTTGACAATCTACAAGCTTCCCTTGAGCACTCCTTGCTCAAAATCAAGCCCACAACCAACAAGCTAGAACCACCTTACACTTGCACTAGGAAATGCAATGCATTTTCATTGAGAAGTTTGCTTTCAATTCATCAAATGAAGAAGCATTTTTTAAAGAAAATGGGAGGGGTATTTCGGCCAAGTGAGAGGAAGGATGATGGGAAAGCCTTTTCTTGGTTCTTAAAAAAAGGTGATGAGTATAGCAAAGGAATGCTTGCCTTCAATTCAAAAGTTGACTTCCAACCTTTCACCTCTCTAGCTTGTTATTTGAGTTTGTAACATGTACAAAGCCCATGGACTATTTTAATATCTCAAACACATTTGAGAATCGAGATAAATAAAATCTTACTTGAATTTATTCAAGCCCACTAGTTGAATAATTATTTTCATTTGGGCTCTACAAGACCTAATTTTATTTAATTATTCAACACTTGAATTAATTTAATTATTTGGACTCTACTAGGTCCACTAGTGTTTAATTAATTTAACACTTGAATTAATTTAATTAAGTCCATAAGAACGTTTATCAAAATCACAATTTTCAAATACATTATTTATTTGGCCAACTTTTAATTTAGAAGCACTTCCACAAATTAAAAGTTACATTACCCTTATAGAAGTCATACTTCTAATTTTATTTGTGCTTGTAAACTCTTTTATAAGCCGTTCAACATATTGAACTAATTTCCTTCTCAACGGGATCTAGAAAGCTAGTACTTGTGTGGCCCTCAATGGTTCATTGATACAACTAGCAGTGGGTTCACATCTCAATGTGATTTAGGACTAAACATGTTCTTATATGAGCATACCCCAGTTGCTCCATTCTTATTTATCATCTTCTTGATAATAAGAACGTCATAACTCAAGTATGATAGTACCCAACCAATCATGTTAAACGCCTAGCATCATCACTTACATGATTCCCTATGTATCAAATGATAGTGCCTGGAAGAACCATTCCATTATGATTAGCGTAAAGTATGGTCCCTTCATCTCATATATTCCGACCGATTCAAAAACTATTGGTATATCGAGATTTTTCAAAGAATCGATGCTATAGGTCATGTCATAGTTGCATCGATGGTGTATGTAGAGCCCAAAATCAGTACACGTAAAACTCATGCATTTATTTAAATTGTTAAATTATTTATTTAAATTTTTAAATGATTTTAACGATGCATGATTTATTATCTATGCATTATTTTAAATTATTATATGTTTAATTGATGCACGTTAAAATATTTTCTTGAGTTTTATTTTTCAGGTGAATATTCGATGTGGGATCGGGAAAAGAGACCGGTGACGATTTAGGCGATTTATGAAATTGTGATATTTTAATTCAAGTCAAGCAAATCGGTATTTTAAATGATTTATGAATATTTTAGCATTTCAAAGTATAATTTAATTTATTATATGATTTTGAGATTTTAAGATTTTCACTAATTTTAATAGTTTGGGATTTTAAATCTTGTAAATTTGACACATGTGCATTTTATAATAAAAATGGGGTGCTAGTAATTAGTGAGGGATTAGTATTTTATTTAGCATATTAACTAGTTATGCTCAAGTTGAGAGGAAAACTGGGGTTCATAGAATTCAGCAGCAGCCACCCCTTTCCCCTTGTAAAATTTCTGAAGATTTCGTTGGTTTTTTAGCAAAAATCGTGACACAAGTCTTTGCGGATCGAGCCTTGGATTCCCTCGCGTCGTTATCCATCGTTTCGTGAGTTTAATCATCAAATGCATGCATATTATTTCATTTTTCACATCGATCTTGTCATAGTAAATATTTTGATGTACACTGTCTGTAAAAATCTGTTAATGTTATGTAAAGTTTGAGCAAAATGTTTGAAACAATTTTGAAACGATTTTTAGATCTCAAAAACTGAATTTGCTGTCATTTCAAATCCTGCGAGTTTTTGGTCGGTTTTCTGGAAAACCTTCTACATATAAAATGTATTACTTTTTGATATCTTCGATTTGACAGTAAATTCGTAATTTTCGGATAAGAAACGAGTGAGTTATGATCATTTTTTTGTGTAACTGCTCGAACTATGTAAAAATGTGTTTTTTTTAGGATTTTCGAGCCCAATCGAGTGGGTAATAATGATTATGCATGTTTAAGTATGTACAATGCAAGCATATTTATGAAAATGTTTATGAATTGATGGCACGTCTATGTTTATGTAAGTATGTTCAAAGTTTAAATATGTATGTGCTACTTTCAAACCCATGTAGTTTTATTATGTACTACTTGCTATTCTTATTTACGCATGTTGAGTCTTTAGACTCACTAGACTTGATCGATGCAGATGAGGACGAGTTTGAGGAGACGAGAGGCGAAGATCAATAAGATGGCTCGGACTGGGCGGAAGACTAACCCGAGGAGCGCTTAAGTTTTAAGGATTTTTATGCATGTTGAACTCATTTACTTTGATTTTAACGAATTACTTTATAATGTTTTAAACAAAAACTTGTTGCAAGTTCGTTTACATTTCAAATGTTTGATCAAGCATTTTATTTACAAGTGTATTTTGAGAGATGGTTAATTATTTTAGAAAATTTTTTATTTTTCCGCAAATTTTAAGTATGTTCAAAGGTACGGTACATTACAGTTGATATCAGAGAGAGATTCTTGTAAAGGGTTATGCCTACGGTCAGTTGCGAGAAGCTCAAGAAGTCACGCCTCAATTCTGTAAGTTTTAAAAATTCTTTCATGTAGTAAGCATTAAAATCATGCTTTCAGTATGTACATGTTTAAATTGGATTTTTACGTGCATCTTATGTTATGAATATTATGTTATTGCGTGTTGGGTAAATGTTGGAACAGTATGCCTCCTAGACGTATGATTTCTCGAGGAGCAGGTGAAGAGAACAAAGAGGCTCGGGATGAGGAGAGGACCACTCCTCCTCACCCACCGCCAGATATGCAGGCACAGATGCTTGCAGGGATGACTCGGTTATTCGCACAGTTTGCGGGGAACAATGCTGGAGTAGATATAGGGGCGAGCCTATGCCAGAGGCAGTGTATGAGAGGTTCAGGAGGAATGACATAAAATAGTTCTCGAGAACTACTGACCCGATGATAGCTGAGGGATGGATTAAGTCAATCGATGTGATTTTCGCTTTCATGGAGCTGCAGGATGCAGACAAAGTTAGATGTGCCACCTTTATTTTGACATGGGACTCTAGATTGTGTTGGGAGAGTGCGTCTGTGTCAGTGAACTTGCAGACTTTGTCTTGGGATGGTTTTAAGGAGGTCTTCTACTCCAAGTACTTCACTGAGTAAGTATGCTCCCACCTGACTAGAGAGTTTATGACGTTGTGTAGTGACCCGTTCCAGAATCACCTACTAATTGAAAACTAAGCATGCAATTAACTTAATAATTACTAATCAGAGATAATAGCGGAAACAACTAACAAATGATAGTTATACAACCCAAACGAACTCTAGAACAACTCAAAATAAGGTAAAGAATATCTGGTACAACCATATCGAATCAAATGATACCGAAACTAAACCAACCGGCTACTCAACGTCCTCCTCCTGCTCCTCCGGAACCATCCAACCTGAGACCTGCCCCGAGGGAATGGGGTGTCCAAGATAAACAAAACCGAGGACGTGAGCGATAAGAACGCCCAGTACAAAAGTATGAGTATACAGACCTATATGAAATGCACATGCTATGATCATGATACCGGGGTAGTCAAGAAACAGGAATCACAAAAGGATCTCAACAATGCTCAGTCTAGAGGCGCCAAGTGGATAGTGCCGCGCGGTCCAACCTCTGGGTCACTGCATCCACTACAAGACAGACGTGGACCTAAAATGTCCCGGACCACCGAAGCCCTCCCGACCCGTCGGCCACTGTGTACTCTCGGTGTCCATGCGTCCACAAGACAGGGCTGAGCGGCCCCAAGATATAGCTTATCTCGAAAGAGATACAGCTCACAGCAAAGGCTATCTCGAAGGAGATACGGCTCAACATGAAATGCAATGTGCAGTAATAAACGTGACATAATAGCATGCATCATATGACATATATCAATGCACCACATAATCATGCAACACATATATGAATGTATACTCAACCAGGATATCTCGGATAGTACTTTCGTACCTCTATCACAGCAATCCTAATCCACTGGAACAACCAGACAACAGGTCTAATCCAAGCCTATTCATCAAGTGAAAACCATCACTAAACTTATCTACCAGACTTAACTAGATAATCCTGAGATAAATACTGATAAAATTCCAAACCTTCGTCCGTCGCTAGCCCGCTGATGCCGCTAGCTCCCAACTAGAGCACAGCTCTGCTACAAGACCAGCAGCTCCCCGCTAGTGCCCAAATCTCGGAACAAGACTAGAACCTGTCAGAAACGACTGAAATGCTATGGAACTCTCTGAATTGGCGAGTCAAAATGAGGAAATCCGACCACTATTTATAGGCCATGTTCGGATCCTCCGAACACCACTTCGGAACGTCCGAACGCTACGTGTCCATTGGCTCTTGACAGCTCATGATCGGATCCTCCGATCATACACTTCGGACCGTCCGAACATGCACGTGTCCAGCTGCTCTTGACACCTCATGATCGGATCCACCGAACCTACACTTCGGAACGTCCGAACTCCCACGTGTCGATCAACTCTTGACACCTAATGATCGGATCCACCGAACTCACTTCGGACCTGCCGAACTCTTCGGTGCTTCCGAACCATCTTCGGACCTTCCGATCATGATTAATCACCATTAATCCGTTAATTACCCAATTCGGCATTCGGGCTACTACATTCTCCACCCCTTAAAAGATTTCGTCCTCGAAATCAGGCTTAGAGAATGAACAAAACGAAATAACAACATCGCTATTATATCTCAATTGTTGTTGAATACAACTGATATCTCGATTACAATTGAAAAACACAAACATATACAAAGCAAAACTCAAAAGAGCTCTGGATGTTCTGAACGCATACGACTCTCTAACTCCCAAGTGGCTTCTTCAGTGCCTCTGCGCTGCCACTGTACTAAGACAAGAGGAATGATCTTATTCCGCAACACCTTGTCTTTGCGATCGAGAATCTGAACTGGTCGCTCCACGTAAGACAAATCTGATTCAAGTTGAACTTCAGAGGGATGCAAGATGTGAGACTCATCTGCTACGTATCGTCTCAACAAAGATACGTGGAACACATCATGAATACCGGACAAATACGGAGGTAATGCTAACCTGTAAGCTAAATCTTCCACACATTCTAGAATCTCAAAAGGACCAATGAATCTCGGAGATAGCTTACCCTTGAGACCAAATCTCAAAATCCTGCGAAAAGGCGAAACTCGGAGAAACACTTTCTCACCTGGCTGGAAATAAAGAGGTCGCCGCTTGGTGTTCGCATAACTAGCCTGTCGATCCTGGGCAATCTTAATCCTCTTCTTGATTACTGCAACTTTATCAATAGCCTGCTGGACTAACTCCGGTCCCTCAACATGTCGTTCACCAACTTCGTCCCAGAATAAAGGAGTACGACAACGTCGCCCATACAACGCCTCAAATGGTGCCATACCAATACTACGATGGTAGCTGTTGTTGTACGCGAACTCAATCAAAGGCAAATGATCCTGCCAAGCGGGTCCGAAATCCATAACACAGGCTCGCAACATATCCTCAAGCGTACGGATAGTCCTCTCTGACTGACCGTCAGTCTCCGGATGATAAGCAGTACTCAGACTCAGTGTAGTACCCAAAACTGACTGGAAACTACCCCAAAACCGTGAGGTAAAACGAGGATCTCTGTCACTGACAATACTGACAGGCACTCCATGCAAACGTACAATCTCCTGAATGTACAATCGAGCCATACGATCGAAAGTGAAATCCCGGTTATAAGACAGAAAATGAGCAGACTTGGTGAGTCGATCCACCACTACCCAAATAGCGTCACTATTCCTCGACGATAATGGCAAGTGAGTAATGAAATCCATCGCGATATGCTCCCACTTCCATTCAGGAATAGGTAGATTCAACAATAATCCTCCAGGTCGACGGTGCTCTGCCTTAACCTGTTGACAAACAAGACACTTGGAAACAAACTGATAAACACTGCGCTTCATCCCTTTCCACCAAAATCGTGTCCTCAAGTCTTTATACATCTTATTACTTCCTGGATGAATACTCAACTTACTTCGATGAGCATGAGATAAGATCTCCTCCCTCAAATTATCATCTTCTGGTACTACAACTCGATTAGACAAACACAGAAGACCATTAGACTGATAATGGAAACCGCTATCTCCACCCGCTAACCGAGCTAATCTCTGAGTCTTGAGATCAGACATCTGAGCATCTCGAATCCGAGCGAACAAGGCTGGCTCAGATAAAATGGTAGCAACACGAATGCTCTCCATACCTTTCCGATGTTTGAAATTAAATCCCAACGAACAACAATCCTGAATAGTACTAATCATAGCACTGGTCTGAAGTGCAGAAACTCTCACTTTGCGACTAAGAGCATCAGCTGTGAGATTTGCAGATCCTGGATGGTACTTGATCTCGCAGTCATAATCTTTCAGCAAATCCATCCAACGACGTTGCCTCATGTTCAACTCAGCCTGAGTGAACAGATATTTCAGACTCTTATGATCAGTAAAGATTTCAAACTTAACCCCGTACAAGTAATGACGCCAAATCTTCAGCGCGAACACAATAGCTGCCAACTCTAGATCATGAGTAGGATACTTCTCCTCGTGAGATTTCAGCTGTCTGGAAGCATAAGCAATCACATGACCGTTTTGCGTCAACACACACCCTAAGCCTTGAGAAGAGGCATCGGTGTAAACACTGAAACCATCAGATCCTGACGGTAACGCCAAAACAGGTGCAGAAGTCAGAAGTCGACGAAGCTCTCTGAAACTATCTTCGCACTCAGATGACCACTCAAATGGAACATCCTTCCGAGTAAGTTGCGTCAAAGGTCTAGCTACCTGGGAGAAATTCACGATGAAGCGACGATAATACCCTGCTAGACCTAGAAAACTACGGATCTCAGCCACCGTCGTAGGTCGTGACCAATTTAGCACTGCCTCAATCTTGCTGGGATCCACAGAAATTCCTTCCTTGGAAATCACATGACCAAGGAATACTACACGATCAATCCAGAACTCGCACTTACTCAGCTTAGCATACAATTGCTTCTCGCGAAGAATCTGCAACACAATCCTCAAGTGCTGGACATGCTCTTCCACACTATGAGAATAGATCAAGATATCGTCAATGAAAACCACCACAAACTGATCCAGAAAATCTCGGAAGACTCGGTTCATCAGATTCATGAACACCGCTGGCGCATTCGTCAATCCGAATGGCATAACTAGAAACTCGTAATGCCCATAACGAGTACGAAATGCAGTCTTGGAAATATCATCATCTCTGACTCTCATCTGATGATAACCTGATCGCAAGTCGATCTTGGAGTAAACAGAAGTACCCTGAAGCTGATCGAACAAGTCATCAATACGGGGTAATGGGTACTTGTTTTTGATCGTCACCCGATTCAGCTGGCGATAATCAATGCACAACCGCATCGATCCATCCTTCTTCTTGACAAACAAGACTGGAGCTCCCCAAGGCGAAACACTCGGGCGAATATAACCCTTATCAAGAAGATCCTGCAATTGCTGCTTCAGCTCTCTCATCTCTGACGGAGCCAGACGATAGGGGGCACGAGAAATCGGTGCAGTCCCTGGCATTAATTCAATGCCAAACTCCACCTCTCTAACCGGAGGAAAACCAGGAATCTCTTCTGGAAATACATCAGGAAATTCACAAACCACTGGAATATCCTCTATACCAACACTACCTGTGGACGTATCAATTGCATAGATGAGGTAGCCTTCCCCGCCCGCCTCTAAAGCACGACAGGCTTTCAGAGCAGATACTACTGGCATCGGAGGTCGCGCTCCCTCACCATAGAAAAACCAACTAGAGCTCTCAGTCGTACGAAACTGAACAAGCTTCTGGTAACAATCCACAGTAGCTCGGTAGGTAGTCAAAATGTCTATCCCCAAAATACAATCAAAATCTTCCATCTCCAGAATCATAAGATTCGCAGTCAACTCGTTACCCTCAAAATCTAAAGGACAACCCATCACTAGACGCTTGGCTAAAACCGAATGACCCATCGGGGTAGAAACAGAAAGAATGACGTCTAGAGAAACATACGGTAACTTATGACGTTTAACGAATCGTGCAGAAATGAATGAATGAGATGCTCCGGTATCTATAAGAACAAAAGCAGGAATACCGCATAAACAAAAAGTACCTGCTATGACTCTCTCGGTCTCGTCTGCAGCCTGATCCTGGTTCAACGCAAAAACTTGACCTTGGGCACGAGGTCGAAGATTCGAACTACCCACTGCCTGACCCTGCCTCCTCTGCTGAACAGTCGCCTGAGATCCAGAATCAGATCCTGCTCCACCTCGCAACTGAGGACAATTCTTCTTAATATGCCCCATCTCTCCGCACTGATAACAAGCTCCTGCGGCTACTCGGCATTGCTCCGATGGATGGTTCTTCCCACAATGCGCACAAGACTCCTTCTTCTTACCAAAGCGGAAAACACCGCTAGATCGAGATCTAGATCCAGAAGAAGACGAACCAGATTTCTTGAACGACTGAGATCGAGGCCTCAAAGTACTCGGAGGTCTAGAAGAAAGAATAGCCCTACCACGCTGGAGACTGATCTCTGCTTGACGACACCGGTTCACCAACCCATCGTACGAAGTAGGATTATCACAGACAGTGACTCGATCAAAGATCTCCTGATTAAGGCCCTGGAGGAAATGATCATACTTGGCCTCAGAACTGCCACTGATATGAGGAGCGAAGGGTAATAACTCAAAGAATTTCTGCTGATACTCATCAACAGACATACTCCCCTGCTTCAGGTTCAAGAGCTCAATCGTCTTGGCCTGGCGAAGGGCTGGAGGAAAGTACAGCTGCATGAACGCTGCACGGAAATCGACCCAAGTCGCTCTACCCTGAGACTGAACTATCGGCGCAGAAGTCGATCGCCACCACCTGCGAGCACGGCCCTCAAGAAGAAAACTAAGGGTCTCCATCTTCTGCTCATCGGTGCACTGGAATGCGCGGAAACAACTCTCCATGCGCTCTAACCAATCCTCCGCATCATCGGGAGTCTCACCGCCAACTAAAGGCTTAGGCCCCATCTGCATGAAACGATGCATATCGAAACGCCTAGGACCATCCCGACGATGACGATGCTCATGGTGACGCCTAAGATCATCTTGGTCACCCCATCGACCTACACTCCCCTGACTACTCCCGTCATCAAAATGGTCAGCCATCGCTACAAGATAGAATAGGGAAAAATGGTCAACGGAAATCCCAAAACAAAATCTATATCCCAAAATCCTACGCATGCTCTGATACCATAAATGTAGTGACCCGTTCCAGAATCACCTACTAATTGAAAACTAAGCATGCAATTAACTTAATAATTACTAATCAGAGATAATAGCGGAAACAACTAACAAATGATAGTTATACAACCCAAACGAACTCTAGAACAACTCAAAATAAGGTAAAGAATATCTGGTACAACCATATCGAATCAAATGATACCGAAACTAAACCAACCGGCTACTCAACGTCCTCCTCCTGCTCCTCCGGAACCATCCAACCTGAGACCTGCCCCGAGGGAATGGGGTGTCCAAGATAAACAAAACCGAGGACGTGAGCGATAAGAACGCCCAGTACAAAAGTATGAGTATACAGACCTATATGAAATGCACATGCTATGATCATGATACCGGGGTAGTCAAGAAACAGGAATCACAAAAGGATCTCAACAATGCTCAGTCTAGAGGCGCCAAGTGGATAGTGCCGCGCGGTCCAACCTCTGGGTCACTGCATCCACTACAAGACAGACGTGGACCTAAAATGTCCCGGACCACCGAAGCCCTCCCGACCCGTCGGCCACTGTGTACTCTCGGTGTCCATGCGTCCACAAGACAGGGCTGAGCGGCCCCAAGATATAGCTTATCTCGAAAGAGATACAGCTCACAGCAAAGGCTATCTCGAAGGAGATACGGCTCAACATGAAATGCAATGTGCAGTAATAAACGTGACATAATAGCATGCATCATATGACATATATCAATGCACCACATAATCATGCAACACATATATGAATGTATACTCAACCAGGATATCTCGGATAGTACTTTCGTACCTCTATCACAGCAATCCTAATCCACTGGAACAACCAGACAACAGGTCTAATCCAAGCCTATTCATCAAGTGAAAACCATCACTAAACTTATCTACCAGACTTAACTAGATAATCCTGAGATAAATACTGATAAAATTCCAAACCTTCGTCCGTCGCTAGCCCGCTGATGCCGCTAGCTCCCAACTAGAGCACAGCTCTGCTACAAGACCAGCAGCTCCCCGCTAGTGCCCAAATCTCGGAACAAGACTAGAACCTGTCAGAAACGACTGAAATGCTATGGAACTCTCTGAATTGGCGAGTCAAAATGAGGAAATCCGACCACTATTTATAGGCCATGTTCGGATCCTCCGAACACCACTTCGGAACGTCCGAACGCTACGTGTCCATTGGCTCTTGACAGCTCATGATCGGATCCTCCGATCATACACTTCGGACCGTCCGAACATGCACGTGTCCAGCTGCTCTTGACACCTCATGATCGGATCCACCGAACCTACACTTCGGAACGTCCGAACTCCCACGTGTCGATCAACTCTTGACACCTAATGATCGGATCCACCGAACTCACTTCGGACCTGCCGAACTCTTCGGTGCTTCCGAACCATCTTCGGACCTTCCGATCATGATTAATCACCATTAATCCGTTAATTACCCAATTCGGCATTCGGGCTACTACACGTTGCGACATGGAGACAGCAGCATGGAAGATTTTGTGAGGAAGTTTGAGAGTGGGTGTCACTTCATGCCCCTAATTGCTAATGATGCCCGGGAGAAGCTAAGTCATTTTATTGATATTTTACGGCCGATATTGCATTGTGATGTTAGAGTTGAAGTTCCTATACTGCTATTGTTGTTGCCGTGTCGAGAGCCTTGGCGGCAGAGCAGGACCAGAGGGACGTCGAGAATGACAGGTAGGGCAAGAGGCCCTATCAGGCACCACAACAGCAGTTCAAGAGGCCTTTCCAGGGACAACAGGGAAAGAGGTCATTCCAAGGATTACCGAAAGGCAAAGGTCCTATGCAACAAAAGAAGGCTCTTCAGAAACATGAGAACCCAGTGTGCCCGAAGTGCAACAGTCAGCACGTGGGCATTGGGGGCTCTGAAAAATTCTTCAAGTGCGGAGCCAGTGATCATATGCTGAAAGACTGCCCGCAATGGAGGCAGCCAACTCAGGGGAGAGTGTTCGTCATGCATGCCAAGGAGGCGAACCCAGACATGACCCTACTGAAATATCTTTATAAAGAGAGTAGCCTCTAATGCCTTGTTAGATTCGGGGCCACTCACTCTTTTTGTAACGTACCGTAATTTTAACTATTTTAAAATTTGCGGAAAAATAAAAATTTTCTTAAATACAAAATAAACTTTCAAATTTGCATTAAAATAACTTGCTCGTCTAAAAACATTTGTAATAAAAACAACCAAACCCAAGTTTGCCAAAAGTTATATTCATTTAAATATCAAAAATCACTTCATGAAAAATCAGAGTATTTGAAACATTCCATAATTTCTTAAAAACATGGGCGGTCCTCGGGTTTAGCCTTCTGCTGAGTCCAAGCCGGCTCATTGTTCCCCACCCCTCGTCTCCTCAAAGTCATCCTCCCATGCATCGATCAAGTTTAGTGAGTCTAAAGACTCGTCATGTATAAACTGCATATAAAAAGTAATACGTACTAAAACCACATGCATCTTTAAAATAGAGCTTACATACTTGAAACTTGAATGTAATAGCATAAACATACTTGAAACTTGAACGTAATAGCATAAATATAGACGTCCCATCATTATAAGACTTTTCTTAAACATACTTGCATCAT
Organism: Primulina eburnea; assembly: GCF_022965805.1. Classification (NCBI taxonomy): domain Eukaryota; kingdom Viridiplantae; phylum Streptophyta; class Magnoliopsida; order Lamiales; family Gesneriaceae; genus Primulina; species Primulina eburnea. The sequence continues at coordinate 25,158,596 of NC_133111.1, read as the reverse complement.
ACATACTTGAGCATACATAACATCATTTTGCGTAGATATATGTTTCAATGCAAGTGACCCATACATAAATGTGCCTGATCAGACTAAAACACGGTACTGGGCTGGTAGGGAAAGTCCACTACCACATACATGAGATCCTCATTCATGCTTTAACGGGTGGATTGGTCCCTGGTCATCCTTTACCGTTTTTCAATCCTAATTTATACCCGGTCATGTTTTACCGGGGTGGAGAGGTCCTCGGCCACGTTCACTGACTTCCAAACCCGTTCATAATTTGGTCACAAGAAATTTAGCATACCTCAATAACTTAAAATATTTTCTTTTGCACGTCGAACATACTTACTTGGCGTTGAGGGATTCGTTGGATCTCGCTTGGGGCCATTGTTGCACATACTAAAATGAGTTCCAATACTTATCTTGCATAGCTTAGACGTATAGTCATGCTCACACCAAAAAATGACAAATTTCCTTACGACATTCTAAATTTCTCGGGACTCGACCTCGTTTAATCATCGTACTAAATCATGACATCAAAACCCCATGTAAGGTCCATGTAAGGTACATAAATAAAAAAACAATTTTTTTAAATAAAATTTAAATAAAGGACACGGACCCCATGTAAGGTCCATGCCGGAGTCTGTGTAGATGCTGAAAATTTTCATTTTGAAGGAAAAATAGACACGGACTCCGTGTCGGGGTCCTACTAGCCTCTGAACGTGCAAACTCACGAAAATTCACTAACTTATTGATTCATTCTTCCAATCCAAGCCTAGGAACCATGAACTAACACCTCGAGACTCATCCTAGGATGCAATTACATTGATTCAAACTCATAAAAACACCCCAAACATCCCCAAGCATCGACAAGCAACTTCAATACAACACTAACTCGTAATTCGACATCGTTTCGCTTCTTACGACTTCTATTACATCCCAAGCCAATCCCGACCCAAACAAACCACCAAATATCACCTAAATACATCTTATAACATATCTAAATGCAGTAGCTTAAGCCCAACGGTGCCCAACAAAGTCTGCAACTCAAAAACTTTAAAAAATGATGAACATCATTTTCATAAGATCGCAGGTTTGAGCAGTCACACGAAAACAACGATAACTCACTGGTTTATTATCCAAATATTTTGAATTTACTGTCCAATCAAAGGTATCAAAAATTTCTACGTTTATATGTTGAAACTTTTCCAGAAATTTGAATGAAAAGCGCAGTATTTAAAGTGACAGCAAATTTTGAGTTTTCAGATCTAAAATCATTTCAAAACCGATGCAACAAAATTTTGCTCAAACTTTTTACAACATACATGGATTTTTATGCATAATAAACAACACCATGAATAATATGACTTGATGATGCAAGAATGAAATAATATACATGTCTTTTGATATTTAAAGTTACCGAAACGACAACATCGAAGTGGGGAGGATGCTTAGGTTGATCCGGAACGATTTGTGGCTCGATTTCTTGAAGAAAACCCAAGAAAACTTGTTTGAAAATTGGAGAGGGAGGGGCGGCTGCACTTGGTTCTTAGAACCCTAGTTTTTCTTCAAAACAATTGGAAATGAAGAGGCAAGGAAATGTGTGTGTATGTTTTAACGTGTATGTGTGTGTGTGTAAGTGTGTTTTTAATAAATAGGGTATAAAATTGTGCTTAACTAATACTTAAAAACTAATTAAAATACTAACATTCCTCTATCTTTAAATAATATCGCTTAATTTAAAATAAAATGTACAAGTGACAAATATTTAAAAACTTTAAAGTCATAAAATCACCTAATAATTAGGCTTTTAAAATGCTAAAAATAAAATAAACCTTTTAAAATGCCCAAACTTAACTTAAAATAAAATACCACATTTTAAAAATTTCCAAAATCGTCGTCGGTCTCTTTTCCTCGATCCCGCATCGAATAATCGCCCGAAACATTAAACTAATGAAACATTTTAACGTGTATCACATAAACATAAATAATTTGAAATAATGCAATTTCATAAATCATGCAACTTAAAAATCATTTTAAATTTAAATAAATGATTTACAATTAAATAAATGCATGGGTTATATGTGTACTGATTTTGGGCTCTACACTTTTATCTCAGAGACGTTCGCTAATATTTAGATGTCCAGTCCATTGGACTCGACGTGAAGTACTTTGTTACAGACCATTAGCGGAGAAGTTATCAGCAACTAGCATGGTTAGAGATATCGATCTTGAACTACTAGGCCACCTAGTTTACGCCGATCTGATTGTGTTGTCATTGCGAGAGTTTGATGTTATCTTAGGGATGGATTGGCTGATGAAGAATAGAGTTCTAATTGACTTTCAGAGAAGGTCAGTGTGGGAAAGACCGTTGGGCATGGATCAATTTCCTTTTGAGCCAGACACGTAGAAAATTTTTCCTTGCATGATCTCTTCCATGCAGGCACAGAAACATATTCCTAAGGATTGTCAGGTGATAAACATAAAAATTGTACATTAATTAAATGTTTTATAATATAAATTTATAGTTTTTGTTTTATTAAATGTTTAAATACTATATGTTTTATAATAAAGTGTATAAAAAAAAGTTGTTGTGCAATTATAAGTTTTTACTATTTTTACAGGTTCAATAAAACAAGAATAACTGTGGCGTTGAAAATGGGATTAAGATGATTCTTAGACCTGTAGAAAGTTGATAATAATAAATACAATATTGGTGACAAGAATGAGATAAAAATCTTCTCACGATTGGGATCAAATTAAGTAACAAATAAAATAACCAAAAGAGTGGTAGTTTTACCATGCTCTAACATTTTGACCATATCTCTCAAATTACATGGTCAAATGGTGAAAAAAATAACACAATTCAAACAACTCAATTATCTACATGTTTTGTTTTATGTGGATAAAAAAAATCGGATGAGAAGATTTTCAAAAGTGATGTGTATGATTGCATAATTTCTTGGAACACCAATGAAGACTTATGTGTAAAAAAAATAATATTTTATTTGTGGTTGTCTCCCAAAATTTAGCTATAAATAGGGGTGCATTGTAATGTATTGAGATATCCCTCATTTTATGAACAAACCTTTGAGTTCTTAATATTTCTCTCTTTTTTTCCTTTATTTCTTCATTTAAATATAATTAGCATATTAATTTCATATTCAAAGTTTTACACTTTGAATAATGAGTAGCTAACATCCCCAAGTTGAGATGAAAAGGTGAAACTCTTGGCATGATAGTAAGGATATTAAAATGTAAAAATCTATGTTTTATATTATTTAATCATTATTTATTATTTATGTTATATTTATTTCTTTAAGCATTATTATACCCTACTTATAAGTGGGAGTTTTGATTTATTATTGTTATATGTTACACTAAATTCTTGTAACCATTTAAATGTTAGTTTGGTATTACCAACCATTGAAAGTTGATGCCTTGATTTATTATATATGAATATATCATAATAGTAATTTCTTGGTAGCATTTAAATGTTTGTTTGGTTTTACCAACCATTTAAATTGGATGACTTGATTTATTTTATATCAGTATATCATAATATTAATTTTTGGTACCATTTAAATGTTAGTTTGTTTTTACCAACTATTTAAAGTGAGAACCTTGATTTAGTGTTTACATATATATATATATATATAAATATATAAAAGTTAATATTAGTTTCTTAGATGCAATAAATCAAGGAACCATAATATGTCAAATTTTTGAAAGACTTGTGCGCTGTGAAAAGAAAATTGAATGTGAGAAAGAAAGCATTTTTAACCGAACAAGTAAGTGCAATAATTCAAAATAATAATACTTTAAAATACAAAGACCCTGGTTGTCCTACTATTTCATGTATTATTGGAAAACGAAATATTAAAAAATCCTTGCTTGATCTTGGAGCTAGTGTAAATTTACTTCCATATTCAGTTTATCAAGAACTCAATCTAGGCGAGTTAAAACCTACTTTGGTAATAATTTTACTTGCCGATAGATCTGTGAAATTTCCAAGAGGTATGGTAGAAGACGTGTTGGTCCAAGTTGATAACTTTTTATATCATGTCGATTTCATAGTTTTAAATACACAACATATCGAATCTTGTAATGAAATTCCTGTAATTTTGGGTTTTAGGTCGTCCGATTTTAGCAACTTCTAATGCTCTTATAAATTGCAGGAATGGAACAATGAAGTTGTCATTTGGTAACATGACATTGGAGTTTAATGTTTTTAAAATTTGTAAACAACCACATGACAAAGGAGATGAAAGTGAAGATGAAAATCTTATTGAAACCCTTGTCGAAGAAAACATTCAAGAAGGGAGTACTCGTGACCAATTATATATTTGTTCAATTGATATTGTTAAATAAAATATTGAAATTTATCTTGATGATTTTATCAGGTATCACTCGTTACCAGGATCAGAGAAAGAATTTGAGGCAATATATGAGAACAAAGACGAACCACCCACATTGGAGTTAAAACCTTTGCCAGAAGAATTGAAGTATGTATTTCTTTTAAAAGATGGAACATATCCAGTGGCAATTTCTTCCAAACTAGCAAGTGATCATGAAGGTAAATTAGTTGATATGCTTAAAAGACATAAAAATACAATTGGTTAGATACTAAAAGATCTCAAAGACATTAATCCACTAATTTGCACTCACAAAATTAACTTAGAAGAAAATGCTAAAACATCTCAACAACCACAAAGAAGATTAAATCCATATATGAAAGATATTGTGAAAACTGAATTTCTCAAACTACTTGATGTTGGAATTATCTACAATATTTCTGATAGTAAGTGGGTAAGCCCAACACAAGTAGTTCCAAAAAAATCTGGCATCACAGTGATAAAAAATGAAAAAGGTGAATTATTAACAAGTCAAGTCCCATCTAGTTTGCGGATGTGTATTGATTATAGAAATTTAAATGACGCCACTAGAAGAGATAATTTTCATTACCATTTTTGGATTAAATTTTAGAAAGAGTAGCAGGTCATCCCTATTACTGTCTTCTTGACGGATATTCAGGCTACTATCAAATTCTAACTGCACTCGAAGATTAGGATAAAACTACATTCACATGTCCTTTTGGATCATTTGCATTCAGAAGGATGTCATTTGGATTATGCAATGCCCCAGCAACATTTCAAAGATGTATGCAAAGCATTTTTAGTGACATGTTGAAAATTGTTTGGAGATTTTCATGGATGGTTTAACTATTTTCGGGAATACATTTGATAATTGTCTTGAAAATTTGGAAAAAGTTTTAAAAAGATGGGAGGAAAAATGTCTTATTTTAAATTGGGAAAAATGTCATTACATGATTACTTTTGGGATTGTTTTGGGACATGTCGTGTCATCTCATGGATTTGAAGTTGATAAAGAGAAAGTTTACGTCATTGCCAATTTACCCCCTCCAAAAACCATTAAAGAAATTAGCTCCTTTTTGGGACATGCTGGATTTTATAGAAGGTGTATAAAGGACTTTAGTTCGATCTCTAAGCCCATTTGTAACCTCTTAACAAAAGACACTGCATTTGAGTGGACTCAAGACTGTCAAAATGCTTTTGATAAAATCATTCGACATTTAACATCAGCCCCTATCATGCAACCTCCTGATTGGTCTTTACCATTTGAAATCATGTGCGACGCGAGGATTATGTAGTTGGTGCAGTATTGGGTCAAAGAAGAAACTGGTAAGCCTTATGTGATATATTATGCAAGTAGGACTTTAAACAATGCTCAAATGAATTATTCCACAACTGAAAAAGAACTACTTGTAATATTTGAATTAGTTAAATTTTCGTTTTTATTTGATTGGATCAATGACTATTGTGTTGAGTGATCATTCTGCTATTAGATATTTATTGACCAAACAGGATGCAAAGCCACGACTGATACGATGGATTTTGTTTCTCTAAGAATTTGACATTGTGATCAAAGATAAAAAAAAACCCAGAATGTCGTAGCCGATCATTTATCAAGACTAGTAACATGATCATCTTGTGAAATGACAACAATTAACGATAAATTTCCTGATGAACATCTATTTTCAGTTACTACTACACCTTGATTTGCTAACATAGTAAATTTTCTTGTGACAGGAAAAATGTCACCGCAATGGAGTTCCCAAGATAAAAGAAAATTTTTGAATGAGGTAAAAAAAATTTTTGGGATGATCTGTATTTGTTCAAGTATTGTCCAGATCAAATTTTTGGACGTTGCATACTCGACAATGAAGTAAGTACTGTCATTAAATTTTGTCATTCAGAAGCATGCGGAGGACATTTTTCTTCAAAGAAAATGGCTGGAAAAATCTTGAAGTGTGGATTTTATTGGCCCACTTTATTTAAAGACACCCACGAAATCTAAAAGAAATAGTGAAAATTGTCAAAAATAGTGTGCGATTCAAAAAGTAACATGATGCCTTTGAATCCTATAACTGAAATTGAAATCTTTGACTGTTTGGAAATTGATTTTATGAGACCTTTTCCGACGTTGTTTGGATACTTGTATATTTTAGTTGAAGTTGATTATATTTCCAAACAGATAGAGGCAATTCAATGTCGAACAAATGATCATAAAATCGTAATAAAATTTTTGAAATAAAATATTATTAGTAGATTTGGAATTCCTCGAGCCGTGATAAGTGATGGGGGGGACTCGCTTTATTAATAAACCATTTGCTTCATTAATGAAAACATATGGTATTACTCACAAAATAACTACTCCTTATCATCTTCAAATAAATGGACAAATTGAATTAGCTACTTGGGAGATAAAGCAAATTTTGGAAATACTATTAACCCAAATAGAAAAGATTGGTCTCTACGACTTAATGTTGCACTTTGTGCATATCGAACAACTTTTAAACATCATTGAATATGTCCCCCTATAGGTTAGTTTAGGAAAACATTGTCATTTGCCTGTGGAATTGGAACATAAAACTTATTGGGCGATCAAAACTTTAATTCAAGCATGGATGATGCCAACAAATTGCGTAAATTGCAACTTAATGAACTTGATGAACTCAGAAATGAAGCGTATGAGAATTCAAAGATTTATAAAGCAAAAATCAAATCATTTCATGATAAAACAATTCTTAGAAAATCTTTTGAGATTGGTAAAAAAGTTTTTCTTTATAATTCTGGACTTTACATATTCGCAGGAAAATTATGATCTAGGTGGATAGGCCCATATGTTGTAAAGCAAATGTATTCTTATGGAGCTGTGGACATTGAAAATCCTAAAAATGGTGATTTTTAAAGTAAATGGACAAATGGTTAAACCATTTTTAGAAAATGAAATCTTTCAAAAAGAGTTTATTTCCCTCTCATAGTCGGTTAAATGAGTTTTCTACAATTGCTGATGCAAATTTTTTTGAAAAAAATCATTTCATTTCTTTTCAAAATGGATGAAATTCTCTCAAAAATTTGTAAATATTTTCCTTATGTTTCTGAAAATGTTCTCAGAAAAATTTATGCAGGTAGGTGCGAAAAATTGAGATTGCCAATGCAAAAAGGAATTCCAGAAGATATTCATCTTGTAATAGAAGCTAAGGTCCAATTAGGTGGAGAAGTTCCACAATCATTGCTCATTCGGTATTTTCCTGGATTAGGAAAAAACACTTATGTAAAAAACCGAATGAGCAAAAGGTTATGGGTTTGTCATAAGTGTGCAAAATGGACTTATGACAAACGATGCAGATCTTTGGGGTGTGTTTCCAATAACAGAGAAGATAAAATTGGTTTCATTAAGAATAGGCTGAGTAAGGAGTCTTTAGATAACATCTTATTGACTCTTGAGACGCATTCTAGTGGACACGTGCATATAGACCTTTTCTGTTCATGGAAACAATTCCAAGATGAGCGTCATCTTAATAGTCTTGGGAATCTGACTAAAAAAGACTTTGTTTGCAAATTTTTAAGAAAATTGGATGGGAAGCATATCCTCGACTCATATAAGGCGTTGAAGCCGTTTCTGGACGTAAAATCAGAGGAAAATTGTGAGCCACAATCACACTACTGTTTATATGCATATGTGTCATTATTTCTTTTACTGTTTATTTTGCTTACAGCTGTGACCCATAGTTTTTTCATGATAACATATTACCCCTAAAAAATGTCTCATCTTTCTCTCTATTTTTGCAGCCCAAAAGAAAGTAAAAATTTGCTGGATCCTCTGCAAAAATATTGAAAAATATTTGTGTATTTTGTGGGTCGAGTCCTGGAAAAAATGAAGTATTTGTAGAAGCAGGGAATAATTTTGGAAAGATATTGGTTGAGAGAAAAATTCACTTGGTATATGGGGGAGGTAATATTAGGTTAATGGGATCTGTTTCAACATCTGCTGATCTTGGAGGTAGTCAAGTTTTGGGTATTATTCATATAGCCTTAGCTGAAGGAAATATTACAAGTGTTACGATTGGGGAGGAATTAAAAGTTTCTTCTATGTATGAAAGAATCACCAAAATGATTGAAAATTCTGATGCTTTTGTCGCACCAGGTGATTTTGGTACATTGAATAAATTTTCATACTGTTTCTTGGGCACAACTTAATATCCATAATAAATATGTAGTCTTGTTGAATATCAATAATTATTAGGAAAGTTTGTTGACATTTCTAGATAAAGATGTGGAACAGAATTTCATTTCAGAAAATTCACGACGGAGGCTCATCTTTTCTTCGGCTGCTGACTAATTAATTGATAATTTGGAAGCTTTTGTTCATAAGCCTGAACTGATGATAAAAAAGATCAATTAGTCGCAATCAAGCAGTAACAAAAGAAAGTTAGATCATTGATTCAAAAGTCGTGGATTGGTTTGTGTTTGTTTCAGTTTGTTATCTTCAATAAAATTCCAGATGATCTCTCTTTCATTATGTACTATTTATTAATAGTTATTTTGAAGTTAGGGACAATGTCATATTCTGACTGGGGGGAGACAAGCTAATTAAAAAAAACTTAAAAAAGTATATATATATATATATATATATATATATATATATATATATATATATATATATATATATATATATATATATATATATATGAAGGATCATGTGTGTTGGGCTTCCAGGGGATGCTTGAAACAGAATATTCTCCAATGAGCTGCAATAGCTCGTGTTCTAAGAATGTTACAACACCGATGAATTAAATCGGGTTTGGTTTAAAATAAAAACCAAAAGGAAGATACCCAAAGTATCGTTCGTAAAAAAAACTGTTTATAATTAGAAAACATTTTAACTTTTATGTAAATTGAATAACTGAAAGAGACTTAGATTAGTTTTTTTTTTTTTTTGCCATTCTTCATTTCATGTATGGTGGACAACTGAACTGACGGATACTGCTAACTAATCCAAGCAGTTTAAAAAACAACAGTTAATCAGTTAGATACACGAGATATGTTTATGGATATTCGAAGACTTCAACTGCTCTTACGTCACCCGTTCTACCTCCACGGGTAGGACCGACTAGAAGACTTTGAATTTTACAACACTTTGTACAAACCCACTCAGCTAGGACTTACATTACTGCATAAACTGAACTCCTAACTACGGCTGAAGGCAGCACCTTCCAGCCATCACTTCTTCAACGTCTATGTGTCAAAGACTACATACACAATTATAACGTCTTTGTGCAGGACTGTATTCTGGGTGATGGTGAAGTGTGTGGGGGTGTGTGTGAGAACTGAACAAAGGATGCTCTCACAAACTGAGGGAAAATTGCTTCTAAACTAAGCTGATATAACTCGGAGTGTTCCCTCTGGGCTGATTGCTTCTTGTAAGCTGTTATGCCGTAAGCGTCCCCTTGTTTTGTTTCAGCACTTCTCTCCCTTATTTGTATTCTCCATATTGTCTTCACAGATCTTTATAATCTATTTATAGGCACAAATTTAGATTATTCATTGAGTCTCATTAATGTATCAGTTGCAATTTGAATCGGCTCCTTGGAGTTTGTGTCTCGTCTTTTTGACTGCTCCTCTGGAGCGCTTTGTCTTTAATGCTCTGATACAACGTCCATTATTTTCCTTTGATTGGACAATGTCTTTGTACCTTCACGCACAGTTGGAATCCACTTTGAATAAGCTTGTCTTGATCTGCAACTGAAAGATTCTGATTGATGCTTCGAATTGGTCAGTTGAACCGATCTTCAGTTGGGCTAGTAAAATCATTTGACTCGTCAGCTGAACTGGTTTCACTTCTTCAGTTTAACTGGTCAGTTAGGCTCTTCGTCAGTTGGACACTTCGTCGGCTGGCCAGTTACTGAGGTTTCACCTAATGAATCACCTATCAGCTGGACAGTCAGCTGAACTGCTTGTTGATAAATTAGTTTGACTGATTCAGTTTCAGCGATACAGTCAGCTGAACTGCTTGTTCATAAATAAGTTTGACTGATTCAGTTTCAGCAATCAGTTGATTCAATCAGTTGGCATTTCTAGTAGCTTCAGTTGTGGCTTCGTAAACTGATTAATTCATTTTAAGCTATCTGCGCATTAAGGTAGATTATTTGTAGAACCCGATAAATCAGATTACGTATAAGCCATGCATAATTACTAGTATTTAAATTGAAAATGATTTCTTTTATATTTAAGGCATTTTAAAGTTGTTTAGTCATGTTTATTTATTTTAAATCGCAGAAGTTTAGTTTTGTCTTTTCAGTTAAATAAGCGAGGCCGGACTGAAGTCGGAGTATTGAGATAAAATTTAATAATAAGAAAATATTTCTAGACTCAATTTAAGATAAAGAATAAATTATTTTAATGTAAAAGAATGTTTAAAATTTATTTAATTAATTAGAGATAAGTAGTAAATAAGTTCTTTTATGCCCGATAATTTAATTAAAAGCCTAAATTAAAATGTGTGACCAATGGAGATAAGTTAATCTAGGCTTATTTTATTTAAGAAATTGTAATTCAACATGTTAGTAAATTATTTTAAGAATTATCCATGCATGCAAGAAAATTACTATCCCAAATTAATTTATTAATTCACTAAAATACATAACTAGTGTTTAAAACTAAAAGGAGATAGAATTCAATAATTTAGCAATATTTTTCCCTCCATTATCAAGCAAAATTCGGCCACCACATTTAAAAGAATTGTTATAGTTGGCAACTCTCCGTCTTTGATCATTTTCCTTATCCCTTCATGGTAGAATAATTCCCTCACTTTTAATCAACAAAAATTAATAATTAAGCAATATACTTACCCTTATTTTACAAGAAGAAATCGGCCACATCAAATCAAATCACACCTCATTTCCTTATCTCTCAAGCAACTAGGATAGAAAGAATTGTAATTGCCATTCAACCTCCTCATTTAATTGGTAACCTTTCCCTCATTTTCCTAGACTTCCTCCCCCTCCATTCCACCGAAAATTTCAGAGCCTTTCGGCACAAAACAATTGTGAGCCATCAAGGAAAATAAGAGGGAAAAAAAAAGGAGAAAAGAGAACTCCGTCTCCGCCGCGCCGTGTTCGTCGTAATCGTTTGTTTTCTTTCAAAACAAATTCAAGGCGTGTATATATGTTTCTTTTCTCTTCAATCAAGCCATATAAATAATTTAAAACAAAATATGATCATGATTCATGGAGCAAAAACCGAAAATTGACAGCAAGTTTTATAAAAATTCTGCACAGATTTTTGGCCCTTCCTTGCACTTCAAGTTTGGTATTGTTTTTGTGGTTTCAGGGTTTGGCTCGGTTCCAGGCGCTCACGGCTGCATCTAGACACGTTATAGAGTGTGTTATGAAGGTGTTAGCCCAATGGTTTGAGTCCCTTTTCCCCCAGCAACTCTCCATAGTGCATTTTTGAGTCTCGATTTTTCTATGGTTGTTGTCTAAGGTGTGTGTTCGAACCATGGCTTTCCTAGGGGCCGTAGCCTTGGTTAGAACCCTCCCTTAGCATGACTAGGGCGTGACCAATATGACCTTTCATAGCTTGGTTCATAGTCCCATCGGTTTTAAAACAAAACAAGACAAGCGCCCCCTTCGATCCCCTTTCTTTTCCTGCTTGTGTGGTTTCGACTTTTGGGGTTTGTGAGGATCTTGGTTGGCTTTTAGCCCTTAGCCATTGTTCACACAATACCTGATGATGTCTAGATTGAGCCATGGTCAATCGTATGGCAACTGGAACGATGAAATATAGCAAGCGAACCAATGCATCACTGTACAGATTTTTGGTGTTCTCGGTTCAAGTTTCGGTTGATTTGGGTGTTTGCTTGGATTGTGGTTGGCCTAGTGCCCTTAGCCATTGTTCAAGCCACACCTTAGGATGTTGGTAAGAGTTTCTGGTTGGCGGTTCAAGCCCCAATGACCAATAGCCTCGTAAACGAAGCAAGCAAGCACAACAGCTACTGCTGCATTTTTTTTACAGCAGCTTGGGCTTCGGTTCAGAGGCTTGTTTCGAGTTCTTTGTTGGCTTTTAGCCTATGGCCTTGTACTAGACAGTGCTTCATTGAGTTAGGAAGGTCATGTTTTTGGGCGTTTGTGATTTGGTTAAGTTTATAGGTCGTACGGGAATTTACAGGTGCGATATGCCAAAGTGACTCTCGAAAGAGCGTTTCATGATTTTGGCCTCCATGCAAAATTTTCGTGTATTACAGCCCTTGGTATTTATTTTCCATCATTTTAGGTGTATTTTAATCATGACTAAACGATGGTTCGAGGTTGGTTCAGGTTGGTGCAGAGTCATGGTTAGATATTAAGTTTGTTGGGCGTAATTGTCTCGTTTTTGGTTCGGTTATGAAGTGTTGGTCAAGTTAAGTTTACTTGCACGTTTCTCATGTTTGAATTAGGTCACAGCGAGCCTGGGAATGATCCAACCCATTTGGTAAAAACAGGATTATAATTATATTACGTGCAAAAATAGAAACTGTTTATTTTTTAGATATATGTGACATGTCTTGTGGCCACCTCACGCTTATGGGATTATTACTTCACCCGGTGACTTACGACCTATTCATGTTCATGTATGGGTACGGATATCCAGTCCAAGGGCTGTGATGATCTCTACCGCCCAGTATACTGTGGTTTAGTCTGATCAAACGTTTAATGTTATGTTATGGGCCACTTGCATAGAATATTATCTCAACAGACAATTATGATATGCTATTTTATGACATGGCTCTATCGAGCAAACATTTTACGTACGATTTTAAGTTATGCACGTATTTATAATTATCCATGATACGATATTTTTATGTTGCGGCAAATTTTAAAATATATTTACTTGTTATCCATGCTATATGCATGCTGAGTCTTTACACTCACTAGACTTGATTGTTGTAGGTACTGATGAGGTCGGGACCGAGGGTGGGGACCAGTGAGCTAGCTTGGGTCGACAGTAGTAGGAACCCGATGACCTCATGTTTCAATTTATTTATCATTTTATGCTCAAAATCATTTTGTCTTGTCGAAATATTTTAAGTGATTGTTTGAAACAGTATTTACTTCCGCTGCTATTTTGACATTAAATCTTTTTATCAGTTTATTTTATGAATAAGACAAGTTAATTATTTAAAAAGAAAAATTTTAAATTATTCCGCTAATTTTCAAATACGAAATATGGACCTCGACAGTTGGTATCAGAGCCTATGTTCTTGTAAAAGGTTGTACTACTAGTGACCTCGAGAAGCTCATGAAGTCACGTCTTCGGTCTATAAGTTTTACGTTTACGCATTTTGTTTAAAGCATGAAATATTTTAACAACATGTTTTCATGAAATATTTTACGTCAAGATTATGATTATGCAGTATTTATTTAAATTTAAAGAAATAGTAGAAATTATGCATTGTTGGTTACGTATGGGTTATGTATGGAAAAGTATGCCTCCTAGATGCATTGCCTGAGCGTGTGAGATATGATGAGCATCGTCATGAGGACGGTGAGGATCATCGGCAGGAGAGAGATGTACCACCACCCCCTTCAACGGACATGAACGCCCATATGTTAGCTGGGATGAATCGGTTCTTCGCGTAGTTTGCGGGGAACAATGCTGGGGTAGCCAGGCAGGCGGGGCCTGAGGCTACCTATGAGCAGTTCATGAAGATGAGGCCGAAGGAGTTCTCAGGGACGACAGATCCCATGATTGCCGAGGGCTGGATTAAGTCCCTTGAGGTTATTTTCGAGTTCATGGAGCTTGGATACGAAGACAGGGTACGTTGTGCAACCTATCTATTTGGAGGAGACGCCCGCATATGGTGGGAAGGAGCATCCGTAGCCTTGAACTTGGCTACTCTGAGCTGGATGCGCATCACAGAGGTATTCTAATCTAAATATTTTAATGACGAGGTGCGTTCCAGGTTGACCAGGGAGTTCATGACCCTGAGACAGGGAGATATGACTGTTACAGAGTTCATCCGTAAGTTTGAGAGGGGTTGGCATTTCGTACCCCTGATTGCGAATGAAGCTGGCGCCAAACGGAGGCATTTTCTAGATGGTCTACGGCCGATCTTGCGCGGTGATGTTAGGGTGGCTGGTCCTACTACTTATGATGTCACTGTCTCCAGAGCTCTAGCTCCAGAGCAAGACCAAAATGATATAGAGCGAGACTGCCAGGGCAAGCGACCAGTCCAAGTGCCACACCGCCCTTCTCCTCAGCAGCAGCATCAGAGTAAGAGGCCTTTCCACGACCCAACCAGAAACCGAGGACAGCAGCAGCCGGAACGTGTAGTCCCGAGGACTTTAGAGCATCCAGTCTGTCCTAGGTGCACACGCCGCCATGCTGGAGCGTGTATGTATGTGATGCGAACACGGATGGTCAAACCCCACAGAAAGCATGGGACCCTTTAGAGTTGTCGGAGGGACCAATAACGAGGGGATGACTAAAAATATTCAAGGAAGCATTGCAGGTTCTTATGAGCAAGGAAGAAGGACTTACAAGCGGGGTGCAAAGTGCTGGAGGGTTCGTGATGCAAGGGAGTAAGGATGGAAGCCAAAGAAACATTATTCAAGTGATAAATGAAGAGGAGTCCAGAAGCATCGGCGCCCGAGCGGCCAAATATTACCGCCCGAGCGCCACACTTACTGTCCAAGGAGAAGAATTCCAGAACACGTCGCGCCCGAGCGGTTATATTCTACCGCCCGAGCGCGAATAGTAAAGAACCCTCGGCGCTCGAGCGGTCACATTCTACCGCCCGAGCGCGAGTCAGTTGCGGGAAAATCCTAGTTTCCTAGTTTAGAGTTTTGATTATTTTGGTAACTAGATTTGATATCTTTTGGGTATGTAAACATATTTGCACGAATTTTTATCAAAATTCAGATTATTATTTATTAGAATACATTGTTCTTGAGTTTTTCTCTCAACAATTTAAAGCTTTTGCTTTGTTAAAAATCAAACTTATCAAAGTTCATACTTTGTGGCGTTTGTCGATCGTTCTTACGCAGATTGTCAAAGGCACGTTATTTGAAGGTTCGTTCTAGTTTCGATTGTTTTATCGTGATTATTTATTACTAAGCCTCATAGTTTAGGGGTGAAAATCACACCATACTTGATTCAAAAGATCGGGACACAGCAACGATTCCTAGTTCGTTATTAAATTGAGGGCGCGATTCAATTTTAATCGTGTTTGTTTTTTATTCGTACGTGGATTCACATCATTAGGTATCAGAGCTTAGGTTCATTGAATTCAAGCAAGTTATCTTGTCTTAAATTTTCAGATCTGTGTTAGTTCTTCGTTCGTTTTCAGATCTGCTTTTTGTTCTATCGTTCTTCGAATTTTTTTTGAGAGTTTGTGATTCTCGAAATTTTGGTGTCTTTTTTTTTTTTTTTTAATTTTCGAGTAGTACTCGGCCAAAAAAAAAATACAAAAATTCCGAAAATTCACCATTATTTATTTTTGGTTTCTTGTTTAATTTCCTTTAGAGAGTCATATTCAATTGCCTCTCACAGTCAAAAAAAAAATTATATAACTTCGAATTTATTGTCTACGCAATCCAAGTGAGTCGATCACATTTGTTCACAAGTTGAAACTTGATTGTTTGATATACTAAAATCCAAAGCTTGAGCACCTTGAGAGAACTCTCGAATTTGAGTGACATTACTTGAGTTCGAGTGAATTTCTTGGAGTGAACGGTGAGTATTTGTTGTGAGCAAAAAAAAATTGAGAGAAAAGACGAGTGGATTTCTTTAGAGTGACCGTGAGCATTTAGAGTGACCGTGAGCATTAGAGTGACCGTGAGCATTTGGGTGAGGATCATTTTGTTTTCTACTAACGTTTTCTTGCATGTACAAATTTGAAATTAAATGGAGAGGGAGGTAGGAGATATTTCGAACCCGGGGTTGTCTAAGGTTCAAATGGAGGCGTTGTTTGGGCATTTTAATCGAATGATGAGGGTTGAGTTGGAGCCATTACATGAGAGGATGAGTAGGCTTGAAGTTAGTACTAGTGGGGGTAAATCTAAGTCTAAAGATTTGGGTAGAGGAGAAGAAGAGGAGGAGTATGATTTGGGAGGAGATGAGGAGAGCCAAAATGAAAATTGGGGTAGGAATGGAAGAGGTAGAGAATTCGGTAGAGGAAAAAGAGAAGCCGTACGGGGTAGATATGATGGGAATTGGGAAGATGGTAACATGGGTAGTATTAAGATGAAGATTCCATCATTCCATGAGAAATCTGACCCGGAGGCGTGCTTAGAATGGGAAAAGAGGGTAGAGTTCGTATTTGAATGTCACCACTACTCCGAGCGAAAGAAGGTGAGGTTGGCGGTTGTTGAATTCTTAGACTAGCTCTCATTTGGTGGGATCAACTAGTGACCACTAGAAGGAGGTATAATGATAGACCTATTGAATCTTGGGATGAGATGAAGAGAGTAATGAGGAAGAGGTTTGTGTCCAACCACTATTATAGGGATATGTTTAAGAGGCTACAAACCTTGAGGCAATGATTGAAGAGTGTGGAAGACTACTATAAGGAGATGGAAATAGTCATGATTAGGGCAAATATTGAGGAGGATAGTGAGGCTACCATGGCATGTTTTCTTTGTGGTTTGAACAGGGAGATACAAAATCAAGTGGAGCTTAGGCACTACTTGGATCTAGACGAGATGGTGCAAATGGCCGTAAAAGTGGAGCAACAGCTCAAGAGGCGAGGAGTTAGCCGCACCAATCAAAGTGGGAGTTCGTCAACTTCTTGGCGACCAAATGGGGCAAAACGTGATGAAAGCAAGTTGATGACCAAGCCCAAGGTTGAGACCAAGCAAGAGGGGCCTAAACAAGGAGTGCAAGGTAAATCGTAAACTGCTCTTACTCGATCTAGAGATGTTAGATGTTTTAGGTATCAAGGATTATGACATATTTCTAGTGAATGTCCTAATAAAAGGGTGATGATTTTAAATGACTATGGTGAGTATGAGTCGCATAGTGAGGGTGATGATGATGATGAGATGCCTGCATTAGAGGATCCTGATGAGGGATATGAGGCGGTTGTAGGTGAAGCATTAGTGACTAGGCGAATCATGAGTGCCCAAGTCAAGGCGGAGGATACTAACCAAAGGGAGAACTTGTTCCACACTAGGTGTTTTGTAAATCAAAAGGTTTGCAATCTAATTATAGATGGGGGGGGGGGGGGAGTTGTACCAATGTGGCTAGTAGTGAGTTGGTCGAAAAATTGGGTTTACCTACATTAAAGCATCCTCAACCAAATAGACTTCAATGGTTGAATGATTGTGCAGAGGTGAACGTGAACAAACAAGTTTTGGTGTCTTTTTCTATTGGGAAGTATGTGGATGAAGTTTTGTGTGATGTGGTACCCATGTATGCATGTCATATCTTGTTGGGTAGACCTTGGCAATATGATAGGCGGGTGACACATGATGGGTTCAAGAATAAGTACTCATTTGTATTGAAGAAGAAATCCATTATATTGCTTCCTTTGACCCCAAAGCAAGTGTTGGAGGACCAATTAAAAAAGAAAAAGAGAGATGCGGCCGGAAAAAAAAGTGAACAAAAAAGTGAGGTGGCCTTTGAAAATAAAAATGAAATGGCTGAAAAAAAGAGTGATAAAAAGAGTGAGATAGCCATACAAAAGAAAAATGAGAGGAAAGAAATTGAGGGAAAAGAAATTGAGAGGAAAGAGGCCAAAAAGAAATCATATATGGCCAAAAAAAGTGAGTTGAAACAATTGTTGCACACACATGAACCACTTGTGTTAATTGTTTATAAGGAGATCCTCGTAAACACAAGTGATATAGCCGGGTCCCTTCCGAGCATTGTTGTTTCACTTTTGCAGGAATTGGATGATATATTTCCGGAGGAGCTACCTCAAGGACTACCACCATTGAGGGGGATTGAGCACCAAATTGATTTGGTACCCGGGAGTGCATTGCCAAATCGTCCAGCTTATAGGAGCAATCCAGAAGAGACTAAGGAGCTTCAAAAGCAGGTAAGTGAGTTGTTAGATAGGGGTTTTGTGGGTGAGTCCATGTCCCCTTGTGTCGTACCTTTTTTATTAGTTCCTAAGAAAGATGGCTCATGGCGTATGTGTGTGGATTGTAGGGCAATTAATAATATAACCATCAAGTATAGGCATCCCATACCTAGACTAGATGATATGTTAGATGAATTGCATGGTGCTTGTATATTTAGCAAAATTGATTTGAATAGTGGTTATCACCAAATTAGGATGAGGGAAGGTGATGAGTGGAAAACGGCTTTTAAAACCAAGTACGGGTTATATGAGTTGATGGTCATGCCTTTTGGCTTAACTAACGCTCCTAGCACCTTTATGAGGTTAATGAACCATGTCTTGCGTGCGTACATAGGAAAATTTGTTGTTGTTTACTTTGATGATATCCTAGTATATAGCAAAGACTTGGATGAGTATATTGGTCACTTGAAACTTGTGCTAATCACACTAAGGGCTTAAAATCTATATGCTAACTTAAAGAAATGTGATTTTTGTACAAGAAAACTTGTCTTTCTTGGTTTTGTGGTAAGCTCACAGGGGATACAAGTAGATGAAGACAAGGTAAGTGCTATTCGAGATTGGCCATCGCATACTACTGTTGTAATGCCCAAGATTTTATATCATGTTAAATTACGATTATAGATGTTTAATCGAAATGAGTATGGAATACTAATTTAATGTGATTGTTAAAGGGCTATTACGAGACCAGATGGGCCAAACATTTAAAGTATACAACTTTTGGGGCAGAGTTGTTGGCGCCCGAGCGGTAAAGATCGACCGCTCGAGCGCCAGTGTCCATGAGGAATACGTCGCGGGCAGAGGAGTTGGCGCCCGGGCGGTAGATTAATACCGCCCGAGCGCCAAAGGGGCAGTTTGGAAAATCGTGGACAGAACCTACCGCGCTCGAGCGGTAGATTTATACCGCCCGAGCGCTGACCCGATTTCAAGAAAATTGCCACGTTTCAATAACATGCAAACGTGATATATATATATATATATATATATATATATATATATATATATATATATATATATATATATATATATATGCATATTCCTTTAGAAAGGAAAAGGAACGAAAAGGAAGAAAGCTTCCGAGAGAAGATTGAAAATCCTTACGCCTTTTGTGAGAAAGCCGCCCGTCCGATTTTGAATCCGACTTCAGTGTTGAGTTCCTATCAACGTAGGCTACAACTGGACGTAAGTTTTGCTACGTTTGAATATGATTTGAAATTATGGTATTGTCAGAATCTGATATGATTCATATATGATGTTCTTGTCATGTTAGACATCGTATAATCGAAACCGGACTGAAGAATAGATACCATATGGACTTGTTATGATTTTCAGAGTTGATATGACATCAGAATTGAGTGGTTATTGATTATGAGAGGTTGGGGTTGATATCTGACTGATATGGTAGGGCTGGATATATTGAAAATATGACGTTATGTTGTTGAAACAGAATTTGATAGAATTCTGATTATATCCAGTATTGATTGAGTGGTGTATTGATATCGTACCCTCGATATTGTTATTGTCAGATTGAGTATTGACAAGATTTGAGTTCGAGACTTCGACAGAGTCAGAATATCAGAAAGAAAGGTATAAATTAATGTTGAGTTGGGATTGCACAACTCGAGGAAGGTTTGACTCGAGTTTCCCTAAATCACATACTTAGTTTATTACATTGATTCTTGTAATTGATGAGATTGATGTTTGTTGTCTATTGATTATAGCCACTGCATGTAAGGACTGCTGATTCGCTAGTCATTGATTGATTTGCTTAGATACTGACTGTATGTATTGATTTCTGAGTCGTGGAGTCATAGGCTGATTCGCCTAGTCACCGGCTGATTCGTCAGGTTATTGACTGATTCGTCTAAACTTAAGCTGATTCGCTTACTTACAGGCTGATTTTTCTGATTATTGGCTGATTCGCCTAATTACTGGCTGATTCGTCAGGTTATTGACTGAGTCGTCAATTCTGTGGCTGATTCGCCCAGACACTGGATATATGAATTATATCGATGCCGTTAGGGATTGATTCATTCCTATCGACTGAGATTCGGTATAATTATTATTATTCAGACATCGGGATCCCTAGGATAGAGTTGAGTCGAGTCTGAGACGACGCGTCAGTGGAGTCGAGTCTGAGACGACGCGTCGGTTGAGTTGAGTCTGATATGACATGTTGATTTACATTGTTTATGCCATTCATGATTATTGAATGTTTGATATTGATTTATGTATTCTGATTTGATATAGGTTAAGAATATTTCTTATATATGCTGTCGTATATGCTTTTATATGATTACATGTTTACATGGTTTATACTGAGATATTTATATCTCACCGGAGTTATCCGGCTGTTGTCTTGTTTTGTATGTGTGCATGACAACAGGTGGGGCAGGTTCAGGGTCAAGAAAAGAAAGAGGCTGGACTAGATAGCGTGGAGATCCGGGCTTCGAAGCAACTTAGGATTCAGCACTGATATGTAGTTGAACCTAGTTGAATCCTTGTAGATAATACAGGATGTGTATGTTTATGTTTAATATGTAATTTGAATTTAATTACATTACGTTTCCGCTTTGTATATTAAAAGAAAAATTTTTAGACCCTGTTTATAATTGATTAATTAGTCCCAATGATGATTAAGAACTTGATTAGCGTCCGGGTCCCCACAACAGGTGGTATCAGAGCTGTAGGTTACCAGAACTGTAGATTCTTGAGACTGAGATAGAAGATAGTGAGCGGGGTAGAATGTGTTTCTTTCCTTGCTTGTGAATGCTAGCATGCTTACTGCTTTATATAATACATTTTACTTGATTTATCTGATTTGATTTTGTAATATGTATTATTGGGCACGAATCTGAATTGATTCTCGATCAGCAGTAAGATGATCGGAGGAGGGGCTGAATTGAAACAGGTTTGTTGGATTGAGTTACTAATCCTTTTGAGTTTCAGATATGCCTCCTAGACGAATTCCAGAACAGGGTAGTACATCGAATCCTCCAATGGATGTAACACCGACTCCCATGGAAACCTTGCTGAAGAGGTTTCAATCATTCAAACCACCCACTCTGAAAGGTAATGAGACATCAGTTGAGTGTGAGAGTTGGCTGAATGATATCGAAAAGCTGTTTGAATTGCTGGAGTATAGCGATGAGCGCCGAATTAAGTTGATTGGGAACTAGTTGCATGATGTTGCAAAGAGCTGGTGGAGTACGATGAAGAGGGCCTTGGAGCAACGAGGTACGACTATTACTTGGGATGTATTTAAAACTGAATTTTATCAGAGATTTTTCCCAATATCGTACAGAAAAGACAAGGGAGCGGAGTTTGCCAATTTGAGACAGGGTCAGCTGAACATTGAAGAATATGTGACCAAGTTCTCTACCTTGTTGAAGTTTGCTCCTCATGTGTCTGGAAATGACGAAGCCGTTGCTGATCAGTTCATCAATGGCTTGAATCCCGATATTTTTACATTGGTGAACACAGGGCGACCGAATAACTTTGCTGATGCCATGAATAGAGCAAAGGGCGCTGAAGCAGGCCTGATAAGGCAGAGAGGAGCTGAATTTGTTCCTCCAGTGTCGAGACCACAGCAACCACCTCCCAGATTTGAGAGTGATAGTAGTGGTGGAAAGAAAGATTTTTTGAAGGCTAGAGGAAAGCAGTTTAAGAAGTCTGGCGGCAGTTCCTCTAGTTATAGTGGTCCCCAACAGAGTTATACTGGAGTTTACTGCGGAAATTATGGAGGGAGACATTCCACTGAACAATGCCAAGGAGTGCTTGGTAGTTGTCACTTCTGCAAACAACATGGACATTTTTTCAGAGTGTGTCCACAGAGGGGTTCCCAAAGATTCCAGGGAGTCGAATCATCTGGATCAGTAGCACAGTGGAGTAGACAATCAGCTGCTGTTCCTTCATTTCAGCCAGCACCATCTCAGTCACAGCAGAGGCCAGGAGGAAGCCAGACAGTTGGCCAGCCTCCTAGACAGCAGGCCATTTGCTTTGACCGAGGAGCAGGCTCAGGAAGCACCAGATGACAATGTTGCAGGTAACTGATTTGTTTGATTATCCTGCATATGTATTGAGGGATACCGGTGCTTCACATATTTTTATTTCTGGAAAATTTGCATTGATCCCTGCATTATCTGTTGAATCCCTAGTTACTGTAGTATATGTTTCTGTTCCTTTGAGAAAAGATCTGGTATCAGTGAGTTCTGTTAGATCTGGTATACTACAGTAGGATAAGAATGAGATCGAGTTAGAATATATGGTAGCTAGTATTGTACCGATGATGTCTGAGTTTGGGACTGCATTACGGATATTGATATGCGGATCAGGTACAGAGCTACCCTAGAGTAATTTTAGAAGAGGGTGAGAATTGAACCTGAGATGGCCAAGGGATGAATATTGTACGATAAGGATTCTAGATTGAGAATTCCTTGGATAATTCGTACTAACTATGATTCGATTAGTACAGAAAGGAGCAGAATGACTCCTTATGTATTCAGTTGATTTACTGAAATTGAGTCTATCATTGGCTGATTTACCAATGATATGAAAGTTAGTAATGTTTTCCCCTGATAAGATTTCAGATCTGAGTTCAGTCAGAGAGATTGAGTTAACCGTGCGTAGTTGACCAAGGTAAATATCAGTGTCAGATATTTGCGGTTTTATGAGTTTAGCAGATCGGTACTAATGAGTGATGTCTTGAATCCGACTAAATAGTGTTGCTATTCTGAATTCGGGTTTGAATCAGATAGAAGACGGTGTTGGTGGAAACAAATGAAAGCTGATATTGCTGAAATTGTAGCCAAATATCTAAATTGCCAACAGATGAAGGCTGAGAAAATGAAACCCGGAGGACTATTACAGAGTTTGACTATTCCTGTAAGGAAAGGAGATCACAATTCCATGAACTTTGTAATGAGATTACTGAGATCCTCCCGAGGTTGTGATGCGATTTGGGTTGTGATTGATCGATTGACCAATTCGCATGCCTTATTCAGTACAAGATGATGTACCGATATGACCAGATGACTGAAATTTATGTCAGATGAGTGGTCAGACTGCATGGAGTGTCAAAGTCGATTGTTTTAGACCATGATTCTCGGTTTATATCGCACTTTGGGCAGAGTTTGCAGTAAGCACTAGGTACGAAGCTACATCTTAGTACCACATATCATCCATAGACCGATGGATAGTCTGAGTAGACGATCCAGACAGTGGAGGATATACTGAGAACAGTAGTGCTTGATTTTAGCGCTAGCTGGCAAGATACACTGCCACTTTGGGAGTTTTCGTACAATAATAGCTATCGGACGAGTATTGAAATGGCTTCTTTCAAAACGTTGTACGGAAAGAAATGGTGATTTTCTCTTTATTGAGACGAGAACTATCTTTATTGATACTTCATATGAGGATTCAGTTAAGTTGTCAGGGCATAGAAGAATATACTTGGGAAATAGAGTCAGATATGAGACAAAGATTCCCCGAGTTATTTAACTGATGTGAGTTTTCTATTCAGTTTTGTGATATACCCCTTATTGATATGATTAATGCTTGTGATTTCGAGGACGAAATCGTATCTTAGGGGGGGAGAAATGTAATGCCCAAGATTTTATATCATGTTAAATTACGATTATAGATGTTTAATCGAAATGAGTATGGAATACTAATTTAATGTGATTGTTAAAGGGCTATTACGAGACCAGATGGGCCAAACATTTAAAGTATACAACTTTTGGGGCAGAGTTGTTGGCGCCCGAGCGGTAAAGATCGACCGCTCGAGCGCCAGTGTCCATGAGGAATACGTCGCGGGCAGAGGAGTTGGCGCCCGGGCGGTAGATTAATACCGCCCGAGCGCCAAAGGGGCAGTTTGGAAAATCGTGGACAGAACCTACCGCGCTCGAGCGGTAGATTTATACCGCCCGAGCGCCGACCCGATTTCAAGAAAATTGCCACGTTTCAATACCATGCAAACGTGATATATATATATATATATATATGCATATTCCTTTAGAAAGGAAAAGGAACGAAAAGGAAGAAAGCTTCCGAGAGAAGATTGAAAATCCTTACGCCTTTTGTGAGAAAGCCGCCCGTCCGATTTCGAATCCGACTTCAGTGTTGAGTTCCTATCAACGTAGGCTACAACTGGACGTAAGTTTTGCTACGTTTGAATATGATTTGAAATTATGGTATTGTCAGAATCTGATATGATTCATATATGATGTTCTTGTCATGTTAGACATCGTATAATCGAAACCGGACTGAAGAATAGATACCATATGGACTTGTTATGATTTTCAGAGTTGATATGACATCAGAATTGAGTGGTTATTGATTATGAGAGGTTGGGGTTGATATCTGACTGATATGGTAGGGCTGGATATATTGAAAATATGACGTTATGTTGTTGAAACAGAATTTGATAGAATTCTGATTATATCCAGTATTGATTGAGTGGTGTATTGATATCGTACCCTCGATATTGTTATTGTCAGATTGAGTATTGACAGGATTTGAGTTCGAGACTTCGACAGAGTCAGAATATCAGAAAGAAAGGTATAAATTAATGTTGAGTTGGGATTGCACAACTCGAGGAAGGTTTGACTCGAGTTTCCCTAAATCACATACTTAGTTTATTACATTGATTCTTGTAATTGATGAGATTGATGTTTGTTGTCTATTGATTATAGCCACTGCATGTAAGGACTGCTAATTCGCTAGTCATTGATTGATTTGCTTAGATACTGACTGTATGTATTGATTTCTGAGTCGTGGAGTCATAGGCTGATTCGCCTAGTCACCGGCTGATTCGTCAGGTTATTGACTGATTCGTCTAAACTTAAGCTGATTCAGCTTACTTACAGGCTGATTTGTCTGATTATTGGCTGATTCGCCTAATTACTGGCTGATTCGTCAGGTTATTGACTGAGTCGTCAATTCTGTGGCTGATTCGCCCAGACACTGGATATATGAATTATATCGATGCCGTTAGGGATTGATTCATTCCTATCGACTGAGATTCGGTATAATTATTATTATTCAGACATCGGGATCCCTAGGATAGAGTTGAGTCGAGTCTGAGACGACGCGTCAGTGGAGTCGAGTCTGAGACGACGCGTCGGTTGAGTTGAGTCTGATATGACATGTTGATTTACATTGTTTATGTCATTCATGATTATTGAATGTTTGATATTGATTTATGTATTCTGATTTGATACAGGTTAAGAATATTTCTTATATATGCTGTCGTATATGCTTTTATATGATTACATGTTTACATGGTTTATACTGAGATATTTATATCTCACCGGAGTTATCCGGCTGTTGTCTTGTTTTGTATGTGTGCATGACAACAGGTGGGGCAGGTTCAGGGTCAAGAAAAGAAAGAGGCTGGACTAGATAGCGTGGAGATCCGGGCTTCGAAGCAACTTAGGATTCAGCACTGATATGTAGTTGAACCTAGTTGAATCCTTGTAGATAATACAGGATGTGTATGTTTATGTTTAATATGTAATTTGAATTTAATTACATTACGTTTCCGCTTTGTATATTAAAAGAAAAATTTTTAGACCCTGTTTATAATTGATTAATTAGTCCCAATGATGATTAAGAACTTGATTAGCGTCCGGGTCCCCACAACTGTTGGTCAAGTCCGAAGTTTCCATGGACTTGCAAGCTTCTATAGGAGGTTTGTAAGGGATTTTAGCACATTGGCAGCATCAATGACGGCGGTAATCAAGAAGAACGTTCCATTCCATTGGGACGAGGAGCAAAAGAAGTCCTTTAATATTATCAAGCAAAAATTAATTAATGCTCCTTTACTTGTTTTACCTGATTTTTCTAACACTTTTGAAATTGAATGTGATGCGTCAAGTGTAGGTATTGGCGGAGTTTTGATGCAAGGAGGACGGCCAGTAGCGTACTTTAGCGAGAAGCTCAATGGAGCAGCCCTGAACTATCCCACGTATGATAAGGAGTTCTACGCACTTGTGAGGACTCTAGAGACGTGGCAGCACTACTTGAGGCCTAAGGAGTTTGTGATCCACACGGATCATGAGTCTCTTAAGCACCTTAAGGGGCAGCAGAAGTTGAACAAGCGGCATGCCAAGTGGGTGGCATTCATTGAGACATTCTCCTACATCATCAAATACAAACAAGGTAAGGAAAATATAGTGGCCGACGCACTATCGAGGAGGTACGTACTAATCTCTACTTTAGAGTCAAAAATTTTGGGGTTTGAGCATGTGAAGGAATTGTATGGGCTAGACGAGGATTTTAAGAGTGTATTTGAAACATATATGCATGGTCCACATGACAAATTTTATTTGCATCATGGTTTCTTGTTTAGAGAAGATAGGTTGTTCATCCCTAAATCATCCATGCGTGAATTACTTGTTAGGGAGGCACATGGGGGTTGTTTGATGGCACACTTTGGTGTGGCTATGACCTTAAGCGCATTGCATTAACATTTCTATTGGCCACATATGAAACGTGATGTTGAGCGTGTGTGTGAAAAGTGCATAACTTGTAGACAAGCTAAATCTAAAACACAACCACATGGATTGTATACACCACTTCCCGTCCCTAGTGAGCCTTGGATTGATATTTCTATGGACTTTTTTTGGGGGTTGCCTAGGACAAAGAAGGGGAGGGATTCTATATTTGTCGTTGTGGATAGATTTTCTAAGATGGCACATTTTATTGCTTGTCACAAAACTGGTGATGCTTCTCACATTGCAGATTTGTTCTTTAGAGAAGTCGTTAGGTTGCATGGTATGCCTAGGACTATTGTTTGTGACCGTAATGTTAAATTCTTGAGTTACTTTTGAAAAACATTGTGGGCTAAACTTGGAACAAAATTGTTGTTTTCTACTACTTGTCATCCTCAAACGGATGGGCAAACTGAAGTTGTTAATAGAACTTTATGAACACTTTTTCGTGCTATTCTTAAAAAGAACTTAAAGAATTGGGAAGATTGTTTGCCATTTGTTGAGTTTGCTTATAATCGTTGCGTGCATTCTACTACAAATTACTCGCCATTTGAACTTGTATATGGTTTTAATCCTTTGACTCCATTGGATTTGATGTCTTTACCTGTGAGTGAAAGGTTAACCATGGAAGGCAAAAAGAAGGCTGAATTTGTTAGGGGGTTGCATGAAAAGGCCAAGGCCAACATTGAGAAGAAGAATGAGCAATATGCCAAGCAAGCCAACAAGGGAAAAAGAAGGTGATATTTGAGAATGGATATTGGGTGTTGTTACACTTGAGGAAGGAAAGGTTCCCCGAGAAGAGACGTTCAAAGCTATTATCTAGGGGTGATGGAGCATTTCAAGTCCTTGAAAGGATCAATGACAACGCCTACAAACTCGATCTACCAGGTGAGTATAACGTGAGTTCTACTTTTAATGTTAGTGACTTGTCGTTGTTTGATGTAGGTGATGAACGAGATTTGAGGACAAATCCTTTTCAAGAAGGGGAGGATGATGCGAACACGGATGGTCAAGCCCCACGGAAAGCATGGGACCCTTTAGAGTTGCCGGAGGGACCAATAACGAGGGGACGACTAAAAAGATTCAAGGAAGCATTGCAGGTGCTTATGAGCAAGGAAGAAGGACTTACAAGCAGGGTGAAAAGAGCTGGAGGGTTCGTGATGCAAGGGAGTAAGTATGGAAGCCAAAGGAACATTATTCAAGTGATAAATGAAGAAGAGTCCAGAAGCATCGGCGCTCGAGCGGCCAAATATTACCGTCCGAGCGCCACACTTACTGTCCAAGGAGAAGAATTCCAGAACGCCTCGCGCCCGAGCGGTTATATTCTACCACCCGAGCGCGAATAGTACAGAATCCTCGGCGCTTGAGCGGTCACATTCTACCGCCCGAGCGCGAGTCAGTTGCTGGAAAATCCTAGTTTCCTAGTTTAGAGTTTTGATTGTTTTGGTAACTAGATTTGATATCTTTTGGGTATGTAAACATATATGCACGAATTTTTGACACAATTCATATTATTATTGATTAGAATACATTGTTCTTGAGTTTTTCTCTCAACAATTTAAAGCTTTTGCTTTGTTAAAAATCAAACTTATCAAAGTTCATACTTTGTGGCGTTTGTCGATCGTTCTTACGCGGATTGTCAAAGGCACGTTCTTTGACGGTTCGTTCTAGTTTCGATTGTTTTATCGTGATTATTTATTACTAAACCTCGTAGTTTAGGGGTGAAAATCACACCATACTTGATTCAAAATATCGGGACACAACAACGATTCCTAGTTTGTTATTAAATTGAGGGCGCGATTCCATTTTAATCGTGTTTGCTTTTTATTCGTACGTGGATTCACATCAGTATGGCTCAGGAACTGCTAAAAGTGTGGTAGTCCAGACCACTTGCTGAAGCAGTGCCCGTAGGGGAGTCTGCCTACCCAAGGCAGAGTTTTTGCTCTCCATGTAGCGGAGACGAATCCGGAGACCATGCTCATGACAGGTACCTTTAAGCTTTAAGTTTGTATTTGGGAATTAATATTTTGGATTGAGATTTTTAACTTAGAATTGTGTAGGATTGCATGCTCTAATCAGTTTTATTTTCGGGAATTTAGTTTAGAAGAACTCTGTCCTTCACATGTCTATAAGTTTAGTTCTTATAACTATTGGGTTCAGCTTAGTGTTCCAATCTTGCAGGGAGAATTTTTATAGCTGGTTCACCTACGAAAGCCTTGATTGATTCAGGGGCAACTCATTCGTTCATTTCGGAGACCTTTGCTAATTTTCTCAAGGTCAAGACCATTGGACTAGATATAGCCTATTCAATAATACTGCCTTCTGGAGAGGAGCTGGCAGCTACTAATGTGATCCGAGACATAGACCTCAAGCTTCATGGCAATCCTGTTTATGCAGATCTTATCATTTTGCCGATGCCAGAGTTTGATATCATTCTGGGTATGGACTGGCTACTAAGGAACAAAGTTTTAATCGACTTTCAGCGGAGATCCGTTCTAGTTCGACCGCCTGGGATGGAGCAGTTCTTATTCGAACCAGACAGGTACTTTCATTTACCGCGTTTGATATCTTGTGTCCAGGCTAGGAAGCTCATACACAGCATAGAGGGTGTCGAGCGTTTTTGGCAACTTTTATATCCGTTCCCGAGGCACCCAGTCAGTCAGCCTCCGATGTCCCAATTGTTAGGGATTTTCTAGACGTTTTTCCTAACAACGTATCTGGTATGCCACCTGAGTGAGAGGTGGATTTTCTATTGAGCTTATGCCAGGTAAGGCACCTATCTCGAAAGCACCGTACCGATTAGCACCGACAGAGATGGCAGAACTCAAGAAGCAGATTCAGGAACTTCTTAACAAGGAGTTCATTCACCCGATTTTTTCACCATGGGGCGCGCCAGTATTGTTTTTGAAGAAGAAGGATGGTTCGATGAGGCTCTGCATTGATTACCAAGAATTAAACAGGGTTACAGTGAAAAACAAATACCAACTCCCGAGGATTGAATATTTATTGATCAGTTGTAGGGAGCTTCAGTGTTCTCAAAGATTTATTTTGATCTGCATTCTGGTTATCAACAGTTGAGGGTGAAAGATGCCGATGTTCTCAAGACTGCTTTTAGGACTCGATATGGCCACTTCGAGTTCCTTGTGATGCCGTTTGGTTTGACGAATGCGCCAGCGATCCTCATGGATCTCAGGAATCGCGTATTTCAGCTGTATCTTGATCAGTTCGTGATAGTATTCATAGCCGACATTCTCATTGACTCAAAGAATTAAGAGGAGCACCGCAGACATCTGACCGCAGTTTTGCAGACCTTGCAAAAGCACAAGTTATTCGCAAAGTTCAGTAAGTGCAAGTTCTGGTTAAAGAAGGTGGCGTTCTTAGTCCACATCGTTTCTAGCAGCGGTATTGAGGTAGACCCAACGAAAGTTGCAACAGTCAGGGTGGGTTGTGCCGCAGAATGCATCAGAGATCCGTAGTTTCCTTGGGCTAGCAGGATACTATCTGAAGTTTATTCAGGGATTCTCCTCTATCGCAGTTCCACTCACGTCATTGACAAAGAAGAATGTTAAATTTGTGTGGAGCGATGAGTGTAAGAAGAGCTTCGATACTTTCAAGCAAGCTCTTATCTCAGCACCAGTATTGGCCATGCCGTCAGGGCCCAGAGACTTTGTTTTGTATACCGATGCTTTGAAGCTTGGTTTAGGCGCAGTGTTGATGCAGCATGGGAAGGTGATAGCGTATGCTTCTCGACAGTTGAAGATCCATGAGAAGAATTACTCTACCCACGATCTAGAGTTGGCAGCCGTAGTATTTGCCTTGAAGATTTGGAGGCATTATTTGTACGGAGAGAAGTGCCAGATCTTTATCAACCATAAGAGCCTCAAGTACTTCTTTACGCAAAAAGAGCTGAATATGCGTCAGAGGTGTTGGTTGGAGCTAGTGAACGATTATGACTGTGACATTAGCTACCACCCGGTCAAAGCTAATGTAGTTGCAGATGCACTGAGCAGGAAAGTGGCAACGATGGCTCATTTGGTGATTTCGAGACCTCTTCAGTTTGAGATGCAGATATTTTATCTAGAGACAAAACCTCATGGTAGAGTTCCCCGTCTATCTACTTTGACGATCCAGTCTTCTCTTCTAGATCGTATTCGCAGTGGGCAGTCAACAGATGAGCAGTTGGCGAAGTGGAGGCAAAGAGATGAGGCCAAGGGCAGTGTCTTGTATATAGATAGCGATGGTATTGTGAGATATCGAGACAGAATGTGGGTTCCTAGAAGTGATTCTATTCGAGCAGATATTTTATCCGAGGCCCACATGTCGATGTACTCTATTCATCCCGGGAGTATGAAGATGTACAAAGATCTGCAATTGTTGTATTGGTGGCCCGGAAGGAAGAAGGATATCAGAAGTTTTGTATCCGAGTGTGTGACGTGCCAGTTAGTGAAAGCGGAGCATCAGAGACCAGCAGGCTTGCTTAAGCCTCTTCCTATTCCCGAGTGGAAGTGAGAGAACATTACCATGGACTTCGTGGTCGGTTTGCTGAATTCAGCTAGAGGATCAAGTGCTATCTGAATGATTGTTGATCGTCTTACCAAATCAGCGCACTTCTTGCCTATCAAGACGACTTTCACCATGATTCAGTATTCCGAGTTGTATATCCGAGAGATAGTCAGACTTCATGGCATTCCGGTTTCTATCGTGTCTGACCGAGATCCTAGATTCACTTCCTCATTTTGGAAGAGTTTTTATTCGACTATGAGTACGAAGTTGTTGTTTAGCACAACTTTCCACCCTCAGACAGATGGGCAGTCAGAGAGAGTTATCCTGATTTTAGAGGATCTTCTCTGTGAATGTGTCATCGATTTCTCAGGGAGGTGGGAGTCGAATCTGCCATTGGTAGAGTTCACCTATAACAACAATTTTCAATCGTCTATAATTATGGCACCGTATGAAGCACTGTATGGTTGTAAGTGCAGATCGCCGGTTCATTGGGATGAAGTAGGGGAAAGATCAGAATAGGGTCTGGAGATCATTCAGCAGGCTGCCGATATAGTAGTCAAGATCCGTGATAGGATGAGGACTGCTCAGAGCCGACAGAAAAGCTATGCGGAACAGAGGAGGAGAGATCTAGAGTTTGCCATTGGCGACCATGTTTTTGTGAAGGTAGCACCTATGAAAGGTATCATGCGGTTCGGGAAGAAAGGAAAGCTCAGACCGAGATTCATCGGACCATTTGAGATCTTTGACAGGGTTGGGACGTTAGCTTATCGTGTTGCTCTTCCGTCGAATCTAGCCGGGATACACAATGTGTTCCACGTCTCTATCCTGAGGAAGTATATGGCGAATCCTTCGCACGTCCTGAATTTTGAACCGTTGCAGCTCACTCCGAACCTGTCTTATAAAGAAAGACCAGTGCAGATCTTAGACAGACAGGAGAAGAAGCTTCTGAACAAAATGGTTAAGCTAGTGAAGATCAAATGGCTTAATCATTCGGAGGAGGAAGCTACGTGGGAGTCTGAGCCAGAGATGAGGAGTCGATATCCCGAGTTATTCGGTAAGTTTTAATTTCGAGGACAAAATTTCTTTTAAGGGGGGAGAGTTGTAGAACCCGATAAATCAGATTACGTATATGCCATGCATAATTAATAGTATTTAAATTGAAAATGATTTCTTTTATATTTAAGGCACTTTAAAGTTGTTTAGTCATGGTTATTTATTTTAAATCGCAGAAGTTTAGTTTTGTCTTTTCAGTTAAATAAGCGAGGCCGGACTGGAGTCGGAGTATTGAGATAAAATTTAATAATAAGAAAATATTCCTAGACTCAATTTAAGATAAAGAATAAATTATTTTAATGTAAAAGAATTTTTAAGGATTTATTTAATTAATTAGAAATAAGTAGTAAATAAGTTCCTTTATGCCGGATAATTTAATTAAAAGCCTAAATTAAAATGTGTGACCAATAGAGATAAGTTAATCTAGGCTTATTTTATTTAAGAAATTTTAACTCAACATGTTAGTAATTTATTTTAAGAATTAGCCATGCATGCAAGAAAAATACTATCCCAAATTAATTTATTAATTTACTAAAATACATAATTAGTGTTTAAAACTTAAAGGAGATAAAATTCAATAATTTAGCAATATTTTTCCCTCCATTATCTAGCAAAATTCAGCCACCACATTTAAAAGATTTGTTATAGTTGGCAACTCTCCAACTTTGATCATTTTCCTTAACCCTTCATTGTAGAATAATTCCCTCACTTTTAATCAACAAAAATTAATAATTAAGCAATATCCTTACCCTTATTTTACAAGAATAAATCGGCCACATCAAATCAAATCACACCTCATTTCCTTATCTCTCAAGCAACAAGGATAGAAAGAATTGTAATTGCCATTCAACCTCCTCATTTAATTGGTAACCTTTCCCTCATTTTCCTAGACTTCTTCCCCCTCCATTCCACCAAAAATTTCAGAGCCTTTCAGCACAAAAAATTCGTGAGCCATCAAGGAAAATAAGAGGGAAAAAAAAGGGAGAAAAGAGAACTCCGTCTCCGCCGCGCCGTGTTCGTCGTAATCGTTTGTTTTCTTTCAAAACAAATTCAAGGCATGTATATATGTTTCTTTCTCTTCAATCAAGCAAAATAAATAATTTAAAATCAAAAATATGATCATGATTCATGGAGCAAAAACTGAAAATTGACAGCAAGTTTCATAAAAATTCTGCACAGATTTTTGGCCCTTCCTTGCACTTCATGTTTGGTATTTTTTTTGTGGTTTCAGGGTTTGGTTCGATTCCAGGCGCTCATGGCTGCATCTAAAATGTTATAGAGTGTGTTAGGAAGGTGTCAGTTCCTTGGTTTGAGTCCCTTTTCCCCCAGCAACTCTCCATAGTGCATTTTTGAGTATCGATTTTTCTATGGTTGTTGTCTAAGGTTTGTGTTCGGACCATGGCTGTCCTAGGGGTCGTAGCCATGGTTATAACCCTCCCTTAGCATTTCTATGGTGTGACCAAGATGACCTTTCGTGGCTTGGTTCATAGTCCCATCGGTTTTAAAACAAAACAAGACAAGCGCCCCCTTCGATCCCCTTTCTTTTCCTGCGTGTGTGGTTTCGACTTTCGGGGTTTGTGTGGATCTTGGTTGGCTTCTAGCCCTTAGCCATGGTTCACACAATACCTCATGATTTCTAGATCGAGCCATGTTCAATCGTATGGCCACTAGAACGATGAATGACAGCAAGCGAACCAATGCATCATAGTACAGATATTTGGTGTTCTCGGTTCATGTTTTGGTTGCCTTGGATGTTTGCTTGGACTGTGGTTGGCCTAGGGCCCTTAGCCATGGTTCTCGCCACACCTTAGGATGTTGGTAAGAGGTTTTGGTCGGCGGTTTAAGCCCCAATGGCCAATAGCCTCGTAAACGAAGCAAGGAAGAACAGCAGCTGCTGCTGCATTTTTTTGTCAGTAGCTTGGGCTTCGGTTCAGAGGCTTGTTTCGAGTTCTTGGTTGGATTTTAGGTTATGGACTTGGACTGGACAGTGCCTAATTGAGTTAGGAAGGTCATTGTTTTGGCCGTTCAAGATTTTGTTAAGTTTAGAGGTTGTACGAGAATTTACGGTGCGATACGCCAAAGTGACTCTCGAAAGAGCGTTTCATGATTTTGGCCTCCATGCACAATTTTCGTGTATTACAGCCCTTGGTATTTATTTTCCAAAATTTTAGGTGTATTTTAATCATGACTAAACGATGGTTCGAGGTTTGTTCGGGTTGGTGCGGAGTCATGGTTAGATACTAAGTTTGTTGGGCGTAATTGTCTCGTTTTTGGTTCGGTTATGAAGTGTTGGTCAAGTTAAGTTTACTTGTACGTTTCTCATATTAGAATTAGGTCGTAGCGAGCATGGGAACGATCCAACTCATTTAGTAAAAATAGGATTATAATTATATTACGCTCAAAAATAGAAAATGTTTATTTTTTAGATATAGGTGACATGTCTTGTGGCCACCTCACGCTTATGGGATTATTACTTCACCCGGTGACTTACGACCGGTTCATGTTCATGTATGGGTACGGATATCCAGTTCAAGGGCTGTGATGATATCTACCGCCCAGTATACTGTTGTTTAGTCTGATCAGACGATTCATGTTATGTTATGGGCCACTTGTGTAGAACATTATCTCCACAGAAAATTATGATATGCTATTTTATGACAGAGCTCTATCGAGCAAACATTTTACGTACGATTTTCAGTTATGCACGTATTTATAATTATCCATGATACGATATTTTTACGTTATATATTTACTGGTTATCCATGATATATGCATGCTGAGTCTTTAGACTCACTAGAATTGATTGTTGTAGGTACTGATGAGATCGGGACCGAGGGCGGGGACCAGTGAGCTAGCTTGGGTCGGCAGTAGTAGGAACCCGAGGACCTCATGTTTCAATTTATTTATCATTTTTATGCTCAAACTCATTTTGTCTTGTTGAAATATTTTAAGTGATTGTTTGAAACAGTATTTACTTCCGCTGCTATTTTGACATTAAACCTTTTTATCAGTTTATTTTATGAATGAGGCAAGTTAATTATTTAAAAAGAAAAATTTTAAATTATTCCGTAAATTTTCAAATACGAAATACCGGCCTCGACATTATTAGTAACAAAATAACAAGTTTTGTTAACATCAAAATAATTCGAAGATTGCGAACATGAAATGTTCCAACAATCTCCCCCTTTTTGATGTTCAAAAAAATAAAACACTTAAAAAAATAAAATACTATAAATTCAGTTAGAGATCTGGTATTTTAAAATAGATAAAAGAAAATCCCCCCTCAAAAACTGAATTAGAGACTGATTTAAAATGTTTTTGAAAAACTATTTTCAGTTGAAGGGATTTAAAGAAAACTCCCTTTCAATGGTTGACTTTAAAAACACTTTGAAATCTGGAATGAAAAAGTTTTACAACCTCAAAACATTCAAGCAGTTTCGGCAAGAAGTCTAAGTATATCGGTTCAGTCACAATGAAACACAACTGGATAAACAAAATGTTTATTTGATCAAATAAACTTCCTCGTATTTTACATTCAAGTACATCATCATTTTTAAGGAAAGTTGCTACTACAATAGCAGATTTTAAACAACACCAAACATTGGTTGGTTTACATTTGACAGAGCTGAATATACTGACGACTGGTTTCCTTGAGTGCTTCGAATGCTGCATCGATCTTGAGTCTTTCTGTTAGAAGAGCAGTTAATTTGCCTTGAACTTGATCAGTTTGCAGTCTAACTGGTCGAGCCGACTCAAATTAACACAACTGATGTTGAACCGCATTGATCTGATATATAAATGGAACGGTGATATACTTTTGATGATTGAGCTCCACTTTAATCATCAAGTATCCCAGCATGGGTAAGCATCATTTGTATGTCAACTAAACTTGTAGGCTAGCAACTGAAATCTTGTTCACCGAGCAGTTTAGCTGAACATCTTGGCAGGTAGACTTCAATACCCTGCGGGTTGATTAAAATCCCAAAGCTTGGAATCGAAAGAAATGGCAGCAATGTAAATTGCAGAGCCAATCCTCCCAACTCGTCGCAATGAGCGAGATATAAAAATTTTCAAACAATTTTGAAACAATAAAAAAGATTTTAAAAATAGCTTTTAAAACCATTTAAAAATAGACAGTTTTCTTCAAATGTTCTTCTTAGAACAGCTAGCTCTGATACCAATTGAAGGAACGTGTGTGTTGGGATTCCAGGGGATGCTTGAAACACAATATTCTCCCATGAGCTGCAATAGCTTGTGTTCTAAGAATGTTAACACCGATGAATTAAATCGGGTTTGGTTTAAAATAAAAACCAAGCGGAAGACACCCGAAGTAATCCTTCTTCAAGAAAACTGTTATATTAGAAAACATTTTAACTTATGTAAACTGAATAACTGAAAGAGACTAGATTAGTTTTTGCATTCTTCAGTTTAGTTATGATGACAACTGAACTGACGGATATTCTAACTAATCCAAGCAGTTTAAAAAACAACAGTTAATCAGGTAGATACACAAGATA